>NC_068376.1:28239635-28577760 GCF_023724105.1 Carassius gibelio
CACGCACACACACGCGCGGAGCAGTGGGCAGCCATTTATGCTGCGGCGCCCAGGGAGCAGTTGGGGGTTCGATGCCTTGCTCAAGGGCACCTAAGTCGTGGTATTGAAGGTGGAGAGAGAGAGCTGTTCATGCACTACCACCACCCACAATTCCTGCCGGCCCGGGACTCGAACTCAGAACCTTTCGATTGGGAGTCTGACTCTCTAACCATTAGGCCACGACTTCCCCTGTCTATACTAGGCGAGCTATGATGACTTTCACCTTGATATTTTAGCACGGATGTATGCCTAACCAAATTGTACGGGGCGAGGACGAGTCTTCGAACCTGTGTATATGTCTACTGTGAAATTACCACATCGAACGTGACGTGCTAACATGGATGCAGCTGCAGCCACTGGGTTTGCTTCAGGGAATAATTTTTTTTCAGAATCAGAATCAGAATGAGCTTTATTGCCAGGTATGTTTACACATACGAGGAATTTGTTTTCGTGACAGAAGCTCCGCAGTACAACAGAATGACAGCGACAGAACATAAAACACATAATAAAAGAATAAAAAATACAAATAAGATAGTGAATGACAATATACAAATGACAATTGTAGGCAGGTATATTACAAAATGCAGTTATGTATGTACATATATATTATGTGCAAAATTTAAGTGTATACTAAGTATGTGTGTTAGATAAATAAAGTGTATGTGTATATAAATATAAAGTGTAGTGTGTTCGCCGTTATTATCAGCTGTTCATAAGATGGATTGCCTGAGGGAAGAAACTGGTCCTGTGTCTGGTCGTTCTAGTGCTCAGTGCTCTGTAGCGTTGACCAGATGGCAACAGTTCAAAGAGGGAGTGTGCTGGATGTGAGGGGTCCAAAGTGATTTTGACAGACCTTTTTCTCACTCTGGATAAGTACAGTTCTTGAATAGATGGGAGAGTTGAACCGATGATTCGCTCAGCAGTCCGGACTACCCTCTGTAGTCTTCTGAGGTCAGATTTAGAAGCAGATTTCAAGAAGCTTCCCAATGGAAACCTCGACAAGACGCACGCCTGTTTCACACATAATCCGTCTGCAGTGTGTATGCAGTCCGTGTGCGTTACGTGTGTGGAGCAGAAGCAGCACGGACTCATACTCATTGTGCTTTCACACAGAACGCGTTTGCAGTCCGCTACTCGGTACGTGAATGGTAGCCAGTGCAAATTGATAAACAGAGGTGTGACATGTATTCGTTTCAGCTCATTAATCTTGCTGCCGCATTCTGGATTAATTGTAAAGGTTTGATAGAACTGGCTGGAAGACATGCCAAGAGAGCATTGCAATAGTCCAGCCTGGACAGAACAAGAGCTTGAACAAGGAGTTGTGCAGCATGTTTCCAAAGAAAAGGTCTGATCTTCTTGATGTTGAATAAAGCAAATCTGCAGGATCGGACAGTTTTAGCAATGTGGTCTGAGAAAATCAGCTGATTATCAATCATAACTCCAAGGCTTCTGGCTGTTTTTGAAGGAGTTATGGTTGATGTGCCTAACTTGATGGTGAAATTGTGATGAAACGATGGGTTTGCTGGAACCACAGTTCAAGCAGTTCTGTCTTGGCAAGACTGAGTTGAATGTGATGGTCCATCATCCAGGAGGAAATGTCTGTCAGACAAGCTGAGATGCGAATAGCTACCGTCGGGTCATCAGGATGGAATGAGAGGTAGAGTTGAGTGTCATCATCATAGCAGTGGTATGAAAAGCCATGTTTCTGAATGACAGAACCTAATGATGCCATTTAGATTTATTTATTCATTTAATCTTTACTGGCTATGTTATGTTTCTTGTTTCTTTTGTGTATACATTTATTTAATTAATGTTTACTGGCTAAAATATTAATTTACATATGGGATGAGGACGTAAACATTATGAAATAATAACTCCCAACAATAATATGCATCTCAGTTCAGTGCATTATATTCCTTCAAGTGAGCGTTTTAAGCTTTGTTGTGCTTTAAAATCGTGATGATTTTACTTGACATTCTCAAGCTAAAAATAACCAAAACATCAACATCTGGTTTGACTTACAGTGCACTGAAAACACATTGCACAGAAGCTTACTTCAGAGAGCAGGTCTGCCGTCTAATCAGTGCTTCAGTGTTGCTCACATTCAATTACAGCACTTACAAGAGCCCCACAAACCTTTTAATTTTTATTTAAAGAACACATAGATTCACTGCTTGGATATTTTCTGCTTTGACAGAATTTCTGTGACTTTCTCCTCTAGTAAACTATAAATACTGTATTAAACAAAATACTGTATATAAACCATGATGTATTGAAAATCTGGTCAATGAAGAACGCTGTGAATTTGTGGATAGTTATGCAGTTGACATGATTTTGAGTGTTTCATGTATATTAGTTTTTTAATGGGGTAAGATTTATTTCTTAATGTTTTTATTCAGCAAAGATGCATTCATCTGATCGAATTTGTCAGTAAAGACATTTACAATGTAAAAAAAGATGAAGCAGCACTGTTTTCAATAATCTGATAACAATAGGAACTGCAGCAAATCATAATATTAGAATGGTTTCTGAAGGATCGTGTGATGCTGAAGAGTGGAGTTATGATGCTGAAAATTCAGTTTGCATTACAGGAATAAACATTATTTAAAATGTTAATAATATTTCACTGTATACTATTTTATTGGATTTTTGATCACATAAATGTTAATTAATATTGTTTATATAGCATGTCAAACTACAGAACACTTCTGTCACAGCTTGACATTTCTTGTCAAATACTCATTTGCTCTCAAAGGACTTTTGAAACATGTTGTTTTGCCATTCTGGCTTCCAGATGTGTGTTTGATGCCCACAGCAATCAAGAGCCTGTGCGTCAGCTCAGTGTCGTCTCTGTATGATGCCACTCAAAGTTCAAGGGTTCATGATTCATACAGTAGCTCCCCTTCAAGAAAGATTTATTACTACAACATGAGAGTAATATACAGTACTGCCCATCTACATCAGCCTTTACTGCTGTCATATGTGTACTCAGAAGTATCTGCTTTAATTAAAATTATAAATGGCAAAAGTAATGTCTTACTAGACTTTTGTCTAGATCACTTTTCAGCCTAGTATATAATATATTTGTAACTTTTTTAGCTTGAATAGGGAAATTGCACGGTACCCCTAAAAACTAGTAAGTTACTTGAAAAATAAAATGCTGTAGAATCATTGCAAACTCCTAAAATGACTCCATAGAAATTGCATAGCAACATACTAGCAACCTCCCATAGCACACTAGCATTTGTCACTTTTTCCTCTCACTGCAGTGGACAGACGTCAAACCCAAAAAAACAAATGCAGTTTTCATTTCCCTGTTAAAGACTTTAGGTCTTTGGATTGGAAAGAATAGATCAGTTCTCTTCTCAAAGTCTTGAAGATTTACTGTCAGTCTGTTAGGTATGAAGCTCTAGAGCCAGCTGTCTTGAAGGCATATGTTGACTTCAGATCACATACATAGAATAAGGGATCATAGTTTCAGTCGGTTTGTTCACACAGGTTCAGGTTTGTCTGAAAATAAGGCCACCATGTGTGAAGGTTTTCATCTGGTTGCCTAATGAAGTCCAGACACGGCGCAGCATTATCACGAAAAACAAACTATTCAGTTGCACATCAAAGCAAGACCACCTCCAAGAAGCTACTTACACAATAACAGGTCACGTGATAAAACATCCAAATGAACTGTATTATGGAGAGTCATCTGACAGTTAGTACTTCCGTAGTTTTTATTATTATTTTATTTCTATAAATATTTTATGTTCATTATTTTGTTATTCTAGCATTGTGCCATACATCTGCATAAGTTTAGACACAAAAATATTTATGTATTTATAATTTGTGGTTGCTTAGTAAAGGTTTTACTGCATGACAAAATCACAATAGCGTGGTTGCAAGTAGCATTGTAAGAAAAATCAAACATTACCAAGAAATGCTTTAAATCTTCAAAACATTGTGTTGAAACACATGCAAATAGACATGCAACTATAAAAGAAGAAAGATGGATGGATGGATGAGGGTGAATGCATGCTGAGTGTGAGATGTTGTTAGCGTGCTTTGGCTGCTCTTGTCCTGTTGAGCACATTACACACAGTCCAGGTGGAGCATATGGTCCTTGTTTGAGATGCTTTGCTACTTTATATAGCTGAGCTGAAAAAGTCTGTGAAGACTTTTGCTTCTTTTCTTTGCACTTCAGAGTGAGTCTCCACTTCTTGTCTTTCTCTTTTACAGACAGATACTGCTACCATTCCCAACCTGTCAATCAGCTAATATTGTAAAACCATCCATTAAACGTTACTGTAAATGTTCAGTTTTGAAATGACTGACAGGAGGGTGGATTGGCCCCTGAGTTATTTTTTGAAACAAATTAATACTAAAAGGATATGAATAATAAACTCACATTTTATTCCGTTTGAGATAGCTTAACAGAAATATCTTCAAACTCACATTCCATCTGTGGAATATTGGAGGAATGTTTCATGCATTCCATGTACATTGTCCACTCCAGACCTGCAGACTTTGAATACAGTCATGGCCAAAAGTTTTGGCAGTGATATAAATTTTGTCTTTTGCCAAGTTTGCTGGTTAAGCTGGTGTGTTGTTCATTCACATTGTTTCTAGATTATTGTGTAGTGATCAGATGTATTTTTGATCAGATTTTATATATTTTTTATTATTGCCGAAAGCTTCATTGGCCAAAAAATGAACTTTTTACACACACACACACACACACACACACAGTACAGTAAACTGACTAAACATATCAGCAGTAAATGTGAAAGTTTGAATTAGTACTAGTCAGGTAATATTACTATCATACTAATTAAATTGTAAGAGCAGACTGATTGCTATAAAAGGAGGGAAGAAGTGCTTCTGATCATTGTTCTTGTTAGCAATAGTTACCTGCAAAGAAACACGTGCAGCCTTCATTGATTTGCATCAAAATGGCCTCACATGCAAGAAAATTGCTACAAAGAATATTGCACCTGAAAGAACCATTTACTTGATCATCAAGGACTTTAAGGAGGGAGGTTCAACTGCAGTGAAGAAGTCTATAGGATGTGTCCAGTGTGTCCAGTAAGTGTTTGGACCATCTCCTCGAGGAGTCAGCAACAGAATCATGTCAGAACCAGTGCAGAGCTCGCTCAGGAATAGCAGCAGATTGATGTGAGAGCATCTGCACACGCAGTGAGGCCAAGGCTTGGTGTCAAGAAGGGCTGCAAAGAAACCACTTCTCTTCAAGAAAAACATCAAGGACAGACTGAAATTCTGAATACAAGGATTGGACAGCAGAAGACTGGAGCGAAGTTATTTTCTCTGATGAAGCTGCCTTTCAACTGTTTAGGACACAAAAAAAAAAGATTGTTCAGAGAAGAAAAGGTGAACGCTACCATGAGTCCTGTGACGTGCCAACAGTGAAGCATCCTGAGACCATTCGTGTGTGGGGTTGCTTTTCATCCAAGGGAGTGGGCTCTCTCATGATTCTGCCCAAAAACACTGCCACAAATAAAGAATGGTATCAAAACACCCAGCAAGAGGGACTTCTTCCAACGATCAATGAGAAATTTGGTGATGATCCGTGCATTTTCCAGCATGATGGAGCACCATGTCACAAAGCACGAGTGATAAAGAAGAGGCTCGAAGATCATTATATTTAAATTTTGGAACCTGTAAACTCCCCAGATCTCAATCCCATAGAGAACCTGTGGTCAGTCCTCAAAAGGTGAGTGGACAAGCAGAAGCCCACAAATTGTCATTAACACTGAGAAGAATGGACTAGAGAATGGATGCCCATGGCCCAAAAGCTAATATCCAGCGAGTCAGAGTGAATTGCAGAGGTTATGAAAACAAAATATTGACATTTTTCTTTTTGCCAATAAAAGCCTTTAAAATGTATATGCTTATTTGTTTTTCAGTATACCATAGAAACGTGGGAAAATAATCTGGAAATACTGAAGCAGCAAACTTTGCAAAACACAAAAAGTATGTCCCTGCCAAAACTTTTGGTTTCAGTCATCAGTATGTCTGTGTTTTAAGGTGAACTAATGAATACGTTTTAATAAGAATTTTTTTTTTTTTTCTCTTAATGGGAATTAGTTTTATTTTTTTTAATTACATATTGTGACGTTTGTGCATATAAGATATTTCACTTATATAGCATTTGGTTCCTTTTGAAGCTTTTTTTGTCCATACAATCCTAGGTCACAATAAGCATTCATTTCATGGTGAAGAGCTGTGCATTTCTCCAAAACATCTGATTTTGTTTAATCCTGCGGGAATTGAAACAACATGAGGTTGAGTAAATAATGACAGTTTTCATTTCTGGATGAATTCTCTTTTAAATTAATCCATGCGTTATGGCAGTCCTATGTAAAACATGATCTCTATCAAATGAAATGGTAAAGGGAAAAGTGAGTTGACTCCTTAAAGATGTGAATTGGTATGCTAAAATCTAAAAACCATTTTGAAAAAAAGAATGGTATGTAATATAGTTATGTATCTGTATGTCTGTGTCTTTATCCTCAGATTAGATTGAGTACCAAGCACTTCAGGGTCATGGAGGAGAGCAGTCCCTCTCAGTACATCCATAACAGCCTCAAAGGAAACCAGAGAGACAATCCAACAAACCAGAACCAGCAGGGTAGTGGGTTCTCCGACATCACAACAGACCCAGGGCTGACGGCGAGCTTTGAATCCAGTGGAGTTACACTGATTGGAAGAAAGCGCAACGGAGATGTGTAGTGTCACTGCCTCATGGCGTGCCTCTGAACGGCCAGTATCTTACCCACCGCATCTGGTGTGTATTTAGTGGGATGTCTATCCCCCCTCCATGCACTTTCAGCCTGGTTATCAAACACAGAGTCGATTTGAGAGTTCACAACCTTACATTTTTTGTGATATGGTTGCGTGCTTGACACAAGGTTTTGGTTGATCTCGAATGATACGTAATTTCAGTTGATGAATGTCTCACCTATACCATGGTACAGTTGCAGTATCAGATAATATTGAAATATACCATGGTATATGTTTGATTATTTTTACTGTGACACCACAGGACTGAATGTTTACCATATTCATGTACCGTACAATTTACATTGCTTACAAAAACTTTTTTTTTTTTTTGTCTTTTATTTAATGGACCTGTTGGAGTACCATACAAAATACCATGGTACATGAATTTTAGTATTATAGTATCTCTTTCATGCAATAGCATCATGGTACCATAGTACACCACAGTTCTTTTTGGTACTTGATTAGTAAGTGCTATCATGTGAAATCACTTATAAAAATGTATCAAAATGTACTATGATACTAACATGTTTTTTTATTTTTATGTATACCAATAGTGCCATGGTATTCTGTAAAGTAAATATATTATAGTACATGAATATAGTACTATAGTATATTTCAAAGTACTATACATGTACATTAATGTTTAATGTACATTACATATCAATAATTTATCATGTTTACATTTTGATGTAAAAAAGCAAGAATTGTTCAATAAATGCACTTGTTTTAAAACATGTTAAACAGCCGTCCTCCTAATATTTGGAAGCAACAGTAGCCAAAAACCCAATGAAAGCTGTTTTAACTGGTTTGTCTGTTAACAGCTGCTAAATTTTCAGTCTAATTCCTGCATTTTTGTAAAACATTTGCTGTTTGTTAAGACAGCCCCATGAAAAACTGCAGATGGAAAGCACAAGATGTATTTCATACATATACACTCACCCCCCCCCCCCCTCCACCCCCACAGATCTTTAATGATACCCTCAACTTTATATAATAAAATAAACAACTCAGTCCTCAGAGCTCCGGAGAACAGGAAGGAGATCTGCACGATCCAGGGCACCACAACCACAGCAAACCAAAAAATCTGTATTCCACTGTCTTTGGAAAAATAAACCTCTTCTAAACCATCTAAATATGGAGGGATGAAATAGTTAGGCTAAGGATTGTGGGTTGACAAAAAGGTCAAGATTTGAGTTTAGCCTCAGGTATGTGATATTAAAGGTGGAATACACGCAAAATGAGATCCTGAAATGAGCACAATTACTCAACAGCTGAAAGGTAAATTGGACAGATGTTTGTGGAGATCAGGTGATGTAGGCAGGGTGAGCATCAGGCTGTTAACCACGAGTTTCCATGAGACAGAGAGGAGGCTGTCTCTCTTTCTGAGGCAGTCTTTCAGGCAGATGTTACGGAACCTGTTGCTTGTCCAGATGCATTTGCAACTTTTGGCTCTCCTCTCCCTTGTTTGTCAGACACTTAATTTGACGTTAGCTGCGAGAAAACGAAGCGGTAAGAAATTTTTTTTTTTTTTTATCTTTTGTGTTTCATGTCTGCTTATTAATTATAATGTTTTTTTTATTATTATTATTATTTTTTCTTTTTTTGCAGAATACCTGACATTAAGAAAAGTACCAAACACTATAGTTTATGGACATGTACACTCAGCTAAAAGATACTAAAGTTATCACTGGAGAGGTACTTTTTCAAAAGGTACTAAAATATGCCATTTAGTTACTACTATGTACACTTTAGAGGTAAGTAAGGTCTAAAGGTGTACTTTTTTCAAAGGTACCATCCCAGTGACCTCTCTTGTATCTTTTTTTTCAGAGAGTGTACCATGGTATTCTTTCGAGTATTTCTTTATGTGCTACCATGGTACTTTCAGTACATATACCAAAACCAAAATACTGCTTGTTTACATAAATGCAATGTATAGTTCCAACTCTCAAATCGGATTGGATGAGCCTGACTCAAAGCCATTTATTAAGCTGTTATTTATGTGAATATACAAAAAGAGTGTAGAGGTATGTGATTATTAGCTGAATTCTATAACAATGTGAGGACTTATACATTACTTGGCAACCATTATATTTTAGCTTGCAAAGAGTTTTTTATTTAGATTTTTTAAATATCTGAATCAATGTGTATTTGGGGCTAAATGCCATTTGGGGAGTATAGTGATACTGTATAGATACAGAGGCAGTAGTGAGTTATAGTGCATATTTTTTCACCCTCTGGAAATAATTCGATACAGCAAGATGAAATGATGGAGCAGGACAGTTTCTGTTACTGGTGGTGTTTGTTGCAATTTAGTGCTGCTGTATCCTAGGCATTTTGTTTTTACAACAATTAAGGCTTCAGTTCATCCTGCATGAAAACTTTGTCTCGAAAGGTTCATTTAGGGTTCATCCAGGGGATTAGTTGTATATAACTTGTGCTTGTGTTGATTTTGGAATGACACTTTATCAAGTACTAGTAGTTGTATATAATGTCATATGTTTGTTATTATATTTTATAACAAATTAAATATGCTTTAAAACAGATGTTGACTCAGTGACGGAAACAGTGAAGTGTGAAACATTACATGCATAACTTTCCCAGAATGAGTAGTGTTACATTGAGTCTGAAAAATTGTATTAGAAAAAAATAATATTGTTTTTATCTAATATAGATTAACAGTTGTAAAGTCAACACATGTAATGTCTTATCCATGATGTATCCATGTGGATCATATACTATGTGCATATTTTACGCAGAACGAGACTGACATATACCATTTGGTAATAAATCTTAATGCGCTGTGCCAAGATCAGTCTGTTTATTTACCACTGATTTTCTAGAATAGTCACAAAGCATCTAGTAAAACCACATATGCAAAGAAATGTTACTGCAAAATTGTTTGAAACCCTCATTTTCAATGTATTTTTTTATGTAACTAACCAATTATTAAAAAACAAAACACAAAAACTTTAGAATACAGATATACAGACCAGAAAAAACATTTCTCAATTTGAGCACATAAGCATTATAGAAGTATCTGGCTCTCATTTCTTATTTGTATCTTTCCCCATATTTTCTCAATTTCATTTGATTGACATCCATGCAGAAAATAGGGAACAATATATTGATGAGAACGCAGCGGAAGTATCTCGGTTTGGCTCACCGATGTCTTTTTAAGACAGTGGTGTCTCTCTTTATTTCCCTAATGAAGGACATGAAGATAAGAACCATCTGGCAGTTTCCTCCCATCTCCCCCCTGCAGACCCTCTCCAGTGACACAACACACACAGACAAGAGGCTTCAATCTCCAGTCTTTGGAATTAGTCAGATATACACATGCATGCACTCTATATATTAAGAACACATTTTTGAAAAGAAAAAGAATGAGAGAGAGAGTAAACAGTTATTTGGCAGATGCTTTTATACAGCTGAATTATTACAACAACCAGCTCATCATGGAGCAGTCCAGGGTTACATGTTTTGATCAAGGGCTCATCTCTTTTTTTGAAGGGATTGAACCAGTTACTTTATTTAAAGGCCCTGACCTTTATCCAATGGACTTCAGTTGTTGTTGTCCCTAATGGTTTTAAATGTGTACTTGATAGTTGTATAGAAGGTGGAACAAAACAAAAAGTAGCCATAAGCAAAATGCATATTTAGTAATATATTATGTATTTTCAAAGTTTAAATGAAATATATATTTTGCATGCACCAGTTTTAAGATTTGTACATAACAAGTTATTTTGATTTTCCATGGGCCTAAACCTGATTAACCGTGCAATATACATACCCATGCAAATGCTGGGTGTTGCTACGTGGTTTCTAGGGTGTTCTGGGTGATTGCTAGGTGGTTGCTCAAGTCAGATGAGTCTCTCTGACATTCTGCTTTCTAAATATCATCCACCAGGAGGAATTCTTAATCAGAATCAGAAAGAGTTTTATTGCCAAGTATGCTTGCGCATGCAAGGAATTTGTTTTAGTGACATAAGCTTCCAGTACACAGAGACAACAACACACAGACCAGAAAATAAAAATAAATACACATATGTAAATATAAATAGACAAATATTGAAATATAAATAAATTGTATGAACACCTGTGCTATAGATGATAAAATGGAATAGAATAGAGTGAGATGCAGGGATGTACTGATCGAGGTGCTAACAAATAAATAAGGTTATTGCAAATTTTTTATTGCATAAAGTGGGGAACATTTAACTGTTCATGAGGTAGATTGCCTGAGGGAAAAGACTGTTCTTGTGCATGACTGTGCTGGTATTTGTGGCTCTGAAGCGCCGGCAAGATGGCAAAAGTTCAAAAAGGGATGTATACAGTTCTTGAAGGGTGGGCAGGGGAGCACCGATAATCCTTTCAGCAGTCTGAACCGTTCTCTGTAATCTTCTGATGTCTGATTTTGTAGCTAAACCAAACCAGACAGTTACTGAAGTGCACAGGACAGACTCAATGACGGCTGAATAAAACGGTTTCAGAAGCTCACGTGGCAGGTTGAACTTCCTCAGCAGGCAAAGGAAGTACAACCTTTGTTGGGCTTTTTTAACGATAGAGTCAGTGTGATTGTCCCAATTCAGGTCCTGAGAGAGGCTGTTTGACATCAATTTCCAATTCTCACTAGCTGTTGCATGTGACATGTATTTTGTCAGTTCACAGGAAATATTTGCTTTATTCAAATCCCTGAGAATTATTGGGTGCTCCATCTCTGTGACCTGATAAGCGAGTTTTTGCAAAGCCAGACTCTCATGAGAATGAAAGAGTGAAACTCCCGCGGCGAATAGAACAGTTAATGAAGAGCTCTTCTAGATCAGGACAGCATCTTCTTTAACACAGTTACATCTGTACACCACCTTTCATTGATGTAAAAGCATGTCTTGCCGCCACCTGATTTCCCCGTTGATTCTGCGTCGCAATCTGCTCTAAACAGCTGAAAGCCAGCCAGATGGAGCACATTGTCTGGAATGGCGTCATTCAACCAGGTTTCCGTGAAACACAGAGCAGCAGAGTGTGAGAAATCCTTACCGGTAGGAGACTTTGTGGTATGTTCTGCCGAATGTTCATCAGTTCATCCCTGGTGAAACTGATTGAGTATGCAAAACAAAAAACAGGAAAAACAAACTAAAAGAACTGGAGAGCGAAGCACCTCGGCTGCCATGTGTGGCACCATCAGGACTATATTCTAGGGCAGGGATCTCCAACCCTGCTACTGGAGAGCAACCGTCCTACAGACTTCAGTTCCAACCCTGCTACAACCTGACTGTAATTATCAAGTACCCCTGAACACCTTGATTTTACTGGTTCAGATGTTTTGATTAGGGTTGGAGCTCAAATCTGTAGGACTTCTGTGTGGTTGCTCAAGTCAGGTTTCCCACAAATGCACCCTTCAATACACACCACTGTGCTCTATATTCATCTGTTAACTGGCACTACCTTCACAATCGGCTTAAAATTCACTGGTTCGCCTTCATTTACAAGACCCTTCTCGGCCACTCACCTCCTTGCTTAGGTCACCTGCTGCAGCCAGAGCCTGTCACATATAACACCCGGTCCTCACTTCATCTTCAACTAAGCATTCCCAAAACCAACTCTGCGTTTGGTCTTGCATCTTTTCAATCTGCTGCCGCTCACGACTGGAATGCTCTGCAAAACATAGATTGATGATGTTTGATGTTTTAAATCCTATTCATGTATATTTTCTAACCTGTATATATTTCTAAAGTTCTGTAATTATTTTAGCCCTACTTCCCTTTCCCTAATTGGTTATTCCACTTGTCAGGCCACCATTTTAAATAAGAACCTGTCCTTAATGACTTGCCTGTAAAAATAAAGGTAAAATAAAAGAAAAATAGATGAGTCTCTCTAAAAGTCTTGTTTCGAGATATCATCCATGGGGTGACAGTGGCTCAGTGGTTCATGTAGGTTGTCTACAAACCGGAAGGTTGGTGGTTCGATCCCCGGCTCCACCTGACTAAGTGTCGAGGTGTCCTTGAGCAAGACACCTAACCCCAGCTGCTCCCGACGAGCTGGATGGCGCCTTGTATGGCAGACACCGCCGTGAATGTGTGTGTGAATGGGTGAATGTGAGGCAAATTGTAAAGCGCTTTGGATGGCCATGTGGTCTGTTGAAATCGCTATATAAATGCAGTCCATTTACCATCCACCAAGAGGAATTCTTAAGTCTGATTGCATCATTTATCACAATTAATCATGATAATGCACACATCAAAATGTATATATGTACTGCATTGCTAAAATGCACACTATACTTTAGGTATTTAGGTTAGGTGACAGAAAAAAGCCAGGTTCTTTTCAAGCAGTCAAAGTGATGACATACGGGCTCATAGCCTTTGTCATCTCAAAACCCTCAAATGCAGAAAGTGTAATGTGTCAGATAATGTGACTGCACTTAAATCCCAGTGTGCAGTCTTAGACACGCTCCCTTGCGATGTTTGGTAATAATGATTTGAAATGTTTTCAGAGGACTGCAGCAGCTGTCTGGAGTGTTCGAAGGAAAACGGCTGCCTGCGCTGCTCTGAGCGCCTCTTCCTGTTCCTGAACAGAGATGGCATGAGTCACTACGGCTCTTGTCTTTATTCCTGCCCCTCCGGACACTTCGGCCTCCGAGGCAAAGATCTCAACCGCTGCATGAGTGAGTCCATCCGAGACAATAGTTAATATTAAACAAGTACACAATAATCATCATCTACATGTCCAAACCTCTTGGAAATGTTGTATTTCTTTATTATTATATTGTGTGTTTATTTCATATCTATTTCATATTAATACTTTATTTAACATTCTTGCTAATATTACTAAGTAACTCTTAATAATAATAATAATAATAATATAGTGTTTCAAAATATGTCCTTATTATTTAATATTTTTAGATCTTGATATCTTGAGAAAGCCTGGAACAATTCCACACACCTTATACTGTATATAACTAGAAATAATCCTCATAATTATTTCTCCCAGAATGCAAAGCTCCAGAGTGTGAGAGGTGCTTCAGCAAAGACTTCTGCACTAAGTGCAAGGGAGGACATCTGCTCTTCAAAGGCAAATGCTTCAAAAACTGTCCAGAGGGCACATTTCCACAGTCCACAGACTGTGTTGGTAAGTGCTTTACTCGTTGTCAGACCTTCTTTATGGGTAGATGCCATTAAACTCTCATTAGCATACTGAAAGAAACCTATAAGTCTTGTTTTATTTGGAACAATTATATCAAGATGTTTTCTCATGTAATGCAATGAAAAGCAGCAGATATAGTCTTGAGGAAAATTTCTGGTTGCATTTACCAGGGTATTTACATGCCATTAACTTGATGTTGTGCACAAACTTGACTTACTGCCTCACACAGGAGCTTTGATTAAAAAATAAATAAAGTCAAGATTAAGTCAAGTTAAATCACATTTCTTTACTGTATCTAGTGCTTTATACAATACACACTGTTTCAAATCTATGGAAGCCAGTTTCTGCCACGGGATAAAAATAAATAAGCAGATAGATAGAGGTTAAAGAAAGGTAATTGTGACTATTTATCTTACAATTTAAAAGACAGAATCCAAGAATTGCAAGACTTTTATATTTTGCAATTATGCTTTATTACTTAGAATTATGAGGTTACAATTGTTTTTTTGTTTTCTATACAGAAAAAAATAAAAAAGGTAATTGTGACTCTTTATCTCACTTATCTGTTTGTACTCCAGAAGGCTGTGTGTTCAGTAGCGTAGCTTTCTGGGGTGAGTGGAGCCCATGCCAGCACAACGGCCTGAGCTGTGGTGTCAGATGGGGGCAGCAGAGCAGGACCCGTGAGCTGTCCAGAAACACGCCTGAAGAAACAGACGCAGGCTGTTCACATCAGACTGAGAGAAGAAAGTGCAGGATTAAGAAGAGGTGTCCAAAAGGTGATTCATATTTTTAAGCCTCTTTATATCATCTTTCTTGTAGATGCTCACACAATTCTCACATTACATGAAACAAAGATTAAAAAAAAAAAAAAAAAAAAAAAAATCCTGGAATTTGTGTTTTGTTTCCATTTGATGCTCTACTTGAAATCACTTGTTTGTTGTCACTGGCAGATCAAATGTCTGGTGGCATTAAGAAAATGAAGCATGATATTTTCTCTGTCACCTTCAGTCACCCTGAATGGCAACCATGTGTGATGGAAACACTGCATGACAGCCATTTCTATCATTAGAATTTCCATTGCTGTCATTTTTAAATGAGAAAATGCTTTAGAATGGTATACTAAGTACTGTTTTTGAGAGAATATGGGATGCAGTGGGTGCACAGTATGCACATTTTCTGCTTTCATGCACCATGAAGTACACTGTTGTATCCAACAACGCAATGCAATCAACTTGTTTTCTATATGGCAGTGAAAAAATAAGTAATTGCAGCTGTTTCAACTGGACTAAAAAAAAAATAATAATAATAATAATTTTGTATTTATTTATTTTATTTTTATTTTTTAGAAATTAGTACCTTAATTCAGCAAGGATGCATTAAATTATTCAAAACAGCAGTAAAGACATTACAGTGTTACAGATTTCTGTTTCAAATGTTGTTCAAAATGTTCTATTCATCAAAAAAAGAAAAAGAAAAGAGGAGTTATATTTATGAACTGTATATATTAATTATTTTGTATATTAGAATGATTTCCGAAAAATCATGTGACACTGAAGACTGGCATAATGATGCTGAAAATTCAGTTTTGGTCACAGGAATAAATTACATTTTAAAATATATTCACATAGAATAGTTCTTTAAAATTGTAATAATACAGTACTTCACAGTATGACTGATTCTTACTGTATTTCTGAACAGATAAATGTAGCTTTGGTGAGTATAAAATACTTCTTTCATACACACACACACACACACACACACACACACACACATAGATAAGAATTCAGACAGGAAAGACAGCTCAAAAACAGTACCAAAATATACTGTTACCATCCACATCAGATGTTCTCAATCAGTACCATTGTGGTTTGTCTCTGAAGCTGACACCTCAAAGATTCACATGTGGTGTGACCAATGAGAACCTGATGAATTAATTTAGTCCTAGGATGTCCTCTAGATCAACACAAGATCATTGCCTTTCTTCTCAAGTTTCCTTGTCTGCAAATGTAACCCTGAGAGCTAATGAAAGTCAGGCAGCACATCTCAGAACGGCTCACAGCTGAAGATTTTCCAGTGTTTTCTGTTTGGACCCTACACGTGACCCAAACTTACCTGCCCAAATCATAACACACAAACCTCTGATCTTAACATGGAGATCTATGTTGGTTCTAGGATTAGAGGGTAAGGTTAAAACAGATGACTGCAGGGCTGTAAATATCGACTTTTAGTGCTTTGTGTGTGCGTAATCTGAGAAAACGAAGAAGTTAGGAAGCTTTAATCAAAGCATGTAAAAAGCAGGACAGAGAGTGAAGACAGATAAAAAAGATTGGAGAGATCCAAGAGGATAAAACAGGACAATAATGGAGAAAGTGGTATTCTTGCCAGACGGACAACTCCAGCCATAATATCTGTTTACTCCAGTTTTATTATGCTCTTATTATGTCATTTTTTAAAAAGACAAACATGTATTATGATTTGGCTTTAGCACACAAAAATGTTAAATAAATACTCAAACACCCACCTCTGCACACTGTTTGTTCTGCTTTTGCTCCAGAACTTTTTTTCTTCGGCTCTTTTCTCCGGATGACAGTATGTGCCACCCTGAAGCTCCTCTGTTGTTGATTTTGAATCTTAAAGTCAAACCAGACATGAACAATAACACAATATTCTCAGGTTATAAGCTGCATGACCATTGCATGACAGCGAGAAATTGACCACTAACGCAAAAAATAAACACTGGCTTTCCCCATGTAGAATTAAAACTAAGACACTGAAAGTCAACAGCTCCTTTTACTTTTATAAAGAGCATAATTAAGTGTGTGTGTGTGTGTGTGTGTGTGTGTGTGTACTGGTGATCATATCTGATTTTTAATAAACTCTTTGTTCAAGGTATTCAGAAAACTTTGAAAAACTTGGAATTGGAATTGCCCAATTAAAATGTATTTTCTGAGACAATTCACATAACTAGTGACAAATTAATATTTCGAGACTTTATTTTAGACATTTTAAAAATTTTCAAAATAGAGCTAAATTAATCAATTTATTTAAACAATATATTTAGATTAATCCACATTCCCAATTGAAGATGAGGATAGTCATTCCATTTTATACTTAATTTCCTTTAAAATAAAAAATTTCAGTTGATTTTAATGGACAAAATCAGTGTTATTTCTGTCCAACCAAATTATACAAATATAAATGAAAAAAAAAAGCCTTTTTCTTTGACTTCAAAATGTTCAAAACAGAAAAACAAAAGCAATGCATCATTACACAAAAACATCACAGCAGAATTTCAAGGTCAAGTTATGGTGTAATAAAAATATCTCTCTGGGTATAGATGTGACAGACATATTGAAGTGATCAAACTGAATTTTTTATGCTTTACATCCATAATAAAGAACATATATTTTTCACTGCCTACATTTTATAACTTAAAGATGATTCACTTTCTTATACGGATTTACGGTTTTATCTTGACAGATAAAAGGCAAAATGAAAGGAGAGAAGGAAGAAGAAAGGCACAGAAAAAGCTAAAGCTCTTCGGGAACAGAACCATCACAGAACCTCCATAAAGAATGTAAAGTTCTGGAACGAAAGTCAGTTTTATTCTTTAGTAATATATATATATATAGTATATAACAATATTTTTGTATAAATAATTGTTATATGGCTACTTTAAAAAGTGTAACATATAGCAAGATATTGCACATCCTTTTTTTAATGCAGATGTATTAAGTGACAAGTTGGAAGGGTTTCCCCCAACACTACCACATGACTTAAACCTCCGGTAAACTGGGGTTTGACAAAGACGAGATCCATGTTGGACTATGACACTGTACATTTCCTTCTGATGAATAACAGAAGAACAGCTTCATGTGGTTTGAGCTGTATCTTCACATCTTTCTGTGCATGCCTCGGCTGTTCTGTGCTTTCCAACCACAGACTCTCCTTATATTTGCACTTCTTCACAATAATTGTATTAGAGAAAATAGAGACACAGAATGATGTAAAATCGTGTAAAGAGATGCCAAAAACATGACCTTGTACTCCATTTATTCAGTCTTGAACCGTGTAATTGGCTGTAGACAGGTCATGTGACCCAATGATTGGCACAGATTTATTCTTAAGAAAAGTGATAAATATTTTTTTCATGTACATTTCTAAGTTAACCTGCTTAAAGTGCGCAAACTTGGTCTAAACAGCTTAAATTAAAGTATAATGTTGAATTATTTTCTTAGAGCCTCAACTCTTTTTTCCTCTTTTTTGAAACTGATTATCATCCCCCTGTGAAAACTGAAATGTGCTACAACATGCTGCTTTTGATTTGGGAAGGATGGGAATGAGCTGATATCAATGTGATTTATTTGCACTTTCCTCCGCAGTATTCTCTCAGGCAGCTGAAATGTATTTACTGGAAAAATCACAGTTTTATTCGCTAAAGCAATTACACCCAAAGGAATGTTGACTTTTTTCCTAAGGAGTTTCTTAAGGACTATTTTTCTTGAGGAGTTCTGAAAATGATACAGATAAGAAAGAGATTATATGTATATATTTGAAATATGATTTGAAAATAAAAGCTTAGGGATTTGCCATCACATGACAAACAAGAAAACAATGAATAAATTAATTCTGATATTTGTTACAGCTTTACAGGGATATAGAGTTTATTTTTTTTTAAGTACATTCTCTTTACAAAAATTCAGATATTGCATACTCTGTTTGTATACAGCTTTTTGTACGTTGTTTATATTCAGTTGTTTATATATATATATATATATATATATATATATATATATATATATATATATATATATATATATATATGAACAAATTAATATCATATAATGCATATTAAAAACAAACCTACAGATGTGAACGTTTTTTTTTTCTTCCAAATTAACATAAAATCTCTCCCTGTTTACTATTAAAACATGCACTGCTATAGGGTCACAAAAGGTCGATATGTATTTCCTCTGCAGTTATACTGTTCAGTAATGTTCAATAGCTTTTAGAAATCAAAACACATGTGTCCAGAGAGAAAAATATTTTTTTTAATAGTAATATTCACTGGAGTAAAAAGTGTTAACTAATGCTTAATTAAAGTGTAAACTAACCCCGCCCACCCATAATACATGTTTATGACGATAAGTGTGTTTGTTTCAGGCAGTTTCTAAATATTTTTTAGTAATTTTATTTTCCCAAATCAACCAGGTTACTGTCGTTTTGAAAAAAAGTATTTCATTTTCTTTTTAAGCATTACACTAGATTTGAATAAAATAGACCTGTTTTCAGGGCATATGCAGTCTCAGTGAAATGCTTTTTGATGATTAAATGATTAAAATAACCATTACAGTACCAGCCTCTGCACTTGTTCCATATTCAGCCACTAGATGGAAATGTTCATCTTTATTTCTTATTATCTGTGTGGTGTTGTCTCTGTGTATTGGTAGCTTCTGTCACCACAACAAATTCCTTGTGTGAGCAAACAACAAACTTGGCAATAAAGCTATTTCTGATCCTGATTCTGATTACAGTCAAGTTAAGTAATGAGAAGGTACTATGCAAGTAACAGTAATTGAGGGAAACAATTTATGAATTGGTTGCTCAGATTTCCCAGAAAGTATCCAGATATACATACACATATAAACATTTCATATAGATGATGAAAACATTGTATTTTAAAATTTTTGTGGAAATCATGATAATTTTTTTTTAGGATTCTTTGATGAATAGAAAATACAGATCTTTTCTGCCATATTTACTCAGTTAAATGCACTCATACTGCTCAATAAAATTACTATTCTAATTTTTTTTTTACGTTCCCCAAACTTTTTGAGTCACAGTTTCCAAAAAACACTATGCAGTAAAAAATTATCAACATTGCTAAAAATAAGAAAGGTTTCATGAGCAGCAAATCAGCATATTAAAATGATTTCATGTGACATTTAATGATACTGAAAATAGAAAAAAGTTACTTTAGATTGTAATAAAATGTCTCCTTGTAAATAAATGCAGACTTGTAGAGCATAAAAGACTATTTCAAAAACATTAAACAAATCCTAAAGAACATTAATTGTATATATAGAAAACATTTAAGCCTCACCCAGATTTATGTAGCCTTATGACAAATGTGTACAATATAAATTGTGAAGTATAAATATAAATAACATACAACCTTGGCATGTAGAAGATTGAGCAAATGCATGCACATACACAGGCAATAATGCAAAGCCTCTATTTGACTATGGGAACATAGACATTCACTAATTATTATCATTTGCTCACCCTTGTGTTGCTTTAAGGGCAACATTCTAGAAAATGTTTTCCCAGTGTCAAAATGCAAAGTGCGAAACAACCCCTCTGGGACATTGTCAGCTTTGACCTGAACAGACATCAATTGTGTGCTGCCCTGTTTTGGGGGTTAGGACGTTTTTGGTGTGCTTGTTTATGTTTGTGTGCACATGTGAAAGAGAATGCTGTGGACAGCGTTCATGAAACAATTGTGCTGTAGTCTTTAAATTACTTCTCTCTAGGGAGCAGTGCTCTTAGCTGCAGGAAGTTTGCAACTCAGAGGACGATTAATGAGGGAAGTTTGGACACTGCACAGACTTTTGTGAAAGTCGAAAATCGCATAAATATAATAAAAATTTATCAAACTTTAAAGGGATAGTTTCTGGAAATGTACTCCCTCTCAGGCCATCCAAGATGCAGACATGTTTGTTTCATCATCTGAGCAGATTTTAAATTTAGCATTAGATCACTGGGAAGAATTTTATAAACTTGTTAAATAATCTAAACCTAAAAGAGGTGCTTCCAGAAGTCATAAATCCTGTTCTGACTATTATTAATTCGTTATTGTCATTAGGATATGTCCCCAAAAACCTTCAAACTGGCTGTTATTAAGCCTCTCATCAAAAAACATAAAACTTGACCCCAAATAACTAGTTAATTACAGACCGATCTTGAATCTCCCTTTTCTTTCCAAGATACTAGAAAAGGTAGTATCCTCACAATTATATTCCTAATATAATATATTCTATATTCCTAATAATAAAATGGTATCTGTGAGGATTTCCAGTCAGGATTTAGATCGTATCATAGTACTGAGACTGCTCTCCTTAGAGTTAAAAATGACCTACTCTTATCATCTGATCGTGGTTGCATCTCTCTATTAGTGCTATTGGATCTTAGTGCTGCGTTCGACACTATTGATCACAATATTCTTTTGCATAGACTAGAAAACTTTGTTGGCATTAATGGAAGTTCATTAGCATGGTTTAAATTGTACTTATATGACCGCCATCAATTCGTAGCACTGAATGAAGAGGTATCATATCGATCGCAAGTGCAGTATGGAGTACCTCAAGGCTCAGTACTAGGGCCATTACTCTTCACGCTTTACATGTTAACCCTGGGAGATATCATCAGGAAACACAGTGTTTTCTTTCACTGTTATGCTGATGATACTCAGCTCTATATTTCTTTGCGGCCTGACGAAACCCCAATTTCAAAAACCAATGGAATGCATAGTTGATATGAAAAACTGGATGACTGTAATTTCTTACAGCTAAATTCTGAAAAAACAGAGGTGTTAATTATAGGACCTAAAAATTCTGCATGTAATAACCTATAACGCCTGCATGTAATAACCTATAATCTAAGACTTGATGGCTGCTCTGTCAGTTCTTCGTCATCAGTTAGGAATCTAGGTGTGCTTTTTGATAGCAATCTTTCCTTAGAAAGCCACGTTTCTAGCATTTGTAAAACTGACCAGATGGTGGATCAGCACCTACTGTAGAAAGGACCTATACATCCCTGAAAGACAGCGGAGACCACAGGAACCAGTTGAGTCCTCGGCACAATGGGACTTTGCTGCAGCCTGGAATTGAACTGCTGGTTTCTTCTGGTCAGAGGAGAATTGGCCACCCAACTGAGCCTGGTTTCTCCCAAGGTTCTTTCTCCATTCTGTCACAGATGACGTTTTAATTCATTGCCGCTGTCGCCTCTGGCTTGCTTAGTTGGGGACACTTCATTTACAGTGATATCACTGACTTGATTGCAAATTATTGCACAGATTCTATTCAAACTGAACTTAGCTGCATGATGACATCACTGAATTCAATGATAAACTGCCTTTAACTTTCATTTTGCTTTATTGACACACTGTTTTCCTAATTAATGTTATTCAGTTGCTTTGACACAATCTGTTTTGTTTAAAGCGCTATATAAATAAAGGTGACTTGACTTGACTTGACTCACCAGTGAATGGGTGCCGTCTGAATGAGAGACAAACATCTGATAAAAACATCGCAATAATCCACAAGGAATCCACACTACTCCAGTCCATCAGTTAACATCTTGTGAAGTGAAAAGCTGCATGTTTGTAAGAAAAACAAATCCATCATTAAGGCGTTTTAGTTTTAAATCGTTGCTTCTGGCCAAAACACAAGTCCATAATAATGCTTCCTCCAGTGCAAAAAGTCCATCTTCTATTGATATTAACATTGGATTTATATATGTTTCGTCACTGTCCTGATAGAGCAAGAGCAAAATAAATAAGAACAAACTAAACAAATCCCTCCCTGGTGTTTTGTGAGCTGGAACTGGGAATTACTTCAGTACCATTTAAATTGTCATCACACATCCACTTGAGTGAAATATTCATCTAAATGTACAATTATACTTTCCTCAAATATTAATCTTACTATTTATGCAAGCTATTTTACATCCTCTGTTGTCCTGCTGAGCTTATATTCTGTTATGCAAATAGTATGCCATTTTGTTCATTTGTTTTGTATGATACTGTTGATAGTATAATGAAAATATGATACAAACATGACATTCTTTTTGAATCACGTATTGACTGTTAGTCAAATTTTTCTTGTTAATTACCGTATCCTATTTTTCTCTGAAGTCTATTTATAGTGTTTGTCAAGCTTCCTTGGACCAGAAAAAGTTCTAATGTAGTTTTCCTGACCATTTAAGAGCCTATTTTTGACTTATAGCATTAAAAATATGTTTATGAACATGTAAATTACATGCGTAACAGTGATTACTAAGAGTTTTTTTTTTTTTCCTAACAGGAAAATTTCACACACACACACAAAATATATGAATATATTCATGTAATGATATCTAAAACTGAATCATCAATAAAAATGTAATCCATAAAAAAAAAATAAAAAAAAATAAAAATAAAAATAAGATCAAGGCTTTTTTATTTTATTTTTTTAGTTTCAATAAATTGTGCTTTGGGGCTGGAACATTTTCAGTTCTACATTATGTTTTATTTTAATGTCTTTTACCTCAAAAGAAACCCTCAAAAAGAGCTTTTACCCCACTTCAAATACTGAGATGATTTTGGATGTTTTATTTATGATCACATGCAAAAGCAATTGCCATCTATGCTGAATATCAGGAAAATCTCGGCTAATTAAAACAGCCAACAGACACATTTTCTCATACATCTAAGCATAGACATTGAAATGCTGCTCCACTTGCACAATTTAATCACAGCTGAACATAAGATGTGAGATATTAAACATGTCCTGCCATTCCTGGACACTTTTATCTCAGATGTTGATTACTATGACACATTCAAGGTTTTCAGATCAACAGAACACTGTAAGTGTAGCTTTTCCACATAAAATAAATGATTTGCTGAATGATATATTAAAGGACATATAGCATGTACAACATCACATTTAAATTGCTGATGGAGTGCACTCCTCCAGATAAGATTGATTGCTTTCTTGTTGAAACTGTTTATATTTTCTCTCTTGGTATATGTAGAAGGTCATTCCTTAAACCTTAAACACATTTCTCGCTGGCTCACTTTTTGAGATTGCAAATCTGGTCCATGTTGCCAGCTCCAGTGGTCACTCCAAAGGAAATAAAGCTTGTAGGGAATGTGTTTACGAGTGGTTTTGATTTCGTAGAAACTGACTCAAATCTTGTAAGAAAAACAGAGATAAGATAGGATTTACGCTGACCGTAAACAGCCAGAAATCCAAATGGCAACACTCGACAAAAAGTTAAAATACCCGGCCTTAATTTGTTTAAGAGGACCTGATGGAATCGCAACAGTATGATGTTGATTGTTGCCTTTCGAAAGATAATTCCGATTCACAGTCAAGTACCAACTGCTTGATAAAACAACACCAGAGGCTTATATAAACAGAATAATCAAAATGAGTTATTAATAAGACAAGCCTGAGGTCGCGATTAAATTTCAGTGTATTTATGTTGTCATGGGAACTGAGCGCTGTGTTTATGTGAAGACTCTAAAATTGTCAGCCACGATGGCCATTTGCTCACAACCTTCTGAAGTTGCCCCTTTAAAAACGTCCAACTTTTGCCAGAGACCAAGATGTCAAGGCTAGAGCTCATGGTCACTGTTATTCTTACTACCATGAAAAAAAACCTTTAGATGAAAATATACAATATGAAATATGAAAATCTAAATGAAAACCAGATTTCTTGGGAATAATGTTTCCAGAGCTTTCAATTTTACTTTCTGTCTGGTTAGACTTCAATCGCTTCAACTAACACAAATCAGTTCCAGTGACACTGGTTTAGGGGGAAATTAGGGGTTTGATAATCATTCAGATAATTTATGAACTTTACAATTTTCTCACATGTATCATGCTGTTTGCCAACCTTGAAAAATTATTTTCAAGGACAAGAAAACACAACAATGTCTAAAGTTTTACCATAAGGATTCTCTTGTATTTCATATCTCACCTTATAAGTTGTATCATATCATCATTTGTGGAAAACCTGCCCAATACAGACCTTACTGCAAAACCACTCAGCCCCTAAACACATTTTTGGTCAAAACCAAAGCTAAGGCTTCCCCAGGAGTATTTGAGCGCTGTAGATCACATACATGATTAAATAAATGATTGAAAACACGTTCTAGCACTCTGGCTGCAGTCATCACCTTGACTTGCTTGGACCTATGGGCTGAGGATAATGATTAAAAAGCAATCCAAAGCAATTAGCCATATAACTACTCGGTTTCAAAATACATCAACCAGTTTGTCAAGATTTCATCATATCTGAATAATTGGGCCAAATAGCGTCCAGTTGATTGAACTTTCTGAGGACTGAGATATGCATCAGGGTATTGGGTGAATGATTGTTAGGGTTTTCTGTTGGCAATGAAATTGGACTTGCATAATGATCACAAGGTAGAGTTCAGCTTTTAGACATTTTTACACATTTCGGGATCATCTTACCTAAATGTTTTATGGTTTACAGCTGTTCATTAACTGCCAAATATATGTGTTTATATTCAGAATGCATGAAGATGCATCACCTTAGACTTGACCTGATGATTTCAGGCTCATTGGTTTTCAAGTTTTTAGAAAAAAACTGGGATCACATGGATTTCAGAAGTATTTGAACATAGTGCACAAGCCAGATGGACCTGCTTTTTTATTAGTATTGTGTTGCTTTTGTCCTTTCAGAGTTTGAAAGACTGGTATGAAAATAGTCACATGGGTTTTTAACCCATGCACATTTCAATTTCAGAGTGGTGTGGATTATTTTGATGTTTTTATTATTTTATTTATTTTATTTTTATTATTTGGAATTCTCATTCTGACGGCACCCATTCACTGCAGAGGATCCACTGGTGAGCAAGTGATATAATGCTAAATTTATCCAAACTGTTCCCATGAAGAAACAAACTCATCTACATTTTGGATGTCCTGAGAGTTGAGTACATTTTCAGCCAATTTTCATTTTTGGGTGAACTCTTCCTTTCATTTATTTATTGAGCACTATAATTCTAGCAATTCAATAAGATCTCTTTTTAAAGCCAGCTCAGCGAAATATAAGTTTCTGTCAGCCTAATGAAGTCCTTTATAAGGTATTTAATGCACTTCAATCATAAACGCTACCGAATCATCACATCGGGGAAGTGAATTAATCATCCTTATCATCACACTCCGACAGGCCAAACTGAGAAGTTGTCATACTGTTCTGATGGTTTTATTTTTGTAAGGCTTCAAGAGTCAGCGTGTGTATGTTTGTGCAGGTGGAGAACATTACTGAGAGAGTGAGGCATATGAGGCACTTGACCTAATCTTTGAAAATGAGAGTGAACAAGAATGAAAAAAAAGCACGGATTGCCAAAAAGACTTTTAATTATGGTTTATACATCAGTATTGTTTTCAGTTCATCTAATCTTACAGATATAAATGCTGTCTGGATAAATCTTCACACGTTTGATCTCTCAAATAGAGATTTTTATGTAGGAGAAATTGCCAGTATGTAAGCAAATATCTACTTCAAATTTCACCATTTATCACCTTTGGAGTCCAACTACAAAAAATTGTGAGCAAATGTTTCTGACAGATGGTGGCAATTTAAGGAATTTCTCAAACGGTTTAGCTGTATATTTGTGAGTTAATTCCTTTGAAACCAGTATAACTACAACAAACCTTGCACATGCATGCATGACCTAATGTCATATGTGCCTTAGAAACACTGTTGTATTTCAACAAAGCATGCTTTGATTCAACAGAGGCTGAAAGAGTGAAATTAACCTTTAGGATAATTAACTATTATCATCATCTGGACTATAAACAATGTCGTAACTTGAAACCATGAGCACATGCATGATAAATCAGCGGTTTACTGATAAATTGTGCAGCCAATTTCTAGTTGGAAGATGGCGGTCCCTTAAGGCATGATGAGAGCTTGCAGTGTTAATACTGCAGTGTCCGACGTCAGACCAAAAAAACATAACATAACATTTCCCCCAACAATTTACCTTGGGTGGGAGTAGTTTTGGTCATGCCTCAAAGTATACTTTGTAGCAGGCCTATGTGTGCCATTCATAATTGAATTTAGAATGTATTTTTAATAATAATAATAATTATATATAATTATTATTAAAATAATTATATATATATATATATATATATATATATATATATATATATATATATATATATATATATATATATATTATTAATAAAATTATTATTATTATTATTATTATTATTATTAAAAATACATTCTAAATTCAATACATTTTCTTTATTTTATATGGCACCTTAAAAGAGGGCTTCTCAAAATACTTATACAGTGAAATGGGGGAAATAAATAAATAAAAATGCAAGGGGCAATTAAATTAAATTAAATTAAATTAAATTAAATTAAATTAAATTAAATTAAATTAAATTAAATTAAATTAAATTAAATCTATCATAAAAAGCTTTGAGATCTAATTTTTTATTAATTAATTTAATCTAAGATACTTAATTTCCAATTTAGAATACAAATCAATGTGAGGTAAAATTAAAATAGAATTAAAAGAAATCAGTATAACTTGTATGTGTAGTTTTTAACACATAGAACCGAAAAACTATTAAAATAAACATCAGATCTAATATTAAATTAAATTTGAATTTAAATTACATTGTTCAAATTTAGAATACAAATCAATGTGAAGTAAAATTAAAATAGAATGGAATTATTTTAAATTCATATTAATGTGAGTGTATTTTTTTTATAATAATAATAATAATATATTTTTTCATACTAATAGATCATATTTCTTACATAAATGATTAAAAATCAAAGACCTTAGCAATATAATAAGCAATATTTAAAATTGTTGTCCAACCTTTATAAGGAACTTTAGATTAAAATGGCAGAGGAACATCCGTGAAAGTGGATTACATCACCATCTGACCAAAGCTGCAGGGCAAGAGGTCCTCAGTCACCAGAGATGCTAACCAATCACAGGGTACGATCAAATTCTGAAAAAACTAATTTGAGTACAGTATGCATTTAAAATTTTATCTCATTCTTGACCTGTACATCATCCATTTTAATTGACTTTCTGAATATATTTTCTGGGTGTGAAACCATATTAGGATTCCACAAAGTCAGGTCTCTATGATTCATTTACGTCTTACATAACCGTTCCCGTAAATCGCAAACTCAAAACTGTAATCCCTACAGCCTGAGGGATGACAAAAGGACAACAATGGAACTGTCCAGAAAGATTCACCTTGAGTGAATTTTCAAGGTAGATGATTTATGACAGGAAGCTGTTTTCTCTCCCCTGCTCATTTCTGGTCTGGATTAGACTTTTGTTGTTGTTGTTGTTGTTTTGAACAACAATTCTACATTAGGTAACTAAATCCAGCAGCCCTGATTGAATCAGGGCAACCACCACTGCTATGCTAATAAACTCTGCTGTTATATTATATAATGTGACATTTCTTGTTTAAAGGTACAATTTGTAAGATATTTGCAGTAAAAGTGTTATAGATTTTGTCCAGCTGATTACTAACGATATCTAAGTAGATGTTTTCATCTACTTGTAAATCATGAGAAAATTCCCATTCTAAACAGTGACGTTAGTTACAATTTGTTACGGCCTTTACTGACGTAGAAAGCACATGACAACAGTGTCGCGGACAAATGCGGAAGTAGTGTCTAGCGTCCAGCAAACCACTAGCTTGCTTCAAGCAGTTCCTTATTTATTTCTTCTTGCACCTTTTATGGTGGATTGTGTTACTCATTTATGGAACATAATTATTGTTTTCCATCTGTCGCTGGCTCTGTCGACAAGGACAGCTTCCGTAAATGGAAAGAGTGAGGATCAATATCGGTGTTGCATTTTCTAGATGGAGGGAGATTCATGACAAACTTCAACTAGAAAGAGATGCCGATCTCGCTTGTGTTTTACTCGACAGGTGAGTTGTTTCGATTCGTATCTTTACAGAAAACATATGCTATTATAACGATCAACAAGATTCGTATTATGGGACATACACTCCAATCACAGGGCATAGTCTGATCGCGTCTTTGCATTGACTTTGTATGTAATCTACTCACGCAAATCATTGAACTCGCGTTTGCTATGTATGCCCAATTATTGTGTTTGAATGTGCACGAGTGTATATATTTGTTGAACAAGTTATCATTTTCATATCGTCTGATTGATGGCTGTCAGCGGTTGGGTAAAAGACAATAAATCCCATCATTCCACACTCCTTCTTAGCGTCATCAAACCACGCGATTGTTACTGTTTTGGTAATGCGCCCTCTAGTGGCAGGTCCTACAACTTGTACCTTTGAAGAAGTGGGCAGCTCACAAAAAACATCAAGATTTTAGGATAAAGCTCTATAAAAATAATAGTAAAGCAATTTTTACATGCAAAATAGTATGTTTCATATCATATAAAAATGCATGCATAAAAATGTGTAACTTTCAAATAGTGCTGTTTTACCTGGTGTATGTTTTACTACATGACACTGCATGTTAACTGCACAGTTTACTCCTATTAAACTATGTAAATTTTCATTAGACATTCAAATGTAGTCAATCCATTGCAATATCAAAGGGTCAGGATTACATAGATGCTGGAAGTGGTGAAAACCCTGATCCATACCAAGAGCTATGTCAGTCCTGCCAAGCACTTAACACAAAACTGAGTTGGAGGTTCAATAAAACACAGCTACCCTTGAGTGGAGGAGAGCTATGCACAATGTGTGAAAACAAACATCGGATCAATCCGGCTGTGATATTCCCAAAGGAAAGGTGAATAGCTATGTGTAAAGTTTCACCTTCAGAAAGAAGGCCCTTAAGTTTGGGTAATTGTGAGGAGCATTCTGGCACTGACTCCCTCTGTCGAGTGTTTCCCATGAGAATGATTTCATTTGGGGCAAAGAGTTACTCTTTTTGACCTCCACTATCCCCAAGAGCACAGCCTCACTGCAAACTGAACCAAAATAAGAAATATGTAAAAATAAACAAGTGGGTAAGGGGCATAGTGCATTAAAAAGTCTCATGAAAAGTAACATTAATCTGAAGCATGAAATGAGCCTGCAAAAGCTTATCTGTATGCTAAAAATAGAGTCACTTAAACTATATTTTTGCCCATCTATCTATCTATTTAAAGTTTTTATCTATTCAAAGTGTGTATCTTTTAAAAATTACAGTTACTGTAAATTTTTTACTTAAAATCAAATTAGAATTAGAATTCTCAAGGCATTCTCAGTCCATTTTTCAATGGTGCACAACCCTTTTATTACCCAAGAGAGAATTATGTGGAGAATTTTTCATTAATGAGCTAAATCTGACCCATAATCGATTTCAGAACAGCCTTGAATGGGGAGATGAAACTCTCTCTCCTCCAGGCTTCGGGGGTGAGAAATGCTACAGAGGAGACGAGAGACAGAGCGTGTGTTAATAGACCTCCCTCAACCTCCCCCCGATCCTCCACACACTCCCTCGCTCCCAGATAAGAGAGCAGAACTCTCTCGCTCCGGTCATTTCACACACTGCTCTGGGATAGGAAGGAAAGTTCTCCTCTTTTGTTTACTTTTCTCTCATGTTAAGAGCATACAGATTGGGAGACTCATTTAAAAGGGCTGTCTCCGCTTCTCCTTGAATTCTTTCTTAGCCGTCTTATCTGTCTGTGAGAGTGTGTTGTGGTTACTCAAGGCTCAGTGCCTCAGTGCCTGTTGCCATTTCTTCAGGGGAGCCTCGTGAAAACCAGGAACTTCTCCAGCATCAGAGGTTCTTGCAATCCAACTGTAAAGAGAAAAGAGTCCAAAAAGCCTCTTCATCTCAGCCATGTGTTCCTTCATCAAAAGAGTTTGAACTACTGAGTTGGCACTTTCTCTTGACTGCAGGGGGCCTTTGCTTTTGCTCCTGCTGCCATGAGGTTTGCCAGAAGCGGTTGGCAATTGGCACTGCTGCTGGCGTCCGTTGGCCTGGTGAGTTCTGGAAACGGGAACGGTCAAGGGAGACGTGGGGGAGGCGAAAGGCGGAAGAAGCTTCACCGCGTGCAGCACGGTCAGTGCAGCTACACCTTCATCCTTCCGGAGATGGAGAGCTGTCAGGGTGGAACGGAGCAGATGAGCGGGACCAGCATGGTTCAGAGGGACTCCCCGCCGGCCGATGGCGAGTGGTCCAATCAGAAGCTGCAGCATCTGGAGTCGGCCATGGAAAACAACACACAGTGGCTGCAGAAGGTGAGAATGACCTCATAATGAGACACAGGTGACTGGCATCATTACATCTTTCATTTCCTCAAACCTGGCAGTATTTAAGTAGAGGTGTAATGCAGGCTCCAAGTCATGTCAGGAATTTTCTACTTTCCAAGTCTGGGAGAATGCAGATTTAAAAAATCAGAGGCAATTGAACTGTATTGTAATTAAGTTTCAATTGTTAATGTTGATGGTGCATTTTAGTTTGTACACAATTTAGATTAGAGAATAAGAGGGAAAGCTTGCCAGAAAATACTCCGCATTTACTATAGCTGGTTTATGAGGTGACAGGCTTCAGCAACAAAACTACACTTCCCATCATTCTCGCAATAGAATATTAAATGTTAGATAATTCATAAATTCCTCACATAAAGCACATATTTTGGGGCACTAGCAATATTTTATTTGAAGCTGGGCTGCAATGCTGTCTTCAAGTCGTGTTGGGAATAATTGTATTTATGAGTGGTAAACACTATTTTTAAACCTCAACTGTCCAAGTCTGAGGCAAATCACAGAGCAAGCAACTGGTATTTATCATAATTAAGTTAAAACTGTTAATGTTGATGGTGGAATTTAGTTTGTTCACAGTTTAGTGTACTAATGATGAAAAATAGTGGAAAAGCTTGTCAGATAATACTGCTCATTTAGCTGGTTTATGAGGCAACAGGCTTGTGCAACAAAACTACACTTCCCATCGTTCTCCCATGTACACACTATGATTATACTCACCTAATGCACTTTGATGCAGTAGCATCCAAAATGATTTGTCTTTGAGAAAGAGGGAAAATAAATATGACGTTGACCGATATTCTAAACATTTTCAGACCTTGAACACTAATTATGACTTTTAAACACATAATTAAGAACTTACCAGGAGGACTTGAAAGCAACCTGAAAACTGCACTGGTGCATTGTGATCTGACAATGAATTTCATTGCATCAGAATAACAAAATGAAATGTATTCTGCATTCATTTCCTATCCAAAATACAATTATTAGCCTATAATGTATTGTGTAAAATGAAAAGTTAATTGTCTGAATAAAGATTCAATTTAAAAATGTAAAAGTAAATTGTCCCTGTAGGTGAATGCGGGTCTTCAGCATAGTAAAATAATTAAACTAATGACCAAACAGCAGATTTTATGATGCATTGCATCATTTAACAAATTATCGTACCGGTCAGAGCAAACATTTACACCCCTATTTCAGACCTGCAGCCCATTTATATTCAGATGAGTGAACTGTTAGGGTGCAGATGCCGGCCAAATGTCCAGATGTAGATGCAGGCTGAGCTGGTTTGAGAAGCTGCGCGATGCAAATACATTTATCAAAACTGAATGGAAAGAAGTTCTGGTTGAATACTCAATACAAAATGGTTTCCAAGAACACGACCTGTTGAAAGGCGACTCAGCCATTTGACGGATTCCAAAACCTCCAATGCTTTAAGAACTGTCATGTGTGATTTCCATTAACAGGGCTCTATTTGCAACTTCAGCCAAGTGCATTGACTAAGCCCGGTTTCAGACATCAAAGTGAGATTGCAAGAACTCTCACATCTGAATAAATAGATGAAATACTCATTTCGGTAATAATACAAAAGTGGCATTTAAACAGGAGCCAGATGACAAAACCAGAGAAGCATTTTGACCTTGCAGAGTGATTTACTACTCCATTCAAATGTGTAGAATACAATGCTTGATTGGCACTTCAAGGGCACGTTGCTTGGTGAAATTAATTGAGCTAATGAATAGATGAAGTGTCACAGTGTAGAGTGAAAGTTTGCCATGCGTGTGCATGTTTTGCATCTGTCTCTATACAGTACACCACCCAAGTTGACAGGCTCAAAGGGAATTGGCTTGCACCTCGACAGGAAAGAGACGCGACCTTCGACTCTGGTTAAGGAAAGGTCAGATTCCGATAAGAGCCGTTAAATTATAAACACTTGCTGCTCTCATTGCATTCATGCCTTTATGAATTAAATTTGTGGTAAATGACAAGCAGCACGAAAACTTCTGTTTATTTCTGTAATTTCTTTCTTCTCTTTTTTTTGCTGATAAAGTCATTTGTAATAGTTAAGATTATTCAGTCAGAAAAAAATAGTTAGAAGACTTTTCTACTCAAATTTAATATAAATGCAACTTAAATATAAAATAAAAAATGTACATAGCTTAAATTTAAATATTTAATATTAAAAACCTAAAGTGTATATATAAATATATATATAAACTGTACTAACTATAATCTAATCTAATTGTATTTAGAGTTAAAAGTTTATATAAAATAGATGATATGTATCATTGATTTAAAATCCTAACAAGCAACAGGCTGAATGTGCAGACTTGAATGTAAGGTATTCAGTAAGCGAATTAAAATCCTTTGAGGGCCTCGTACATGTGTTGGTCTGGCTGTATAATTGGGCAAAATGTTTATGGAGGAGGAGTGTTTAGTTTACTCGCAAATGACTGAAACTAAACGGATATGCCCTCTTAGATTGCTCCTGCTGCTCACCCTTTACCTGATAACTGCATTCACAAGCAATAGGAGGCATGCCATGTATTTGACTCCATTAACAGGAAAGAGAGGAGGGAGGAGGCTGGTATATGGAGCATAGGAGTATATGGAAAGCATGAGGAGCCATTTGAAGTATTTGCTTATTTTTTTGTGTAATGGCCGTGGACCAGAGATCTCCCTGGAAAAGAGTTCTTCAAAGGCCAAGGGATTAGCGATTGTACGTCCCATTTAGAGCAGCTTGAGATATGGCAAAACCCCAGACCCCTTTGAGTGGGAGCCTCGCTGGACACTGAATAACAAGAAAATGACTAGAAAAGATCCTTCAGAGCACTCAACCAAAACTTCTATTCATGGGCTTTTTGGCTTAATGCTCTGATTGGTATAGAAAAAACACATTGGAGCTGAGGAAAAGAAGCAATTGTTAATGTGAAGTTGTGAAAACATCTTTATTTAAGATTTTTTTTTATAAAAGCAAGGGGAAAAGCTGCATATACTGTGTGTATATATATATATATATATATATATATATATATATATATATATATATATATATATATCCAGCAAGGATGCATCAAAATTGATCAAAAGTGACAGACTATACTAGAACACAGGTCCCCAACCACCGGGTCGTGACCCACCACCAGGCCATGGAAGAATTCCTACCGGGTCACAAGAACATTCTGGGAAAAATGTGTATAGATATGACTGTAGCGGCCCCTCGGATATACATTGATCAAGACGCAGAGAGTTTCAAACGGGTGTCAATTTATTTCTTCCTCTCAATGAGCACCATGCACCTGGACACCGTGAAAACTACAGAATAAACAGAAATACAAAATGCTTCCATGTAGTTTCACAAATAATTTGCACATAAATCATCTTCACATATTAATCATGTTTACACCCAATACAAATTATTTTAACAAATGAACAATATGAAATATGTTTAAGCCTTTATGACAAATGAAATATCACATGCTTCTTTTAAATTAAACAGAATATATTATAATTGTTTAAAGAAAGAATAAACGTTTTTATATTGATGACATGTGCAATAAACCCATAAACAAATGAAGTACTGACATTCTCTTTTCCTTAAACAATATCCCTTTTGATAATAATACAAACTCCACATATTTTCCTTCATACCTCATTCCGCTTTTCCAAGGGCGCTAATCAAAGAGTTTCTGCCATCAGCTACCATGTGCTCTAGCTTGACACACCCTCACAGTTCGGAGCTCGTTCTTCCGACGATATGCGAACACCACATTGTGACGAGAGAATAGCGGAAATTTAGCGTCACAAAAAAAAAACCATCCGAAGAAGAAAACAGCGCTTTTTCAAAATAAAAGCAGAACAGACAAAGTGACACTGTTAAACATATAATGCCTTAAAATATTAATATAAAATGTTATATATGTTGTATATATACGGTGTAGGATATTAATGCGATTTATAAAGACATTTACACTCCCACCAAATCCTGGTACAATGAATGAACAAATATACAAAGAGTAAGTGAATTGTGCAGGATTTCTTGCTAAGAAATTAATAGCCTGAAGTTAAGCTATCAGAGGCGTAACTATATGGCATCATGCATAATAAAGCAGTTTGTGCAGTGTTGTAAATCGCTTTCTTTTAATCAGTTCTCTAGGAGGAGCACCAATTTTTTGATTGGTCTCTCAATAACTGAGGGCTTGGAGGGTGGATCTTGTTTTTTATGAGGTTTCCGCTCACCAACTTGCACTTTAACTCGACGAACCAAGCCATCACTACTTTGAACAGTTTCAATCACCCGTCCAAGTTGCCACTGATTTCTTGGGAGGTTGTCGTCTTTAATAATGACAATGTCATCCACTTTGAGGTTGCGCTGAGGTGAGTGCCATTTCTGTCTCAAGGATATGTTCAGCAGATACTCCTTTTTCCAGCGGCTCCAAAACTGTTCGATGAGATACTGAACTCTTCTCCACCTTTTTGATGCATACAGGTCCTCCTTGACAAATACTCCAGGAGGAGGAAGAGCAACTTTAGATTTCATCATAATGAGATGATTCGGTGTTATAGGCTCCAGTGCCTGTGGATCATTGATTCCATCCACTGTTAATGGGCGGCTGTTAACGATAGCCATGGTCTCATATAGCAGTGTTCTGAGGGAAGCGTCGTCCAGTCGACCTGGGCACTGTGCAAAGGCGGCATTCAGCACATTTCTAACAGTTCTGATCTGGCGTTCCCAGACACCACCTGCAGGACTGTCAGAGGGAGCATTGAAGACAAATTCGCACTGCTTCTCTGTCAGGAAGATTTCCAGAAGCTTAATGTCACATTGTTTAAGTGCTTCCTTGAGCTCATTCCTTGCGCCAACAAAATTAGAGCCTTGGTCACAGCGAAGTTGTTGAACAGCTCCTCTCAGGCTGATGAAGCATCTCAATGAGTTGATGAATGAGTCTGTTGACAAATCTTCGAGCATTTCAATATGAACAGCTCTACAGTACATACATGTGAAAATCACGCCGTATCTTTTGTATTCTTTGCGGGCTTTCTTTACAATGAAAGGACCGAAACAGTCCATGCCGCAGTATGTGAAAGGTGCTGAGGCTTCAACGCGTTCTGTGGGAAGTTCAGCCATTCGTTGTCTTTCTGTTGGCCTTCGCAGTTTCCTGCAAAACACACAAGTGTGTATCACCTTAGCAACCAACTTGCTCCCACCAATTACCCAGAATCCATTGGCCCGAAGCTCCATTAGAGTCTGGCCTCGACCCTGATGGCATGTCTTAGCGTGGAAATGAGACACAATTAGCTTAGTGATGTGGCTGCTATTCGGTAGGATGACTGGGTGCTTGACTTTATGACAGAGCGATGACTGGTTCAATCTGCCACCAACACAGAGGAGTCCTTCAGACCAGATAGGGTCGAGACGGAAAAGAGAGCTTGAGTTTGGAAGGTCCTTTTTACCCTGAAGCATCTTTATCTCTTGGGGGAAAGCTTGCTGCTGTACGATCTTAATCACTTCATCTGCAGCCTTCTCAATCTCCTTAACAGTCACATACTCACTGTGTTGTCTCTGTTTAGACCCCAGCCTCTTGATTCTTGCCACCACCTTAAGAATTTTTGTCCAGGAGGAAAACTGACACAGACGGCTGAGGATGTCATTGTAGTTTTTGACTTCTGTTGCAAACACCTGAATTGTCTTGACTTCAGGATCACCAACAAGTAATTCTGATGGAGCGCTGGGTGATAGAAGTAAATTACTCTCCCAGAGAAACTTCGGTCCTCGAAGCCAGTTTGTTGAATGAAGGTCTGAAGCACTAAGACCTCGGGAAGCATGATCTGCCGGGTTTTCTGCAGTGTCCACATAGTGCCACTGACTGGGATCACTGTTATCCCTTATCATCTGAACACGGTTCGCAACAAATATGTGGAACCTACGGGCATCATTGTTAATATACCCAAGCACCACCTTTGAATCGGTCCAGAAAACCTCTTCATCAATCTTTATGTCAAGTTCACCTTTTAACATGACACTGACTTTCGTAGAAACCACAGCTGCTGCAAGTTCTAGTCTCGGGATACTTGTGACCTTTGAGGGTGCAACCCTTGCTTTCGCCAGCACGAGACTGCAATGGACTTTATCCTTGTCATTTTTGAACCTGAGGTAAGAACATGCACCATATCCCACGCAGCTGGCATCCGAAAAATGGTGCAACTCTACTCTGACAATGTTATGGAAGTCATATGGGTGGTAACATCTCGGAATTGAAACCTCTTTCAACCTCTGAAGCCCATTTATCCACTCCTCCCACCGTGGTCTCATATCTTCTGGTAGTGGATCATCCCATCCGATGCCTCTGTGACACAGCTCTTGAAGTATACGCTTTCCAGTTAGGCTGAATGGAGCAATGAATCCAAGTGGATCATAAAGAGAGGCAATGACAGAAAGGCAACCACGCCGGGTGGAAGGCTGATCTTTCAAGCTGCTGTTAAAACTAAAAGTGTCAGTTTTAATCGACCATTGAATGCCGAGTGCACGCTCTGATGGAGTTGGATCCAGTCCTAGAGGTTCAATGGTTGCTGCTCTTTCTGAAGGATCTAAGCAGGCGAGGGCTGCTTCCTCATTAGAGTTGAATTTATGAAGGCGTAGGCCTCCTCTTTTGCACAACTCCTGTGACTCAGTGATCAGTTTCTTGGCTTCCTCGACCGATGGAACACTGACTAGCCCGTCATCAACATAAAAGTTTTTCTCTATGAATGTTGATGCTAGTGGATAGGTAGCTTTGTGTTGGCGTGCCAGATGTTTCAAGCCAAAGTTGGCACATCCTGGAGACGAGGCAGCTCCAAAGAGATGAACTGCCATCCTGTATTCCTGTGGTTCCTTCTCCAAATCTCCACCTCCCCACCAGAGGAATTTCAGATAATTCCGGGATTCAGGAGTGACAGAGAACTGATAAAACATTCTTTCGATATCACAGATGATCGCTACAGCCTCCTTCCTGAAGCGGCAGAGAACTCCTACCAGAGGATTGATAAGATCAGGCCCAGTCAGTAAAGTGTCATTTAGAGAAACACCATGGAATTTGGCTGAACAGTCGAATACAACTCTCAGCTTGTCTGGTTTTCTGGGGTGATAAATGCCATGATGCGGAAGGTACCACTCAGTCTCTCCTGCAAATGTTGTAGGGGCAGGCTCTGCATCACCCTTGCTAATTGTTTCTTCCATGAATGTTTTGTATTGATCATAATATTTTTTATTGGTCTTTAACTTCTTCTTAAGACACTGTAGACGAACTGTGGCTAGCCTCTTGTTGTTTGGTAGGTTGGGTGGACTGTTGCCCTTGAAAGGGAGGGGCATCTCATAATGTCCATCTTTCTTCTGCGTGATGTTGTCACTGAGGAACTGTATGAAATGAACATCGTTCTGGGACACATATTTATCTTCATATGTTCTCTCGGTGAAGTCTGATTCTAGGGCTTTTAGAACATCTGTTGTCGATGGAATTGGCAGTTCTTTTACCGTGAGCCGATGCACAAAGCTCTGACTTCCTTGTCTGTCTAGGTGAGGATTTGATGAGCCTATGATACTCCATCCTAGTATTGATCTCTGTGCAAACGGTTGATCTTTGTCTCCAATGATAACCTCAAGAGGAGTTAATGCTGCTGGACAGTCATATCCTATCAGGAGCCCTACATCACAGTCTAGAAGGGGTGGTAGCTTATCTGCCAAATGTCTGAGATGAGGCCAGAGTAAGGCTGTTTCATTTGTTGGAACGTAAGACTTGTCCACTGGTATAAAATCACGGCTGTAGGCCTGCTGTAATTGAATGTGGTCCTTAGAGTGCAGTCCTCGAACTTGTAGACCACGGACGTTCTTGCTAGATATGATTGTGTCAATAGCCGTCATAGTACTCAATTTTAATTTTACTGGTTGGGCATCAACATTCAGTTTGTCAAGTACATCTTCTAAGACAAACGTTGAGTCACTCTGTGTGTCCAGTATTGCGTACGTAAGTACTTCTCTGTGTGGCTCTTGTATTGAAGACACAAGGACTGGGACGATACTTGAGGTAGCTGAAGAACGTTGCGTTGATGCATGGGATACGACATTGTGAGTTTCCAAGCTTGCATGGTTTTCTGTGGAAGTGGAACTATTCGCTGTTGCTTCCACAGGTCTTTGTTTCCTGTCATCGTGCAAGCAGGATGGGTGACGACGGTTGCATATGTTGCATGTGTGTCGTCTCTTACAATCTTTTGTCATGTGACCCTTCCTCAAGCACCCAAAGCAGAGCCGATTTTCACAGATGAATGCCTTTTTATCTTCAATACTCTTTGCTGCGAAGGTGGGACACTTGGTGATGTTATGATCTTCACTTTTACACATGAAGCAAGGTGATTTTGGTTTACTGCCATTTGTTTCTTGTTTCTCCTGAGCGAAACTCTTTGTTTGTGTATTTGTGTTGAGAGCTTTGGCTCTCTTTGGTGATCTTTCATTTGTGGCCCTGAAGTTCATCAACAATGGAGAAGCAATAGGGTTGCAGGCTATCCGTGCCTCTTTGCTCAGGAAATTTGTGAAGCATGCAAGATCTGGATAGCTTCCGGATGTGTCAAGTTCCTCCACAACAACTCGACTCCACTTGCGCACGATCCATTCTGGTAGTTTTCTGAGCAACTTGTGGTTTTCCTCACAATCGTTAAGGATAGCTAGTCCTTTGACGTGAGGCATTGCCTCAGTGCAGCCTTGGAGGAAGTCAGCAAACTCTTGTAGCGCTAGTGGATCATTTGTGTTGATCTTTGGCCATCTCATGAGCTTATCTCGGAAAGCTTTTTGTATGATGAACGGGTTCCCATATCTGTCTTGTAAGACTTTCCATGCTCCATTGTATGCACTTTCTGAATCTCGATAAAAGAAACCTTCTACTGCTTTACGCGCCTCTCCAGCAAGATAATTTTTTAGATAAAACATCTTCTCACTTGGTGGGAGGGGTTTCCTGTCAATAAGAGCTATGAATGACATCTTCCAATCTGTAAACTGTAGAGGGTCACCACGGAACGTGGTTGGTTCAGGGACCGGCAAGCGGTTCATGCTTAATGAGCTGGCGATTGCCTGGGCTAGACTGACAGACTCCTGGGTCACTGTCACCTCAGGAGCAGTTTGGTGAGGTTGGAATGATGCAGCATCAGGATTTAATCGAGGTTCATTTTGATTTCTGTAGCAAGCAGAGTTAGTTTGGTCATTAATCTCCTCATCATGGTTCTCAAACCCTTCAAAATTGTCATATGCTCTCACACGAGCTGCTGCTATGGCAACGTCTTTTGCTGCTTGTAACTGCTGCAATTTGGATCTCTCTTGTTCCAACTGTTGTTGCATTTCCCACTCTTTTTGCTTCATTTCTACTAACATTTTTGCTTCTCTAAGTTTCCATTCACCTTCTAACTTGTGAAGATGTGCTTGCTGAGCTTGGATTTCTTTTATGGCTTTTGATTGTTCCAGCTTAGCCGCAAACTCTGCTTGTGCATCTACTCTACTGCTGTGAGTACTGGCTGAGCTGGAGTGGTTGCTCAATCTCTCCGGTGACTTTGCTGAGCTTACCGTTTCAGTTTTAGTGTGGCCAAAGACAGACCCATATTCATCTTTGTTTAAGATTTCTCTTACCCTTTCCTTCTCAAGTTGATCATTATATTCTTGATTAACAGTCTCTAGACGGTTACTAATAAGGTCAAGAATGTCTTTTGTTAGCGTAACACAGGCATCCATCTTCTTTACAATCTCTGGTGTGGTGTTACTGTTACGAAGTATAGGTTCATACTGCTGGGCTACACCATCATGCTTTGCTTGAATGTCTTGCTGTAATTTAATAAGGTCTTCTGATGAACAGAGGGTTTTTAATTTTGTCCTAGTCTCCCTAGCTACCAGCTTCCAAGTGTCATAGGACTTGTTAAATGCTTTCTCACGTTTTCTGGTGTCTTGTTCATGCATCTCTTGGCCTTTCTCTGTTAGCTTTCTTTCTCGTGAGCTGGACCTGCAAGGTGTATCTTTAAGTGACATCTTGTTTGTTTGTGCTGCTGCTTTAAGTCGAGTGTAGCCTTTGATTGTCCACCTGAATTTACACTTGTAAGCTGTAGTTATCCTTTACTACAGAGTAATGTTTATGCTACGCATTAACAAATAATGGACATCTAAAAGGATTTTTAGCTTAAAACAGTAACAACAAAATACTCCTTTTAACCTTTTCATAAACAGATATGACCGAAGAGCATGGGCTAGTTTCTTTCACCAGTTTTAGAAGCTTTAAGAACGGAGAATTAGTTTGCAAGATATTTTGACCTTATAATAGCGTATTATTATTAAGTCATTCAGTTATGCTGCAAGCATGTGTGTAGAAATTGTCCCTTTTCAGCTTTCTTGCTCCTTGGCATCCAGTGTCTCTTTTTGCAGCTCTAGCTGTACCTTAAGTATGCTGTCCATTTTAAGTCTTGCCTGTGTGAAGGAGTTGGATGCAAGCGAAGTAAACTGGCTGGTATTAGGTTGGTGTTTGGACCTCAGATGTGATGGCGTCAACTTCTCACCAAAGATGGCAGGGCTGGTGCAGCGATGAGTTTTCACTGTAGCGGCCCCTCGGATATACATTGATCAAGACGCAGAGAGTTTCAAACGGGTGTCAATTTATTTCTTCCTCTCAATGAGCACCATGCACCTGGACACCGTGAAAACTACAGAATAAACAGAAATACAAAATGCTTCCATGTAGTTTCACAAATAATTTGCACATAAATCATCTTCACATATTAATCATGTTTACACCCAATACAAATTATTTTAACAAATGAACAATATGAAATATGTTTAAGCCTTTATGACAAATGAAATATCACATGCTTCTTTTAAATTAAACAGAATATATTATAATTGTTTAAAGAAAGAATAAACGTTTTTATATTGATGACATGTGCAATAAACCCATAAACAAATGAAGTACTGACATTCTCTTTTCCTTAAACAATATCCCTTTTGATAATAATACAAACTCCACATATTTTCCTTCATACCTCATTCCGCTTTTCCAAGGGCGCTAATCAAAGAGTTTCTGCCATCAGCTACCATGTGCTCTAGCTTGACACACCCTCACAGTTCGGAGCTCGTTCTTCCGACGATATGCGAACACCACATTGTGACGAGAGAATAGCGGAAGTTTAGCGTCACAAAAAAAAAAACCATCCGAAGAAGAAAACAGCGCTTTTTCAAAATAAAAGCAGAACAGACAAAGTGACACTGTTAAACATATAATGCCTTAAAATATTAATATAAAATGTTATATATGTTGTATATATACGGTGTAGGATATTAATGCGATTTATAAAGACATTTACAATGACACTCTGTTATTTATTGCGTGTTAATGATTGTTCTTATTATTCAGTATTTTTATTGTATGCGATTTATATGGAGTAGCAATTTGACAGTTTCTTTTGACAAGTTCTCGCACACAATCAAAGTGCACATAAGCATATAGAGACGTGTTTCAGCCAGCGTGGAAATACTGAGTTGCATATAAAGGTAGTTTATATCAAAAATGACATTGTCATTGTGCTTTTCAAAAAAAGTAACCAAAGTTTGGACTAGTGTGGAATAAGTGTGTAGCATGATCTTAAGACTACATCTAGTTTTCTGCTTAAATCCCAGCTCTCCTCAATAAGCCGCATGGTTTGAGGTATGATTCACGTCTGTAGTGCAAATTGTGCAGGACAAGTATTTACAAAAGTTTAATACTATTCGTTAGGGGTTTGTTGAAATCCCTAACCCTAAATTTGAGCAATAATAATAGTGATGCTTGCCTAATTATTGGCAATACAGCACAATGCCAATGGTCAGCATGCCTCATAACTGAAGCAAGACCTGCAATTTGGTAACAGCTATGCATTAATCACTCGGCAATCAATGCTCTTTTCCAAGGACGCTGTAAAAACAACATTTAGAGCCAAATGTAGGCTTGCTTTAAACTGTTTGTGCAAAGGTGGCTCAATTATTACTTCCCAACAGAGCCACTTAGAAAATTAAAGTTAGAAAGTAAATACAGAAAGAAGACAGTAAAACTTCTCAGCATGTGACTGGATCTAATATGTGCTGTTTCTTCTAATGCAACATCACATTAACAAGCCTCCAGCTTATCAGCTAATAGTGTTTTGTTCTCTGGCCTATTGTGCATATCATTCCTCAGTGGAGAACTGAGAGAGATAGATGCAACGGAGCAGAGGATGGGAAAATGCGAAGCCTGCCGAGTTTACGATGTCTCGGCACTGTCTTTAATGAGCCTGTAAAACGCCACGGTTGCAGGACTTCCTTGGGAGTGGAGGGAGGGCTGAACTGCTGATTACTTCTGCTATCAACGTGCCAAATCTGAGCCGTACACATCAAACGCTCACTCAGCGCGCATGTTTTTGTGAAGAATTTTCTCTAGGAGCTCGAAATAAAAGTCGTACCCTTGTGGGAGGCTCACAAATATGTTAGGGATCCCTGAGAATTGGAGACTGTTGCGTTGAATGCAACATAACTTTTGGTCTGGAATGAATTTGTCATTTTCGATTAGTTCACTTGCGTCTTCTGTAAAAATCGATGCACATTTTTGACAGCTCTGAATGATTCTGTAAGCCAAATGCCTTTACATTGCTTTCAAGTATTTGAATGTCGGCTTTGAACTCTGGATCTCTGCAGAAGTCCAGTGGCACTGCAAGATATTGAGTTCGAATAATATGCACAATGTCTTAAATTTGCGTGTTCTTGTCTTTTATAAATGTCGTCTCTATTTTTTCCTGCTCGTATATTGAGTTTGGCTCAGATCACAGCAGAAGGCTTCACTTTGTTAAACAAACATTGCTCTCGTGTTTATCATTCTTGGGGAAGTGTCTTTGAGAGCAAAGAGAGATGTGGGGCTTGGGGAAGAGCTGGACGTGGGCTCGCTTGTGTTGCTTTCACTGACATCAGTCAACATTAGGAGATCTCCCCTGGAGCCAGAACTCCTACAGAGTGACAACCGCCTCGCTGATAGAGCTGAACTTCACAGGCGCTTTGGCACCAGAGCTGTATCTACTGAACATTTAGCTGTCATTGAAATATTACCGAAATTCTGCTAGAGTTCAAGACCTTTCATTGTTGTTTTGCAGCCTAATCCGTTTATATCTTATTTGTCATTTTGATTTTATAATATTCAGTGTAACTTTCATATTTTCATATTTTAAACTCTGTAAGAAATGAAGTCACTGTGTAAGATAAAACATTCAAAATTACAAGAAATGCATTTGTGAGATCTAAATTAATAAAAACAATTTCACAATTAACATTTGTATTTAGAGCTTCCTTTGTATTGTATATAAATAAACAGAAATAACATGTTATTTGTAAAAGTAACTAAATAAAAATTCTAAAAGAAACAATTTTACTTCAATAAAGTGTCATAGCAACTAGACATTCATCATGTTCTTATTTAAGATTAATATTAAATGGATAGTGTGCCCAAAAATGAAAATTTTATCAGCATTTATTCAGCATAAAGTTGTTCCAAGTTTCTTTCATAAAGATATTTAAAAAAATGTTGGTAACAAACCATTGACTTCCATTGTAATTTTTTCTTTTCATACTATGTTGGTCAATTGCTGCCAACAACTGTTTAGTTACCAACATTCTTGAAAATATCTTCTTTTTGCTTCTTTTGAGCAATTTGACGGTGAGTATAAATGATAGATTTTTATTTTCGTTTAAACTATGACTTTAAGTGTGTTTTGTGTTGCATTTGTAAGTGTGTGTGTGGTTTGAACTATGAGTCTCCTGACTCAAAATAAGATGTTAGGACCAATTATGGAATATGAAAGCAAACGGCAGCATTTTGTGGTAATGAAAACAATGTTCTTGGCTTGGCCAGAATTTAATTTGTCCCTGACTTAAATAATAATAATAATTTAAACCATGATTCATCTTTTGGGCTGTTAATCTTCTAAGACATCTTAATAATTTATCATATTCTATTATTTCAGCTAATCAGACGATGCAACAATTTTTTTTTTCTTGCCATGTGCTATTGATAAATGTGGTATTATTGATTTTGCAGTGTGAACATTATTCTACTTCATTAGACTTTTTGTCATGGATTTAACTACAAAATTTAGAGAGAGAGCAGAGGGATTTAGAGACACAAACTATGTTCTTTGTTTTGTATCACAAGTGTCCTGAGACATCTGCTTATGGGTGCTTGAGTCAGCACTTCTCATTCTTTGCTCTTGTGTGTGCATCTAAATTCAACATCATGCTACTTCTGTAAAAGCCAAAAAACAAAACAAACTTTTGCCATTTCAGTTGGTTACACTGCACAGAAATTGCACACTTCAACTTTAAGATGGATAGCCATTTTGGAAAGATAATTTCACCTGCAAGGTACAACGAAGGAAAATGTTCTGGAAAGCGTGCCTTTCTCTGTGATGGTACCATGAGGCGTTGCTCACCATGTAAAAAAAAATCTTGAGACTACATAAAAATAAATGATATAATACAGCAACACATTGTGAACCAAAGCATTCTTTCATTTTTATATGTTCAAGTTCAAGTTAAAGTCTTCAGTAAGACTGAACTTCAAAAACCAAATTGCATCCTACACCTGGAACTATAGCTGAATCTTATTACAGGTGAGTGATTAGAGTCTTGAGGTTTGCTGTTTGTTCTTGTGAGGCACAGGGTTTTGTCTTGGGTTGATCAAAGGCATTTTTCTAAGTCAACTCATACTAACTGGTAGCAGTGATTTACCCCCACCATCGTGTGCATGCAGTACATCTTTAAAACTGTGATAACTGTCTTCCTCAATTTCCTTTAAAAAGGCTGTTTAATAATAACAAGTACAATATAATAAATGTGTATCCTGTTTTAGGGTCAAATGTGGAGATCACATGGAAATAGATGGTTTCAACCTATCCTGTCCCCACTTGAGAACCCATTAGTGTTTCAATCCCTCAAGTACTGGACCATCTGTTGTGCTTTTCCTTGGAACGAGTTATAGTTCTGTTCTTTACAGTGTTTTCTTACACTTCTGTTTGTTCTTGCTGATGTGAAGGAACTTCAGTATAAAATTTCAGTTTGGGCAGATTCAGACAGAATTTCCAATGGCACATTACACAATTGCAATAATCCATTATATGGAATAAAACTGATGCTCATTCAAGAAATGCTACAGATGGGACTCTTACTTTCTCCAAACATTAGAACACATGTGTTTCCATGGCTGCACATCAATAATAAATCTGTAGATGGATTTCTAAAAAGAGTAATTCCAGCTCTGCAGTACATTTTTATGTCAGATACAGTTTATATGAATTTCTTAATTATATTGGAACATAACTGACATAAAAATCATATAAATTGATTTATAATTTATTTACGAACCGTTATATCAATTATTAAATTATATTTTATTCAACAATAATTTATACATTTATAATTAGTACATAAATTATTTATAATTTGCCATTTTCATTTAAAAACTTTCAAACATTACATGTTTTCTAATGAATATTGTTTTAATTGGTGCACATAATGAGATCTTCCTCCAGGAAGTGACATCGGTTTTAAGTTTTAAGCTCCATCTCGGTTGTAAAGAAAACATGGTTGTCTTCCAGAGGAGCAGTAACTCTGATAATCATAACTGATGGGATAGTCTAGCTCTATCAAATATAATATTAACCCTTCCACCTCTGAGTAATCCTAGGCCCGAGATTAGAAATTACTCTTTAAGCAACAGTTTTTTGGAGTGACTTGTTTGATTTATCTTGTCTAGCATTAGTTTTAATAGAATTACATGATATGCTAATTCATTAATTGTATTCGAGCACATCAGTATTTGCAGAGAAAAGTGGGTAATAGTTTAGAAGCTATTTAATTTCATATAACTGAACATGAAAGGATGGTCAGATAATTTATGTTCAAATTAGTTTTAAAAATGCAGTAAATTCATGTTTTAAATTATGAACATTTTGCAAAAATCTCAATTTATGTTTCACAGTGATACATTGATACTGCATATTGATATAATTGTTATCTTAATTAAATAGTGGTAGAGCTCAATGGTAGAGCATTGTGTTAACAGTGCAAAAAGTTTTGGGTTTGATTCCCAGGGAACACATGTTAGGTAAAAAATGTTAGCCTGAATGCACTGTAAGTTGCTTTGGATAAAAGCGTCTGCTAAATGCATGAATTTAATTTAATATAAAGCTACTAATGCACAACTAAAATAAAAGCTGTGAAATTAAAAATAAAGCTAATTCTTAATATCAATAAAAACAAAAACAGTAACTCATAAATTGAAAATACATTCTTCCCTGAATATAACGGAAACAACAGCACAACATCCTTTAAAAACTGATATGAATAATTAACAATGAACTGCACTGCACCATAATCAACTGCCACAGCCCAATCTTTCTCTCGAGTCTAATCTTCTCAATGTATCAGTTGATTCAGTTCAGAAGACAGAATGATTCATTCCCAAATTCAGCGGTTCCAGAAAATTTGATGTTATCTGTTGTGCCAGTTGCAGATCATTTTCAACCTTATCTGATTGCATTACCAGAAATGGTGACTTTGTACAATGAAAGTTTAAGATATGACATGATATGATTTCCCCTGTTTGTGTTCTAATGAGTATGATGGATTGCTTTCTTCCCTGATGGTCTGCTTGGCAGATCACATTATCAGATTGTGCTATAAAACGTACATCTACTTTGACAGGTCAATCGTATATTTAACATCTTTTAGCACAGCTCTGGATTTTCTATTTGTTTTCCATAATCTTTGAAGCTTCACCAACTCTGATGAGTTTACAGATGATAAAGCCATAACCAAAATCCCAGTACAATCATAAATTTAGCTCACCACAATCCTCTTTGGCTTGTTTATGAATTCTATGGGACAGAAGCTAATTCTGGTCTTTAATCCATCAGGGAACAATTTACAATAAAAATGGCAGTTTTATGGGGGGGAGGGGATCATTTTTAAAATATAATGATGAACCATGACATTGAATAAGAGTTTATATAGGCTATGCAAGATCTGGCTAGTTGCCACGTGTAATTTTCTCTCAGTTTGATGTTTAAAATATTGACTTAAAAAGCTAATTTACAAAGCTAATTTCCAGGAATGATGGCATTCATTTTAAAAACGTAGTTTTCTTTTTCAATGCCACATGAGCTTCCAAAAGGTAACAATTTTTGTGGTGTTTAATTTTTTTATCAACATGATGCTGCAGCAGGTGGCAACAAGCGACTGTATAAATGAACCATTGAATTCTGATTAGTAAAAAAATAAGAAGATTCATTCATGAGCAAAAAAGTGAATTCTTTATGAGTGAGTCATTCAATCATTCAACAGATTCATTCACATGATTCAGAAACAAAATACAGCTACTGCGTGTTGATTGGAGAAACATATGATTCAGATTTGGTTCAAATGATCAATTCCGTTGATGCAGCAAAAAAAAATAAATAAATAAATAAATATTAATAATAAAATAAAATAATCAACAAATAACTGGAAATATTGTCTAAAAAAAAATTAAGTTACTCAATCTAACTTCTAGTATGTTAAAATGTTGCATAAAAACAATGCCACATTCAACCCTGACACACTGCTATTCAGAAATACAGGAATTTTGCTTAATTGTTCAACGTGAAATTAAAAACAATTCACGAAACAGTAGAAATTTCTGAATCATTAGTCATCATGGACACACACAAACACATTAGACATTTGACTTAAATTTTTACTTACTGATAGTCTTTCTTCATGTGACAAATAGCCCCGGTCTCTTTATATAGCATCAGTCTTGTAGTCATCAGTATCTGGTTATGTGTGAGCCAATGGGAAGAATCCATGCAAACGTCAGTAATGTTGAAGTCTTCAGTGGCTTTGACAGTGGGGCGTCTCTCTGTAACCATGCTGATAGAATTAGCAATAGGATGTTCTCAGACCGGGTGTATTTTTGGGGCATTCAGTACAAGAGAACAGAGACAAGAGACTATTTCTTGTTTGACCTCACTCAGAATGTTTTAGAAAATGTAGAGTAAAGAGAAAACTGGAGATATTCCAGATATATATATATATATATATATATATATATATATATATATATATATATATATATATATATATATATATATATATATATATATATATATATATATATATATATATATATATATATATATATATATATATATATATATATATATATATATGAACATACACATAGGGTTTTCCCTTTAACATCAGGCTAAACACTTTAGCCATTGAGGGACACATAACATCCCACTCTTTCCTTTTCTGAGTATCCAGACTCTCTCTGGACGCTGCTTGTGTGATGAATGTTAATCATAGTACAAAAACATGATTCATTATTGATGATAAATGAGTGTCTAATTGCTGTCTGAGGAAACAACTTGTTTTTGCAGTATCATGTGAATCTGAGAGCATGTTAATACTATTCACAAATTAATTGAACATATTTAGCTGTCAGAAGGACAGTTTTTTATGTGCACATTCCTGTCCCCTCACCGGCACACTGTCATAATGGATTAGTGGCTCAATGCCACCATAAACAGCCCAGACATCAACACAGTCGTTTTTATGCACTGTTAGTTTCCCATTTACAATAAACTGACACTCTGAGACTCTTTTGAAAAGATCTAGTCAAGGATCCCTGTTGGAAATTTGGAACCAATCCTAAAGGGACTTTTCTTGAAGACTTTCAATGTAGTACAAAACAAAACTAGATTTAGTTCCCAATAGCAATATTATGTTTCTAAATAGGATGAAATACCCCCATAGAACATTTGAAAGCAATCTCTTAGTATCTTTAAACTTAAATTTATTTTTTGTACATTCTTGTAGCTTTATTCCAACACTTTAAACTATACAAACTTTACAGTGCTAAAGGTTTAGTTTAACTTAAAATGAGAGTAAATGACTAAAATATAGTAATCAAAACTACAGTAGTATATCAGTGATAATAAAATAACGCTGGTAGAGAATAAGATCGAAAGTATGTATGCGTTCACTTAATTCTATATCTATTTAATAGTGATGCACTGAAATGAAAATTCTTGATGCACACTTGGCGGAAAAACGAAACCGAAATTGATGATTAAATCATTTTAGTGATACTGAATAATAATTAAAAAAAGCCAATAATACACTTTTATTGAAAGTAAAACAATACAATTGGACAGAGAATATATTAATATAGAATATCCATATATAATTTTTTTCTGTTCCATGGACCAGAATCAGATTTAACTGAATTATCCAAACAATGTGGTCCTACAAAGCTATTATTATCATAGCATGTGCGCTCAGCATAAAGGGTAGCATCATTTTACCAGTGGTGCCCAGTACAGCTGCACTTATATGGCATTATAAAAAGGACCAAAAAAAAGCACTTTGCTTCCTGCACCCGCCTGACTTAACGTGACATCGTTCGTATGCCTGTCTACGTCTCATCAGTATCTTAAATGGAATGGAATAAATAGTGGAATTAAATAAATAAATACATTTCAGTGCATCCCTATTTTGATATAAGTGACTGTCATTTATGAATTCACTTAGATTTTATATGATGAGTGGGTGGATAAATGAAAAGGCAGGTGGAAAAATCAATATGCCTCTTTAGAAAAGTGGAGAAATTGTGGAGAGCAATTATAGACTCAACACCACTAATTTTATCCATCTGGTTTATTTTAAAAGTGAGATGTGTGAGACATTTGTTGCAGGAATGATTACCTGTGGATCAACTCTGTTTCTGCTCACTATGGCCTCGCCACCATTTAGTACAGCTGGTCCAAGTATTAACATCAAATTTAAACTAAGGAAGTCCTCGTGACTAAAGGAGGCCTGCTAAATTGAGCTCAAATCTAGTCATGTTAATCATGTTAGTCATGTCATTTGTTGAGTTTCTGTCTAACCACACAGTGTCACAGTAAGGCATGAAAGGCCAAGTTTGTCCGGTCAGCAGTGAGGGGTATTAAAGTTGAAAGATAACATAATAAAATTAAACTAGGCAGCATACTGAGCCTAGTGGTCTTCTGAGCCATATTTTTCACACCTACAGATTTACAAAATCAAAACCATAAAAGGATGTTCAAAACTTAATATCCTGGAATATTAATAAATTGAAGGGGGGAAAAGGCTCTGTAGCTGGAACATTTTCATTTTTTCCCCTAATAAAACCTAGCAGACTTTGTTTGCAAACATTAAACACTACATTATAAACAGAATAGAAAAATATTTATGGAATAAATGTTTTTAGAATGATGTTATATTTGTGAAGACTTCGCAGTGGTGTAGGATAAACATTTTGTTTTTTTACGGGATTTTTTAGAGTTGAGCAATGCTAAAACAATGGCAGATCTGAAAGCTTAAACAGTTTCATGTATTTCTTGAAATGAATGCTGTAGATGACTGAAACGTAATTAAGTTCTGAATGGAATACTATTGTATTGACTACCAGTGTTGGGGTATCGCATTACAAGTAATGAGAGTTACCTACTCAGATTACTTTTTTCAAGTAACTAGTAAAGTAACACACAAAAACAAAGTTACTTTGTTTTCCCGTTAATTGGCTGACAAGTCTCCTGTCCCCATACTGGGAGAAATCAGAAGTACAGAGGCGTTGTGTGAACATGATGTTATGGTAGTTCTAGACTAAATGTAAATGTGCATTAATTCATCTCACCCAAGAAAAAATAAAATGTAGTATTCATCAAAATTAATTAACTCAAATGTATCTAATCCCATTTGATTAAATAATGTCTTTGCTGCTGACCTTTGATGATCCAGTTCAACCATACTAATAAGCAACAATTACTTTAGATAAACTAACAAACGTGCTTCATTGTTTTTTTTATTAATGAAGAGTGTTGAACCCTCTTCTCTATGATGACTAATGACTCTGCAGCCTGAGGTTTAGTCATTCAAGTTTTTGGTGTGAAAGGGCTTTTACGCAATATTGTTGTGCATTACTTTTAAAAGTAACTTTCCCCAACACTTGATTATTGCATTAGTGTGCTAGTTGTCACACGACCTGATTTCATTCAATGAAGGCTGCTTGTTACCACCACGGGATAAATATAAATATATATGACTTTTATTAGCTATCGTAATTCTGACTGTTTTTCTCAGTTTACATCTCAGAATTATACCATAATTTTTACTATACCAAATCATAATGCCAAATCTGCTATTTTGTCTGAAAAAAAAAAAAAACATACAGGAGAGTTAATTTAGTAGGACAAAAAATAAATAGAGTACGCAGTATACAGCATACTATAGGCATATACTGTGCAGTATGCAGTAAGCATACTTTACTGTTCACATATTCACATAATAAATTGTAATATATTCTCAATATATCTGTTCAAATAAATGCAGCCTTTGTAAGCCCTCATTACCGCCAGCTGAATTCCATTCTCTCATCATCACACCTGTTCGCTATCTGTCCCTTTGCCTTCGCCTAAGCTCTCTTTTTCGTATATGTGTTGTTGGATTATTGTTAAAACTAGATGAGTTTCCCTTTGAAGAAGTGGTCAAGGACCCTGTTTACTTTATGCATCCTCAGTTCTGTTAATCAGCCGTGCGGCGCATCATTAGTTTCTTCATTAAAACAAGACTGTCTCTGCCTTTGTCTCTGGACCCCTCTCTGTATCACAGTAAGAGGCTTATTGTCCCTTGTAGGGAAATTTGGAGTAGACACTAAACGCTCCAACATAACCTGGTACACACACAATACATACAATACATATCCATCCAAAAACGCACACACATAAAACATAAGTGCCACTGCTCTAGATTTAGCAGCTTAATAGACACAGGCAAAACTGAGTTTTTAAAACGGTTCAATTTGCATCGTGGGATCCTGTACCTTCTCCCAGAAGGTAAAAGTTTGTAACATGAGTAAAGTACATGGGACGAATCACTTAGGATCCTTTTAGCCTTTTTCAATGTACATTTTGGTCAGTATATAATGAAATCAATAATGCTGAACTGGAGCCAACACTTCTTTTGAGCCGTTTTCAGAAACCTGTCAGTAACGTACCGTCTTAACTTATTCATTGCCTGTAAGTAATTGCAGAAAAGTATTAATGATAAAATCTTTCAGAGCTCTTAGCTTTAAAAATAATCATTGGGGTTTCCGGGCCTATAGCAGTGGACGTCAAAGCAAATCCTGACAGATGAGAAAACAGAAGTTTTCAAGTTGCACAGCCACTAAAATCTGATCATCATGTAGAATGACACTGCTATTTCTGAAATTGTATCGTCTTAAACCCTGTTTATAATGAGAGTGAGAAACATGACACAATAAAACTATAGCATTCCCATTATAATTCATGAAGTTGTCTACACCGCAGACCACTTTCCTGCAATGTAAACATTTGGCAAATCTCAGATTCCCAGATCTTTTGAACACAATCAAATGTGTTAAAAAGGCTAAACACTGACAGCGATTTTCCAGTGTGTTTGTTTGAGTTGTTTTACTCTGTTACAGTTACATAGTTCACCCAAAAATTAAAATGATATCGTGATTTACTCATTCTTGTGTCATTCCAAACCCATAATACTCTAAAAAGGGGAAATTTATAGCACAGTGTTTAACTGGTGAAAGTCAAGGCTGTGACCGCATCTGTCAAGCAGGATTTCCATTAAAAAATGTCAGTCTTTTCCTCACACGAAAACTTGAAATGCATGTCATATGGGCTAATTTTATTGTTTTTCATGATGCTTTTTGAAGTTTGTCAGCCCCTAGTGGCCATTCACATTCATTGTATAGTAAAGAACAGTGTGAACATTCTGCAAAATGTCTTCTTTCAAGTTTCACATGGTTCTTTTATTTAGAAACAGAGAATGGCATTCGTTTCAACCCATTTTACTTCCGTAGGGATAATAAAATGTAATACAGAATTTATTAGCAGGATTTATTAAAGAATATAAAGATGAACATTTTTGTTCTATAAAATAACATGCACAGAAGAATCCTATGCAATAAGACCAGGAACATCTTTTAAGAATGTAAATATAGAGTCCTATTTGATTTCATGTTTACTTTAGTGTCTAGGGGTTTTCTCGTTTTGTTTTGATGAATATTATTTATTATTATTTTTATTATTATGCTTAATAATAATAAAAAAAACATTAATGGAATGCATTCATTAATTTGTATTTATTTATACAATTATCATAATTGAATAATATTTATTCATTTATTTATATCTGCATGAATCTTAATGACATATCAAATCATGTTAATTCTATCAATATATTCATTCTTAGTTATTGTATTAATCATTCATTGCATTTTATGAAACATCAATAATCAGTGTCTTGTCAGTGTCTATATATATATATATATATATATACACACATGAATTATAAAAAAATAATTGCGTATAAAAACAAATGTTAACAAATGTGTTATAAATTCTGATGTAATTTAAGTGTTATCCCAGAAACTATAATACTAAACCATTTATTTATTTCTTTGTAAATCAGTATTTGTCCTCATTTAACCCATGTTGATAATATATAGCAGCGCAAAATCTGGGCTGCTAACAGACAAGTTATACTTTTAAACCCCACAAGGGTTGATCCATGAACTATTACCAATGTGCCCTTGAGCAAAACACTTAACCCCAGGTTGCTCCGTAAGTGTCATATAAATCACTTTGTCAGCTAAATGACAGAGTAGCTAGTTTATAACAAACAAAACAATGATTGATCACGAAACAATTACTGGAATTCATGCTGCTATGTTTTTGAAAATGATGTCATCTGCATGAATCTTTATGAAGCAAACAACCCAACACAATCATTCTGAAGTGATCTCCTATAAACATCTGTAGTGTGTGTGAATGATCATCCGTGTCGTGACTGCATGCAGATCGCCATGACTCAGCAGAAATAATCTCTGAAGAGCATTACATTTACATTGGTGGTGTTTTTACAGTAAGGAGATGTCCCAGGAAGCTCTGGTCAAAATGAGATGAAACATCTGGTTTTGGTTAGCGCTCGTAAAGCGGATCCAACTGAATCCAGATCAGCGTTCCCAAGCTGGACTTGTCCTATGTGATTTTAATCCAAGGCAGGAAGCTTGGGTCAATTAATCGGTCAGGACACACTGCGTCTTTAGGGAGACGAAAACAACAAAAGAAAACCTGACCTTTACATTCTTGTTTGCGTTAATTCGTTTTTGCAAACCAACCATCATGTTTTAATTATGACTAACATACACTCTTAAAAGTAAAGGTTCTTTACTGGCATCAGTGGTTCCATCAAGAACTTCCTTCCATTCCAAATAATGTTCTTTATAGTGGAAAGAGGTTCGTTAGATATTTAAATTTATGCTCTACATACAAAGAATTAAATGTTTTTTAAGAACTGTTCACTTAAAGGTTCTTTGATGAACTTAAAATCGTTCTTCTATTTGGAACTATTCATGCCAGGGCACTGAATGCGTTTTGTAGCGATTGATATTGAAATATCACTATTATACATTTCTAACACAGTCTCTACATCAAAAAGCATCTTCCTTTTCCTTTTAAGTTCTGATAGACCACATCAAGTGCATAGCTCTTCCTCAGGGTTTAACATGTTTATTTCCATTATGATAAAATGATCCTTCATTAGTCCTTCTCTCAGGGTCAGTGTAGTCTTGGTGATGCTTTATTTATTTTTTTGTCTTTTGAGACTGAGAGGGTCACTATACCGCACCTCACCTTTGCCTGGCACTGGATCTTCTCCCAGTGGATTTAAAACCCACTGGATAGTGGAAAAATCCTGTTTTTGATCAACTTTCCAGCTCTTGAGTCCACACTGTTGAGTGCTTCAAAGAAAGGAAGCAGAGAGGACACATCACCGCCAAAAAAGTGGCCCTCGTAAACACCCTTCTGAATTTTTAAATGACAAATGGGACTAAAACAACCATCATGTTTTCATTATGACTATCATACACTCTTAAAAAAGTAGTTGTTTTCATGAAGAACCTTTAACATCCATGGAACCTTTTCCATTTCACAAAAGTAGTAAAAATTTACTTTTGTAAAATGTTCTTGACATAAAGAGAAAAAAAAAACAAAGTTGGAATTCTCGCAACCTTTGGATTACGAGTCCGAATCTCTAACCATTAGGCCACGACTTCCCCCATAATATATTATCCTTTGAAGGTCAGTCCAACATGTTGCAATATGCAGAATTATCTGAAATCCCAATTGTCTTTCCTTTGCTCAACAGTTAGAAAACTACATCCATCAGAAGACAGGGATGGTGCATTTTCAAGCTGATGCAGTCCATAACCAGACTGCCACTATGCTGGAGATCGGCACCAACCTGCTCACCCAAACCGCAGAGCAAACAAGGAAACTCAATGTCGTTGAAGCCAAGGTAATCTCATTCTACTATATATATATATATATATATATATATATATATATATATATATATATATATATATATATATATATATATATATATATATTAAAAACAGAAATATTGTGATATATAATATATTTATATGTATATTTGGGGTCCAAAAATGTGAGACCACACTGAAAACCTGTATTTAAACCTGGAAAGTTGTTAAATGCTTCAAAATATTAAACATAGAAATGTTAAGGTAGAAGATTGTGATGGGAAAATCATAATGATTTTTCACAAATCAAATCTAATAACTGTCCGATTTTCTTTCCTCCACTGAAGCTCAAGAACATCTAAAATCATTCTGGAAAACATCATTTGTTGGTAGTTGCTTTAGTTGTCATTTAAACAAACAATCAGACTTTAGGACCCCACTGTATCATGTCATATATAAAGTAACATATATGATAGTTTTCTGTAATTTCTCATTCTTCATTTTATTGAATTCCATTTGAAGGTTATGAACCAGACATCAAGAATTGCAATTCAGTTATTAGAGAATTCATTGTCAACAAACAAACTGGAGAAGGAACTCTTAACACAGATTTCAGAAATCTCCAAACTTCAAGACAAGAACAGGTAAAACATTTCAATAAATCTTTGTTTTTTTCTTTCATTTCATTCTGCTTCTTGTCTGGTAACTTAAAATTTACTTTTTATGTTAACATCAGCAGAAAGTTGTCAAACCAGTTAATTAATGTGACTGTATCAATCAAAACATCTTGATTGTATGTCATAGAAAGCAATGAGATAATCATATTCTTCCATATTCATTGTATAGCTTTATTCTCCTTATATGGCAACAGTTCTCTCATTTTTGTGTCCATTTTATTTCTCAAATGATATTGTATGAGAAACATCATACAAAGTGATGCTTGAGTGAGTCATAACTGAGAACTGGATTATGTAATTGTGCTCATTACAACTCTGAACAACTGCTGACCAAAAAGTTATCTGCAAGTCATTTTTTAGGGTCAGATAATGTCCACAACTGCACGTTCACACAGTGTATAGCAACTCTTGTCGCTCTTGTTGTTCTCAAAGCGATATTTTCCCATACTCGGCCAGTCGGAGAGAACAGCAGGGGTAAAGGTTTTGTAAAGGGAAATAATCAGCAACCTAATTGATTGTTTGTAATGTTTAATAACTACGGAGTAAGCACTGCACAGAAAGCAGACCCCAGGCAAGTTTCCTTTGCACACTTACAAAGCCAGACAAAGGGTTTCCCAGAAAACTTTGTACTTGGCTCTCACTAGATTAAACAGATAGCGCTTTTTGTCATTCAACTTTGACGACCAGTTGAACTGTGCTGCTAGTGATGTTTTGGTAGCTGCATTGGGGCATCAGACGTAGTTATAATGGACCACTACTTTACAAACAATTCAATTTTTCATGTTTCCCGTATGAGTGAGAACAGAGAGTTTTCGACCTTTCCAAGGTGACTTACAACTTGATAATTGCTCCCAGAATTGATGCGGGTTTAGAGAGGGTCAGCTTCATAGTGTAATAGCAGCAAACAATTGCTCGGCATTGTGTACACATTACAAACTCTGGCAAGGGACTTCAACAGTCCATGCCAATCGATTGTGTGAAAACTATTTGTGTAATCAATCATGAACAATTTATAAACATAAGCATCCAGAACCACTGGCAACCAAAGTATGTTTAATGACTATCTACTGTAATTTAACAAAGTAAGCTTCCAGTTACATGGCTCAATGGGGTTTTGATTTGCTTTCCAGTTATTTTCAGCCTCGAACCCTCGGGTGGTGTTATTTTTTTAGCACTCACATTCACACTCGCTCACTAAATCACACACAGATTAAAGCTGGCAGGATTTTGTGGAGTTCCTCAGAAACTCATTTTTGTAGCAGTGGCTCATTGTTGTGCAGATGTAAATTGTTTTGATAGCGGGCGAGACTGATTCAGTGCTGTCTCCTCTGATCCAGACACTAAATCATGAACCTACATGCATAGCACTGATGGAAATACTTTTAGAAAATATAATTTTCTAAAGGTTCAGAGATCAGAGTAATTTCACATGACACAGTAACCCATTAGACAATAGAAACCAAACAGCTTTAGTAACAATTCGATTCGAATCCCACTCGGAGTGGAGCGAGTAGGACCGGTTAAATTTGGTGCCGTGACCCGGATGGGAGTGAGTTTTAGGGGGGTGAGTGTAACTGTCAGTAAGAGCTGTGTGTGTAAACCTTATTCCCCTGGTCTCAAGAGGTGCTTTAGTGATTGATGCTAGAGGCTCCAGTCTTAAGCCTCTTTGTTAGAGCGACCGCCTCCCTCGCCGGAGACCACTTTTCGAATCTCATTGGGAGTGAGGCGAGTAGGACCGTTTACATATGATTTCATATTGGTATGATGCTTATATCGATGGTACTTTATGTAAATACATGCTGTATGCTCAGAAAGTTGTTGTTAAAAAACTGCTGACTAAGAGGATGTTTACACAACACCATTTTCAACTAAAAAACTGAAAACGTTTTATGCATTTTGGATGTTCATTTACACAACAATAGCAAACTTTTGAAAATAAACTACGAAACTACGGAAACTACGGAAACATGAATTTGTGAAAGCAGTGATGTCATGTGCGTGTGTATTATGTGTTCAGCCTAAAGGTACTTGTGCAGGCGCGTAGTATTTCTTTAAAAAGTGATATCGCCAACTACTGGCCTGGCATGCATAATACAGTATTTTTATTTGTTTTTACAATGACAAAATATTTTTTGTCTCTCTGCTTTAAAAAAAAAGTTTATAATGCAATAGTTGTTGTTTAATCATATCCTCAATTACATCTACATACATTTATGGGATGTTTGGCTGATTGCTTGGTAGTACTGGGTGGTTGCTTTGGATTACTAGATGGTTGCTAGGGTGTTTTTTCTGTGTGGTTGCTAGGGTACTTCGAGCAGATGATTTCAAGCAGTGTTCTGGCTTATTGCTAGTGTTATGGGTGATTGTTAGGGACTTCTAGGTGGTTACTGGGGTATTCTGTCCTGTTTCTAGGTTGTTCTGGGCAGTTTCTGAAATCTTAAAAGTAATAGCACACTTCTTCTCAAAAGACAAATGTTTTGTGGTGGAATTCATGTCTAGTGCAACTGGTGAGGGATGGGTTGAGAGCCAAAGTTTAATACTTAAGTCTAAATGTTTAAAATAAACTCCTGTAGATTGCAAAACACCATTATCCATCCTATTGTAGTCCCAAGGTAGAGGCCCAATGTCTCCATTTGGCATTGATTCCTGCTCTATCTAGGAATTTCTTAGAAACATCTGGAGACGCTTTGAAAAAGCTTCTTTTTGACTTAAACTATTAGTAGAAGTTTTTAAAGAATGCATTATACATTGCTTCCACCAGTCATTTGGAGAGTAAAGTCTTGGTCTTGGAGTCACAGCAGAGGACAGAGCTGGAGGACATGAGGGAGGAGAAGGAGCGCCTGCAGGACCTGGTGAAAAGACAGACAGTTGCCATTACGGCTCTGGAGAGACAGCTGAGTGCGGCCAGCAGCAACAACTCAGTCTTACAGAGACAACATCAGCAGCTCATGAAGTCCGTACACACACTTATCGGCATGGTGTCTTTTGGTACAGGTAAGAGTACACACCTTTAAACAAACAGTTTACCCAAAAATTATTATTTGCTCAAAATGTACTCATCCTGCAGGCCATAGAAGATTTAGACGAGTTTGTGTCTTCACAAGAACAGATTTGGATAAGTTTAACAGCACTTGCTGACCAATGGATCCTCTGCAGTGAATGTGAGTCCAAACAGCTGAGAAAAACATAACAATAATCCACACCACTCCAGTCCATCAATAAACATCCAGTGAAGTGAAAAGCTGCATGTTCACAAGAAATAAATCCATTATTTTAACTAGGCATTTCTGCATCTGGCCAGAATAGAATCCATAATAACACTTACTTTTAAAAAGTGTTTTGGATGGTTTTTCCTTGTAAACTGTGCATATTTCTATCCTGATTCAGATACAGAATTTCAATTTGTTTCTTACAAACATGCAGCTTTTTGCTTCACAAGATATGAATTACTGAATTGAAGAGGACTGGTGGATTGCTTGTAGGATTATTGTGGGTTGTTTTTCTCAGCTGTTTGGACTCCTGCCAACAGCATCAAGTCTACAAGTTGTATTTGTTCTGTTTACATGTGATTATCGTCATAAATTGTGCAAAATTAGCTCAGAATATTAGTCTACAACAATCTAGATCGTCTATCATGCCGTATAAGTGCATGATGTTTCACTTGAACTTATGTCATATTTTTAAAGCAAAAATGCACTTCAAATGTCATTTCATGTTGATTTTGGTTTCATCCCTGCAACATTTCACTGTCTGTGAGGAAAGAAAAGTGACTCAACACCTGGTTAGAGTACAAAGTAAGGTTACTTGTCTAAGAATGATGGTCACGTCTGATTCTTGAGCTTACAACAGCTTAGAAATCTAGTGGCAGATACTTAACATGACTTGAAAGTTTTGGTTAATTAACTGTGACGCTAATGATAAATCGAGCTGTGATTCATGGAGAGAGAAGAGGATAAGCTCTTGCTAGTGAAGTCTTTGGCAGCATGCTCTCGTGTCTTGGATGAAGTTCACATGCATCACAAACACAGTGATAAGCTAAATCAAGACTGCAGCATTTAATACGGACAGAAGACATGTCAGTTTATAAATGTTTGTGTGGAGGTTCACATTTGAAGAACCAAATGTACCAAATTTTCTAAATAAACTCTATATCAAATTCTTGACAAACACATTGTGTTGAATGTTTAAATGACTCATCCCAAAACTAGACCACTATGGATTTTATATTTGAACAGTTGAGGCTATGTAATGATTATAAATCTATCTGTTTTGACAACAGAAACCACGTCGTTTTGTTTTGTCACACTGTGTGGCAAATCCATAAAAAAAACTTTAGCATGTGAAGATTCAGCACAAAAAGTTGCATCATATTAATCAGGGTTATTTTAGTATGAAATTTTTATTAATGTTTTGAATTTGTTTGATTATTTTCTGTTTTTATTTATTCTGTTTTATTTTATTTTATTATATTTTATATTTTATTTCAGGTAAAGTTCACTTTATTTCAAGTAAAAAAATAATAATAATAGAAGTTAGATTTGAGTTTTAGTTTAGTTTTTTATACTAATAAAGTCAGTTACATCAGTGTTACTTTAGTATTATTAATACACTATTACAGTATTTATTAATATTTTGAATTAATATATTTTCATTTAAAAAAAAAATGTCACTTAGGTTTTTTTTTATTGGGTTTTTATTTTTTATTTTTTTAGTTTTACTCATAAGTAAGCAACTCACTGAAAGATGTAAGTTTTTAATATTGTCTTTGTTTCAGGTTATTTTTTACTTTATTTCAATAACACAAAAAAATACAGAAGACAGAGTCGTGATTTATAAACGAATACCAGACCTCTAAAGTATTTCACACTAACAGCTATGCCGCATAAATCTTTTGTTTGCTGATTATCTTTTCAACTTGCTTTCAAATCAACTCTAAACCACAAAGCCTCTGTATTTGTTCCTTACAGGCATCTCATCAAATGAGCAGCACTTCAGAGACTGTGCCGAGGCCTATAAATCCGGTCACAACACCAGCGGAGTCTACCACATTTACATCGGAGACACGACCGAGCCAACCAAGGTGTGGGATGCATTCTTTCACAAGTATGAGGAATCAGTGTGATATATCTTGGCTGTGACATACCGAATGAGGAACGGCACAAATATAAGAGAGTGAGACTGAGATGTTTCATATCCTTCTGACAGGTCTATTGTGATATGGTGACAAGCGGAGGTGGCTGGACGGTATTCCAGCACAGATACAACGGAAATGTGAACTTCCAGAAAGGGTGGAAAGACTACAAACTGGTAGGTGGACGCGAAGATGTAAAAAGTGCAAAACATTTAAAATTGACTGTGCAGAACCTTAGCAACCACACTAAACCCCATAACAACCATTTAGAATACCACAGCAACCACTTTAGCATTATATCAGTGTACAGACAAAAACTTGTTGCATTTGTAGATAATGATGAAAATCCATATTGATTGTGTTTAAAGAAATTGGTGACATTTCAGAACGGATTTTCTGTCTGTGCTGAGAAGACTTGATTACAAGTTTGGCATTATTCTGATGACATATATAGACTTAAAAAGCAGCCAAAACAGGATGAAGCACGGCGGCTAAAACTGTGCGTGACAGATTGGCATCATTGGCAGTAGCGGAGCTGTTTGGTACATTCTGCTGATATTTTAAGTGCTTAAATATGCTGAAATGGACTGAAAACTGGTAGTTCTTGAAACTGTAGCAGTGAAAATCAATACTGCAATTTTCTACATTTTGTTCATCTTGCCAAATGTTATTGTGTATTATATTAAAACCCGGCTTTACAAGATGAATGAGATGCAGCATTGGTGTCATTGTATGTTGTTCTCTCAGGGATTCGGTGATCTTAGTGGAGAGCACTGGCTGGGTAATGAGGCTGTTCACCTGATCACCAGTCAAGCCCAGTACTCCCTCCGAGTGGAACTTAAGGACTGGGAGGAGAATGGCGCCTATGCTCTGTATGACAAATTCCAGCTCGCCGGTGAAAAACAACAGTACAGGTATCACCAAGATTGATAACAGTGCGAGACTTGATCATTTAATACGTTTTGGCATCATTATCATAATCTTGCAATGTTTTTCTCTTTCTCCAGACTCTCGCTAGGAAGCTATAGTGGAACTCCAGGACAGCAAAGTAGCTTAGCATCAAACGGCACAGGCTTCAGCACTCGCGACGCTGACAATGACAAGTGTGTTTGCAAGTGTGCCCTAATGATGACTGGAGGTGAGCTTTTAAACATGAGCTCTTTCAAAAACACTGTTATGAACCAAACTGTTCAAATTTTGAAATACTGAGAAGTACTTCAATGAATAGTTCACTCCAAAATTTAAATTTGAACAAATTTGACTCACCCTCAGGTCATCCCAGATTTAGATGAGTTTGTGGTAGAGCATTAAAAAACATAGCTGTTTTTAATAACATTATATTGTAGCTGAGCAATGTGAGGCTACACACTCAAACATGCTTTCCTGAAATGTTTTTCGAAAACAAAATAATTGAAGCAAACTTCTTCAAATATTAGACAGTAAAGCAGCTCTGAGAAAGACAATAGTGTCATTCTTCAGTTCGAATCAGTTCAGGGTTGATTCAGTTCAGTTCAATGACTGTGTAAAGTTCATCAATTATCAAACTAAATTTCAGTTATAAGCAGCTCTACAAAAGACGTGTCATTATTTAGCTCCAGTGTTAATTCAGTTAATTCAATAACAGTCACAGAATTCATCATGAAACTAATTCACTTCAGCTGTAAAGCAGCTCTACAGAAGACAATACTCTCAGAAAATTTAGTTCTCACCTGAAAGTATCAGTGCGATTTATTGCAATAATCTTGCAATTTAATAAAATTCTCCTGTTCACGCAAATATTTAATGTCCATCAGTGAAGTTGCTTTTTGCATCTTTAATTGTCATCCCATTGATGAAAACATCTTCAAAACTGAGCAAAGTCCATGATCTTGTCACATCCATGATCATTTGACATAAAATACTTGTTAGGTAAAGACTAATCTGATTGTAGATAGGCACTCGACAGCACTTATTGAACACAAGCCATCTACATTCATATCCTCGCTGTCACATTTCTTCACTTGTGGCCTTTTAAGCTGAAACTGTCATGAAAAATCCCTCTGATCCTCTTCTAATCAAAGAAAACGCAAGCCCATCACAGAATTATGTAAAACACATCCAGAGTTCAGATGTGATTTCAACGCTCGCTATGCAGACAATTTAATCTATGCACTCGACTGCAGATCCCACACCACTGGGGGAAAAGATAAACAGCTTTTAATAGCATGCATCGCTATTGATTTTGAAAGTTGTTGGAGTTAATTACCGTCGAACTGGCTGGAGAACTTTAAGTGCCCTTTCTGTTTGCATTTCAAATGGTAATAAAAAGATGGAAAGATGGATCCATCTGTGCGGCCTGTACAAACTAAACACGCATTGCGGGAGGTGATACTGATTTAATCAGGGATAGACAGACGGTGTCCTCTCTGAAGAGTGAAAGTCTGGTTTTTATTGAAGAGTCACAGTTTGCTTTGACAGGTCTCGCTGAGACATCGACCGCACAGTGGGAATAACATACTCTTTGAAACACTGATAGACTGTGGAGAGAAAAATAAAAAGACACATTATAGAGGAGAGAGATGGATCAAGGGCTTTGATTGTTTTGAGGAGATGCAATTTTAAGCCTGACTTTATTTGCTCACCCTCATGTCGTTCCAAGACCAGTATGACCTTCTGTATTTTGTGGTATGCTAAATAATTATTTTGTATAATCTTCAGTTTTAGTTTTTTGTTCATTCAGTAAAAACGTGCTGTATCTATCAAGTTCTTAAAAGGACAAAAAGCAGCATGAAAGTACTTTTAAGTTTTTATTTATTTCCAGTTATTAAACTTAAACTGATTTCAGACAGTTGCCAAGGCAAAATGTATCATTGTCATATCATATCATCTAATATTTTATTTTATTAATAGATTTGGTTTAGTTAACAGTGAGTAACACTGTGAGCACACACCCGGAGCAGTGGGCAGCCATTTATTCTGCGGCGCCCGGGGAGCAGTTGGGGGTTCGATGCCTTGCTCAAGGGTACCTAACCATTAGGCCACGACTTCCCTATTTATCTCAGTCTCTTTACATTTGTCATTCTTTCAGGCTGGTGGTTTGATGCTTGCGGTCTGTCCAACCTCAACGGAATCTACTACACCGTGGGTCACAATATCCGCAAGCTCAATGGGATTAAGTGGCATCACTTCCGTGGACCCAGCTATTCACTCCGGTCCACTTCCATGATGATCCGTCCAGCTGATTTCTGACGTGAATAAATTAGCATTGCCGCAAGCTTGTCATATTGATAATGAAAGGACATAAAGTGCTTGCCTTGGGACATAGATGCAACAAGGTGGAGACAAATAAAGATGTCATTTAATGGATGAACGGCGATGTTTCACTACAGAGAGCAGGAGTGGACAAAAACTATCAGACTGAATATTTGGTTTCATTACTACACCACCATTTTCTTTTTTTACACATTTAAACATGCTTCACCTTTACACCTACTTTTGTCTTTCACCTTTACACCAACTTTTTGAGTTCATGTGTGGCTTATAACCTGAAACTCTCTTAGTGATGGTGTCAAAATGTGGCAAAATTGTGGCATGATGTAATTCCAAAGGAAAACATTTCAAACCTAATGAGTCTGATTCCAGAACTGTTCTGGATGTTCAAGAGGAATAACTTTAATTTCTAAGATGTGCTATTTTGTAAAAGATAATAGCTATTAACAATTTAGTGAGACAGATGACTAGTTCCACTACCATTCGGAAACTTGAGGTTGGTAAGATTTTTAGGCTCTTATAGTCACCAAGGCTGCATTTATTTGATCAAAAATACAGTATTATAATTTAAAATACCTATTTGAATATACTATTTAAATATAAACCTTTGATGCTGAATTTTCATCATCATGACTCCAGTCTTCAGTGTCACACGTTCCTTCAGAAATCATTCTAAAATGCTGCTCAAGAAACAGTTCTTAATTATCAATGTTGAAAACTGTTGTGCTGCTTAATATTTTTGTAGAAATCATGATTAATTTTTTTTCTTTGTAAGTATTCTTTGATAAATAGAATGATGAAAAGAACAGCATTTATTTGAAATAGAAACCTTTTATAGCATTATAAATGTCTTTACTTTACTTGTTGAATTAAAGTGTTAATTTCTTTAAACAAATGTACTGACCCCAAACTTTTGAATGGTAGTGTTACTAGTGTAGCTTCTTAGCAAGTCAGCTGGTTAGACGGAGTCATTGTATAATGTTATGTATAGTTTTAATAACTGGATATTTTTAATATTTTGTATCTCTTTCTTTTTTTTTTTTTAAGCCCTGAAACATACTCTGTACAAGAATGTCAATGCAAACACTTCTAACTCCAGTGTGTAATTTAATAAGACTAAATTCTATTTGTTTAACATGTTATTAGTATTGCTATGGAGGCTATTTAGCATAAACTATCATCTTTATGGTCTTCACGGAGTAACATTTGCAAGTAAATCTTGCCGGGCAGCTTAGAGTAGTGTTATTTGGGAAGTTTATAACTAGCTACTGAATGTAACTCTTTTCTGCACTCTTTTGTACATAAATTCTTTAAAGCAACTCGAAAGCAATGTGCTGCGTTTGCCCACTTGCATAAAGTATGTTTCTGGCCTTAAAATTGTTTGTACCCGTGTGATGTGTATGTATTGTATGCAAGAGAAAGATACTATATTTTGTTTATTCATGTTTTGAAATATGTTCTGTGTGTCCTATTGTTCCCATTTCAAGACTAGATGTCATTTTTTAGGAGGATGCACTTTAAGGAGCACAGTATGACGGTCATGTGGTTAGACAGCAGATACGCTGATAGGAGCTGACTGTTCCGACAATTGTACAGTGTGAACAATACTTTTAGATGCTGCTGTTGTGTATACATTAATACTTTATGACCATAAACCTTTCATCACATATCATTACAGTTTGATAATAAACCCTACAGATGAGTTCTGGAGTCAAACTGGATACCAGGATTTCAGCAGGTTGACATTTATATATGAAATATTTTACTATTGTGAACTAAAAGTTGAAGATGCCAAAGGCTTTCCTGTCTTTTTGTGGTTCAAGCTTCCTAGTTCATACAGTGTTTTCATTTAACTGAATTCCAACTTTCTGCCAAGAACATCAGGAGCATATGGAAGACATTCCCTCTTGTTGATTCTTTATTCACTTTGTAAAAATGTCAATTTGTCATATCAGATATTCCTCTTTTTTTGGGGGGGGTTTTGTTTTAAGAGTTCTACATAAGCAATAAAGTGCTTCTTATATAGATGTTTGGTGCAGTTTTGGTCACTGTGTCTTAATTGGTTTTTCTGAAACATATTTCAAAAGTCCCTCTGTTAAGATACTTTATATATAGCATATACATTATAATGATTGATCTTTATTAATCAAACTGCATATAACTGTAATGCTTACAGGGAATAATCTCATAACTTTGGCTAACATTCTGGCAAGGTTCTCTCAACGTTATGAACAAACATTCTTTCAGCAGCCTGTTAATAGACCAGTCATTCAAAGTTATATATATAACGTCCATACAAAAACATTATGAAACATTTTATTGCTGAAACATTTTAATTCCACAATGTTACTTGTTTGAGAATGTTCAGAGAACATTCAAAATTAACGTTTCCATAATGTTTGAATAAAGATAATATTTAGAACGTTTTTAGAGAACATCCAGAGAAAAACATGTTCATAATTGAATGTTTCGTAACGTTCTCATATTTTTGTTAGATGAGTATCTTGCGAGCTGAGGGGAAAATATAAAAGGCCGTTGCACTGTAAAAAGCTTCCAAAAAGAATTTGACACCGTAAACCATATTACCCAGATAGCTGAAAAATGTTAGACTTTAGTTAACCTTGTCAAACTGGCTGTTGTTTTGATGAGAAGTTATTCTCTAGCGCCATCTGCTGACCAGCTCTGTATGTAGGATGCACAAACATCTGCCACCTCAGAACTACAGCATGACCACAATAAAGGATTACTCGAAAAATAATGAAATATTGAATTATATCCATAACCGTTTCAACAGGTTTTTCAGGTCTGGTTGAAGAGTGCTGTAGGTTGCACATTCAGAGCAGTAATGTAGCTGTGTGAAGTGAAACTGGATGTGTTCAAAACCCTCTTTGCTCTTTTATATCATTCTCTCTCTCTTGTTCCTTTTCTCAGGCCTTCTCGCCCTCCCCTCCTCTTCTGACCTCGATTCAGTTTTTTGTTGTTGTTTTGGCTCTGTCCCTCCAGTTCTTGATCTCTGGAGAAGCTAGAGGGAAATCTAGGTTATTGATGTCTAAACCACAAAAACTTATTTTAGGTTATTGCTGACGGTCACAGTACATTTTTATTTTTTACTTATATTTATCTTTACAATTCATATATATTAACAAAATACCCATGTCCAAGATATAGGAAACAATATTCCATAATGATGTGCAGATGGTCAGATTTGAGCAGTAGGGGGCAGATGGGGACAGTGGTTTATTAGTAGGGGTGAAATGACCAGAGATTAACACCAGGGTCACACTGGTGTTATGAGGTAAGCATATGTTTTCATTTGTCGTAATAAACTATATAAAAGACGCATAAACATGTAAATATTAAAGATGGAAATCATATTATTTAGGTTTTTAATCAAAATTACGTGAGACGCGAACTTTAAATAATTTTGAGCATATACTGAGCAGATATTATCATTTATATTTAGGAATATTCATTTGATTCTGTCTAGTTCAAGCGTGTTTCAAAACGTTTCACTGAGAATAAACAGTAGTTTTATTTTTATTTTTTTCTTCTCTGTCAACATGACTCTATATCCTGATCGTCTTTTGAAATATCCCTTTAAATAATAAAAGATATTTCCTAATGTCATCATTTTCCATGAAGTGACTTAATTTTGGAGGGAAAACAACAGTGCAAACATTAGTTAGTATTAGCGATTGATTTGATGAGATCTTTGATGTTTTGATGTGTTAATTTGTTTCATTCTATTACATAACATGTTGTTTGATAAAATTACAGAAATTATGTTGATAGTTTCAAAACGAATTGCTATTGTGTGTGTTTGTGTGTATGTGATATATAAATATAGCTTAACCAGAATGTACAATAATTTGATCGTTTGCAGTGTAGCTCTTACAATGGACTTCAGTGTAGCATACTGTAAAATATATTAATCACTCCTTTCAAAATTGTGTTATTTGAGCTGTAGAGTTGACATGGTTATAATGGGGTTTAAAATATTTGCAGTTAACTTTGCATAGACAAAGTTTATAGTGGTTTTTACCCTTTAGTCCTGTGTTAGGTCTATATATTTTTTGTGACTACAGTTTTGATATGGTGTATATACAGAAACGTGTATTCTGGTTCAATACCCTTTTCCATAAACTTGCAATACTTTAAATGTGAATCTTGCTTGTTTTGTTTACATACTGAGAAGTGAGTCAAATGCCGTCAATAGAGCTTAACTGGAATAGATTTGGGAACATTTCCTTAACCTTAATAAGCCACTAGATGGATGTAGTCACAATTCACCCTGGGTACCTTGTCACTGATGTGCCATATGCAATTAACATGGAAAACTGTCTGCAATGTTGGCATGCTAAACACTTCTCCAAAACAGTGGTTGGTAATGCAGCTGTCCCGTCCCATCATTCTTAACACAGGGGGTCTGTAAATGCACTCAGCTTTAGCTATTCTAGATTGATCGTAAAAATTCTAGCTCAGGGGAAGCTGAGGATACTGAGACTATGCTGCTGTTTGGATCTATTTTTGTGTGGTTTAATGTATCATGGCTGCTTTGATGTTAGTCTGTTTTTTATGCATTCATATGTCCATGCTGAAGCATAATTTTATAACTGGATAATGGAGTCTTTTATACTGTCTGCTTATGTGCATTCATTTTAGGATAAATATATGATGTTGTATATATATTTTGATCTTGCTTGTCATGTAATATCAAGGCATTATAAGAATTTAACACACACACACACACACACACACACATTAAATAAAAAAATACATACATGTGTTTTTATGTATATGCTTTTATGTATTATGTAAAAGTCTGTAACTTTCCCTTCAAAGAATGCCATGTCTTATCCTGTATAAATAACATGGTATAATCATGGTCCTTTTTTTAGCCATTGTATATTGGAAATGCTTGTGTACATGCCCAATATACCATGATAGTATAGTACTTGTTATTATAAATAGATAGTGACCTATCAGACTTAATGTCTCTCCAGTCTGTCATCAATAACTTATTAGTGCTTCACTCCTGCCAAACTGATTCATTAGGGTTCAATTATACATGAATGTCAGTATGAAAGTGTTGGATATCTCAATGTTATTTCACATTTCATAATTTTTTTTCGGCAATACCTATGTATAATTTCTTTAGAAATGAATAGGAAATCTACATTTTCTTTGCTAATGAATCTATATATGACATGTTAGAATTAATAAATGGATGGTAGTATTAAAAGAAATGTGTGACACCTAAGCATGGAAACCTCATGACAGTGACAGAATGGTGTGTACATTACAGAGATGCATTTTGCATGTACCTTTGTTAACTGCAGTCAAAATGGGCCATGTGCATGCACATTTTCTATGTTTTTACATGGATCAGCATAATGACTGTGTTTATTTGAAACACAGTGTTCTTAGTAATGTTAATAACCTTGGCACATACTGTTTGATAATGAAAATAGCGCAAAAGAGCACACCTATAATTAAACATGATGAATTAAACACATGTTATGGATAACATTATATGATTTTATTATTATTATTATTTCACGCTGTGCTGTATTTTTCTAGTAGTGTTTGTGTGTTTTCTGAGGTAATACTAGACACGACACTATGTATAAATTTAGCATTTGTCCCCCTCACCTTTCATTACATGTTTCCAATCTGGTGTCCAAGAGGTTATAAAGTAAATATCTGCAGGGGCTATTACAGAAAATCAATAAATCATTTAGATTATGCAGAGGCCTGTGTAGAATGACTTGACAGACTCACAGTGTGTCATACAAACACAGATCCTGCGATCTCACATGCAGGTGAATCTCACATGTTCGATACATACATACATATATATATATATATATATATATATATATATATATATATATATATATAATCTGAAATAAATTAAAATTTAAAGGAAATTATATAAAAATAAAAACTGATTCAAATTATTCATAAAAATGTCTCTACCATGCTAATTTCTGGACCACTCTGGGGTCATAAGTATATTCCTAATATGTTTTTGTATTTAAAAGGCTCTTAAAAGAAGAGCATGTTTAAATTAATTAGTAAAAATTTTGTGAAACAATGCATTGGAAGTGTGGCGGTAAAAAAACTCTGTCCTCATTGGTGCGATAGAGTTTCCATCACATGACTGTGCTATTAAACTGGATGTGATATTTAAAAAAGAAAAATGGCATGTGTGATAATTTGTCTAATCTCATCAGACGTATTCAACAAAGCACAATTCAGTCTGCATGCGGTCAGGGGTCACGACACGCTCACGATTCAGACCTGATTGCATCTTTTGATATGAGAAAGAGAAGCAGGAAAGCAATAGACAAAACCGGGGTGGGTGGGTGAGGTAAGAAGGAAAAATGGAGAAGGAGGGTTTATTTTAGAGTGTGTGTGTCTTGAGCAGGTGCTGAGAGTGTCTGAGGACAGTTTGAGTATCTGATCTGAGTCATACACAGAAATGACTCACAACAACACCAGTCTTCATCAGCATACATAGAAAGAGAGAGGGACGTCTTGGTGTCCTTTAACATCTTTCGCAGTACCCGCTGACTATTTTGTATGCTTTTTATTTTTGGTTTGTTCATTCAGACTCATTGGATGGCTAAATTAGGTGGTCCGTGTGGTAATATGGCACCTACTTCTTGAGTGCTCTGAGAATGAAGACTGTTTTAAAAATATAACTGAAATTACAAAAGCCAAGTCCTACAAAAATCACAGTATCAGATGGTAATTTCATGTAATATTTAACACTAAAAAGTTGTAAATAAAAAAATGTAGTACGTTTTACAAGTAGATACTGTTTAGGTCTTTCTACTTTAAAATGTCATGTTTAATTCAACGTGTTACTTGCTGTTTCTTTGTAATTAATTGTAAAAATTATTAGCAATTTAGAGTGAAAACTTTTTTTTTTTTTTTTTTTGCATTGCATTGTATTGTATTGCAAGGCATTGCATTTTATCATTGTACAGTGACAAAAAATTATAATTTCATGGTACTTTTATATACATGCTCTTTTTTTTAAAATACGAGTTATTGTAGGTTGTCCATTGATATATTCAGTTAATCTGTGTCATATGCAAAAAAGAAAAGTAGAGTTGGCATCTAAGAGAAAGATAAAGGAGGAATAAAATGTACGAAAAAAAATAATGTAATGCAGCTGTTGTGGTGATAGCACTAAAACCATGTCATACCAAAGCTACTGACAAAGCATGGTAAAAATATGGTGGTGATTATATATAGTATATATATATATATAGTAGAAGGGTACTTTGTGGGTCAGGTTGTCTATTAATAGAACAAAGACAGAAATACAAAGTGACTTGAGCTTATGTCATTCTAATATCATTGTCAGGTGGTAACCCACTATTATTAGAGTCCATTCATGTTTCCGCAACAAGAAAATATAATCCTACATTCATAACTTTATCCTGACAGGAAAGACTTGTGATAAGACCATGACCAAAAAAATGTGGAAATACCATGTTATTTTGTAAGCATGAGCTGACCATAATGTGTGAACATAAATATGTTCACACATATTCACACATATATCAAACGTGCACAAACTACTAGCTACTACTAAATATTGTAGAAACATAATTTTCTGTAAAGTTGCTTCATAACGATTTGTATTGTAAAAAGCGCTATACAAATAAACTTGAATTGAATTGAATTGAATATAGTTTCAAACAATAAGTATAAACTTTTTTTAATACCATCTTCCATTTCATTGCAGGCGGCTGAACTTTTTATTAGCAATGACCTTTGTTACTGCAGAGCTAGCTGGTGCTACACATCATTTAGTATGAAATACTACAAAATCAACCCTGTTTTTGCTGGTTAGCATAAGCAGAGACAATTAGCGATACAGCTGTGTGCTAAAACGCTGGGTTGGCTTGTTTACGAGGACCAAATGGAATGCGAGCACACTAATTGTCTCATCCAAGCTGGTTTCTAATGACACCCGAGCTGTCAAACTACTACAGCTGTGTGCGCTAAAGCTAGTAAATGACTGACTACTGTGCACGACTAACGTCATATCCTAGCACAGTGTTGTTGATTAGCTCATTACTCATGGTCTGTTAATGAGACGACTGCTCAAAGGAAGAAATGATTCTATATGCAGTTCAATCTTTGCACTAATGCCCAACTGAGATTAGACATGCATTCAGATTATTATTGGAAAACAGAGCTGAGTTGAATGTTGGCTCATGACATTTATTATAAAGCACATTTATTGTAATGTGTTTTTCGATGCTAATAGCTTTATCATCTGGTGTAGTGTGAGTTGTATACGTCAAGGACAATTGAGTCTAAATAGAGTTCCAAGTTATGTTACATTAAAATATGTAAATATGCAAAGATACAAATGAGTTTTTAGTGCAAGGCAAAATTTTCATACAAATACATTGCAGAAATTTCAGAACAGTTGATTATTTGGCCTTGGAAGAGTCTGATGAGAAATGTTTGAGTTCATAGTGAGACTTGGAAAATCTGAACACACATTTGATGAGATGTTGAAATCTCTTCTGAAACAGTAGACAGGGAAAATTCTTGATTTGTTCTCCTATAATTTTATTTTTGAGATTCATGGTTGCAATATTAAAGCTATTATTGAGAGATCAATATATCTCCTTTGTTATTTTCTTCCTACAAAAGCCATTTACATCTCAGAATGAGTTAAATATGAATTGTCTGAGGTTGTGAATGTCTTGCTTTTACAAACACATTAGGAGATGCTACAATGGCCAGTCAGTGAAGCTTTAAGCGTGTTTAGCTGCAGTCTGAGCTGGTAAGTGCATCCAGCTGGTGGTGTTAGCGGTGATATAAGTGACGGTTTCTTTCCTCGGTACACTCCTCCATATGTGAGTCACCAAAAGCCAGAGGAAGCGACGAGAAATAACATCCAAAATGACAGTCATTTTATTTTTGTCCCCAAAGATTCAGGGATCTTGTGTGGGAGCTAAAAACAAGCAAAGACATTTAAGAGGTGGATATATATTTATCACCCACAGATTTCGGATAATCCTTGAGCAAATAAGGTTATATAGGGCAGGATTCATGTTAACAAGTTGTATAAGTCAGTGCAAACTGGGTCTTTACATTACATTTTTACATTTTTACAAATGGTTACCCAAGTGCCAAAGTAAATATGGATATTATATGCATAATTGTTATAATAACTAAGGCTGAATAAAAAAAAGTCTCTCAAATTGCATTTTATTATCGTATTTAAATGTAGCATTTTTGTGTGTGACCTTATCAGTTCTTATGTTATGATGTCTTATAGTGCAGTGCAGACTTCACAATGCAGGTGTTTGCATTATATTTTACAACTGGTGACAAAAATGTTACAAATGTAAGCAAAAACGTCAAACGTTCTATTAAATCTATTAATGTTATCATGAATTATTCTAAATGTTTATCATGACCATGGCTGCATAAGAAAATGGTCAATTCTGGCTTGTAAATGTCTCTCAAGTATCGATTTTAGAAACATTATTTGTCTTTTAAATGTTATCATTGCAGCACCCTGCCTGGAAAATATTGCAGAGTTTGATGAAAAATGGGAAATATTATATGGCTAGTTACATTTTATTATTTTAATTTATCATACCTGTGCGTGACCTTATCAAAACAGGTCTGCAGCCCATTTTTTGAGGTTGGCACACAGCAGTTATGAACCATTTCTTTACGCAATATCTCTGCAGTAACCTATTTGCTTAATGGTTAGCCTTATGAAAATGTCGAGCAGATTAATACTCTAATTATCCCATTCACCATTTTATCAGCAAGGTTGTATAAATGAAACAGAGGGGATGTGCAAATCCAAGGCTCATCCTAAGTTTTTCTTCAGCACGACTCCTGCTTAAAATAGCTTGGCTTGCGCTTTGAGAACAGGCCTGTGTATCAATCAACAGAAGCGCGCACATGCACAATTCAACACCCAGTCTGCAAAAATAGATCATCACACTGAGTTCTGGCACGTTGTACAAAAACATGCCATGGCAGTGGAGAAGAGCATGCATTTGTAGTCGTTTCATCAGGATCTATAGGCGTCCTTGAGCGGTTTTATGGTATGGTGAGATCATGGGTGCATCTAAAACAAGAGACGCAGTCAGAAAAGTTTTTTGCATGGTTGCACAGTTGGACAGAAGTGTTTTTGGTTGGTCATAACATGGCCACCTGTTATTCAACTGGAGAAATTCCATTCGCATGTTTGGGGTTACAGTGGACACCATGTGCATCCAGAGAAATTTAACACCGCCCACCTCAGAGGACACTTCCTCATTCCATTCATATAAAAGACACTGGTGACCACCAGTAGCATCCAAACAGATTACAAACCTTGAGATTTGAACCTCACCAACCAGGAAAACACAATAAGAGCCATGAGTACAGCTGCCGTCCAGCAAAACCGGCCATTTAGCAGAGCCGTCAGAAAGATCAAGGTGGCTTCAACAGTGAACAGCCTTGCCAAAAGCTGGCAAAGCTGGGCAAACAAAAACACCGAAAAGCAAGACATGATCCCGAGCGGATGGATGCCTGACACCATCCTTGAGGACACGAAAGACAAGCAGAATGAGAAGAGTGAGATGAAACTCTTGGTTACTCCTCGTGTGGTTTCCATAACTAGCGAAGTTGGTGAAGAGGACCAGATTAAGACAGTGACCGTGACTAAAGGCATCACGCCAAAATGTACTGAATATGGAAAAGACCTAGTGAACATCATCAAGGAGAAGATCAACACCAATCAGCTAACATCAGAGGACACCAAAAACTTTCTTGGCAATGAATCTCCCACCAGGAGACGCTACTGTGGTGGGAGAGCTGGAACTTTGGTGAAGGCGCTGGGATGCCGAAGTAGTGGCTCAGATGCTGAGGACAGTGGTTTTGGGGAGGAAGTGTCTCTAAGCGACAACAGTGATCAGAATGAGAGTGAACCGAAGAAACATGTCAACAGACAAAAGGTGTGTTTATCTGTTCAATTCAAGCTATGTTCTGGTAATTTCTGTTTGTACTGAGTGCACATAGCAAGCTTATTAGCAAAAGCTATTTTCACTAACTCTGCCCACAATTGCTTAGCTATTATAGCTTTAGTTTAGCATTAGTATAGTGTTAGTATAGTGTTAGTGTATTACTTCTGTACACACTTAAATTATAGTGGCATATAATAAAGACATTAATTCTAAATGGCAAGCCTAAAAACAAATTTAAAGCAAAACTGATACTAGCGGTTTGTGGCAATGATGATTCTGCTAAATTAATAAATGTAAATGTAAAGAACATTTGGGAACATTATGCAAATATTTCCACATAGTGACATAGATATGTGGGGGCGTGTTTAAACAAGGTGTTTTAGGGGGCGTGGCAGAGTCTAAACTTTGATAAAGAATATCTCTTTGGATTTGAGACTTAAGTCTTTGCAACTTTACAGATCTTCTTCATGCACAAAGAGCTTGTAACACTCCAGAGAGAAAGGAAAATTTGAAATAGCATCATATGATCCCTTTAATTTAAATGTGGTTGTCTCTCTGAAAGTACTCACGAAATCTATAGTTATAAACGTGTTTTGATAGTGAATCTTTTGATGTTTTTGAATGACTCTTTAAATAGTTGAATACAAGTTTCTTGGTTGAAAAGATGATATTTTTTCCCTATTAATAATTGATGGCAATCTTGGCTTTAGAGCATTAGAACAAGTCACAGTCCAACTGTACCGTCACAGCAGCATAATGTTCCATCATAAACTCAATGGAATATATGCAAATAAAAACACTGATGGATCATTTTACTCTGACCTTTGAAAAGCATCATGCTGACCCTCAACTTGATGAGTGAGATCCATCACAGCTGTGTCGATCTGGTATTTGTATATCACCAGCTTTCGTTTCACAGGACGCATTAGCACGGGTTCAGATGGCGCCCATGTGAAATTAGTGCCCCTTGAAGACAACCTGAGAAATATTTAACATTAATCCTCAGGCACGTCAGACAGACAGTAGTGTAATTTGACTGTCTGGTGACAAGCCAGGTTGTCTACACCTTAAACAAGATATGGATAATATATTATTGTAAAAAAAAAAATATGTTTTAAAGTCCAAATTAAATCCAATTTTTTTTTTGTCTTTTAAAGTGAATTATTATTCTTACTATTAATGTTTATTGTTATTATCATTATTAATACTACTAGTAATTAATAATTAATAACCTCTGAAGTCTTTTGTAGATGATGTCACCCTGATGTCTCTTAATGACTAATGGGTGTTTTTGGGTGTAACATGCTATAAACCAATCAGAGTTTCATCTCTAAAAACCTTTTTAAAAATGTTGCTGCTGCTGCACATCCCTGTGTGTGTGTAATAAGTATATTGTAGGCTTGTTGTGCACCTGTCTATAGGCGCAAATTACTAACAGGCTTTTGAATTAACAGAAAAAATATTACGCCAGACTTTAGACCAGGTTTGAGTTGGTCTATGGGGCAGTTTATTTTCAGTTCCTCAAAATAGCAATGCCCCAACAATGCACCTGAACACACCTCTTTTTTAGACTAGCATGCCCATGGGTGATAAATGGGGCACAAATGCATTTGCTATTTAAACTAGCAAAAACACCTGCGCCACGCATTGCGCAGGGTGTATGATAGGGCACTAATTCTTTAAAACATACACTTTCTGATGTGAATCAGTGGTCATGAATAACATATGAATCTTGTCCTCTCAGATTAAAATAACTACGATGAATGACTTGAGGAGCAAGTGGCAGCGGTTCGCTGAAGACCACATTGAAGGCCAGAAGCTCAACCCTTTCAGTGAAGAGTTTGACTATGAACATGCCATGGCTATTCGACTCCAAAAGGGTGACGCGGGATACGGACAACCCAAAGACGGATCCAAAACAGCCCAGCGCGCCGATCGGGCTCAAAAACACATCCACCGTGAGATGGAGGAGATGTGTTTTATCATACGCAGCATGGGCCAGCAGGATAAAGAGGGACGTATCTACGTCACTTTCGGCCGCCTGTTTGACCGCTACGTTAAGATCTCTGATAAAGTTGTGGGAATTTTGTTACGCTGTCGCAAACACAAGATGGTGGACTTTGAGGGCGAGATGCTCTGGAAGGGCCAGGATGATGACATTATAATCACATTACTAGAATAATGTCCCAGAAAGTTGTTAATGCTGCATTCAAGTCCTCCTGGGAAGTTTGTACTTATGAGTTAACAAGTTGTAATTATGATCTTAGGTGCTATCAAGTCACTTTGGTTGGAACACGATGCGAATTCAACTTTTCTACATAAAGTTCAATGTTTTTTTTTTTTTGTTTTTTTTACTCTACATCTACAAAATTATGAATAAAGAGGGTGCATCATTGTTTTTGCTTTTTTTCTGTTTTTATTCAATATATGATGTTGATTGAATTATTATGCATTCTTTGGTAATTATAGAATAACATTTTGTTTTGGATATGTATCTTATGTAGTTTAATTGTACATGACAAAACATTTTTTTTTATTAATTTCAAATTTACTGTCAATACAGATACTTTGACACGCTCCAAATTCAGAGTTTCCCACTCGTAGTAACGACTTGTAAATATGATCTAACTGACATGACCTGAATGCACCATAAGTTGCATTGTTAAAAAGTAACTAATTATTTCATGAACTTTATTTTTTACAGTATCTCAGCTGTTTTCAAAATACTTTTGCTTTTGCACTAAAAACCTACTTTTTCAAACAAGTATTTGTGTAGCATGTCAAAATGGTTCATTGCTTTTATTTTATGCATATTATAAGTGTATAGTTAAACTAACTACTTTCAAATTGAGTGTAGTTAAATGACTTTAAGTTAGGTTCTAGATATCTAGTTTCAAATTAGTCCTCTATTTATAATTTATTTCTAGCAAGACGAAATGTTAGAACCTTGAGAACGTTCCAGAAACCTGCTGAACGTTCTGTGATGAACATATGCTCTTCTATGTCCATTCTGGTGCATGACCTGGTCTGAAAGCGGATTTCGTTTTAGTAGTGAGGAGATTTATATTTGAGATGGTGAAAGGGCGACTCCTCGCTCACAGTTTTCACAAGGGATCTCGTGTTTGTCTCCTCACACATCAAACATCAGGCATCCTCTGAATGCTTTGCACACCAGCTTTGATGTCTAGACATGTTTTAGAAATCATCTCATGTTTCATGCTTGTAATGCAATGACAAATCAGTTTGGTCATGTGAGAATGTAGACCCTGGTAAGGTCTTTTTTTGCTTTGGTGCATCTGAACATTTTGTTAATTTGCGTCTACTTTAAGAAATTTGCTGTTGTTTTATTTGTTCGATGTTTGTGGCTCTTTTTTAATAACCTCTTTCAAAATGAAAGCATAATAACCTTCTTACAGAAGCATTTGTTGTAAATAAAACAACTATTTATTTATTTATTTGATGCTGAGTTATTTTCCTGTCAGTAAAGGATGAAATAAAAACACTTTTGTGTTACATTAAAAAAAAAATGATGAGAGGATGTCTCAATTTTATTATCATTATTATTATTATTTGTATAATTATCCATCAGTTATTTTATAATTTTTATTAGTAGTAATATTAATATAATATGTCAGTTATATAATTGTAATATTATTGTATTATAATTTCTAAAAAATAAGGTATTAATAATATAATACTTCATTCTATTAATACTATATATGTTACATGGTATATATTAATAATACTTTATTATTAGAAATTATATAAATCAAATTGTGTGTGTGTTTGTATGTATGTGTGTGTGTGTGTGTGTGTGTATATATATACATATATATATATATATATATATATATATATATATATATATATATATAAATTAGACTAATAAATAATACATAATAATTATTATTATTATCATTATTATTGTTTTTTATGTAAGAAGCTATATTCTGAAATGTATGTGTGTGGGATGCATTTGATGTATATAAAGCAATCTTTATTCTTTGTAGTTAAATCAAACAGGGACAAAATTATTCATCTGTCCCTGATTGTAAGTGGCAGTGGTTACACACACACACACATGATAATAAAAGGGCCATATCCCCCAAATACCAATATTCAGCTCAATTCCCAAATCAAGAGTGCTTGACCTAATTTTCCTCGATCTTACTCTTAAAAAGTCATTTCATATCCTGATAAAGACTTGAGTGCAGCAGGCTAACTATAACACTCAATGTCTGATTCTCTCTGCCGAGCACAATAAGCTTAACGTTATATGTTAGTAGTAAAAGGTTATCGGATGGTTTAAGGGTAAATCCACTCTTAAGACCAAGAAGCATCAGGCAATCATCAGACAATAATGTGTTTTGTAAATCAGAGTGAGCTATTTTATTCTGTATAACCATTTTCAGCAGAGTAACAATACACTAAATTGTGCATTAATCAACAGTGACATTATTTTACGAATTCAAATGTACATATAATGAATAGTAATAAGGAATTAAACAAGTATCTCCACAAAGAAAAATATCATAGCATCCAAATTTTAGGAATATGTTGATCATTTTGCCCTGTCAACTTCAACAAGTATAGTTGATATGGTAGATTAATCAGTTATAAAATTGTGTGGTGAAAAACGTGATGATAAAAGGCCATGACTTTTTATCAGATTAAAGTAATAGTAAATACAAAAAGAAAGAGAAAGACATAAAATGAATAGAAGTAAAAGCAGAATGACATTCTTGCATGCTCTTTCTCTTCTGTATTGTAAACTGGAATTGTGTTAAGACCTCTGGTTTACAAGTTAAGGCGTTACAAAACTATTCCTAATAATTCAACATGTGGAATGGAGATATTTCATTTTATATTCTATAAATCACATTCTTTCATAACATCTGGAGTTAGTTTAAAAGCAATTATATATCCAATCCAGATTGTAAAATATCAGCAATAACATCATGCTGATGTAAACAGGAGAAATGTGTTGCTTAAAGCCTAAAAACTAAATGCCAATATTGACATCCCAGACAAGACCCTGATGATTTATTGTTGTTTTGCCCACAAGTTTTCTATTTACAATAAACAGACCAAGAAATAAGATTTTTTTTGGACAGATTGACATGATACTGATTAAAATATGATATATTAAATTAATGTATATTAATCTATATTAATATACAATGCTAATAACTACAGTGCTCAAAAAGGTTTTTCCAAATCATGATTTTTTTTAGCCCATCAACACATGTTTAAAATGTGGATCTCAGACATTCAGCGCTTCGTCTAAAACCAATTATGTACTACTGTATATTGCTACATGGATGCAGAAGTTCCTAATGTGATGCAGAGACAATCTGGCTTTAATCCCTGTAACAAATAAAGTGAGCAAAAAAAAAAATGAAAATAAAAAAATCATATAGTTATTGCTTTTTAAGACAATACAGTTTGAAAGTTTTTAAAAAGATAGTGGCAGTGCTTTATATAGCCTTTGCAATATGATTATGTTGAGGGTATTTGAGGTACGTTTTTCAGTGTTAATTGAAATAATCACTCCTGAACTTCTCTGAGAGGAATAAATCTTAAAAAAAAAAAAAACAATCCTAGTTGTCTAGTGGTAAATAGTGTATTTATTTCAGAAATAGTCGAATATTTTATGTTGGACGTAAAATTTCTTGGCTATGTAGAATGCCGTTTTCTTCCCTTTCTGTGCTAATGTTTCATCATTTCAGGACGTATTTATTAATCCCCGACGCTCAGGACGACACACAGCACATCTCAGTGCGATGTAACAGCATTTTCGTTTGATCGTCCGCTGCTACATGTTTGCTCGACTGCCAGCGAAATGCTCTGTAATCCGCTATCAATCAATTCCATGCAAAATCTCATTAGATGGTGGCAAACTAAGATGCCTTTCATGCGTATGCTACTATCTAATGCTACAGCCTTATCATTGCTACTAAAGATTCTGCATCCCGTAGTCACAAATAATATCAGAGTATAAAGAAGAAAATGAACTTTGGCTTATCCCAAACTAGCAGTTACTTATAAGAAAGACATTTAAGATTATAAAGTGCAAAACTAAATTATCTTTTAATGATTAGTAATAAACTCTTAAATATTGGGCATGGTGATTAATTTGACCAATTTTTTTTTTTTTTTTTTTACATAAGTCGTCAAAAACACACCCTTATTAATGAATAAAACAGATTTCTCTCGTTTCAATATTTTTCTAAAAGTGTGTTCATTTAAATTCATCCATTTCATGTACATGGCATATACATTATGTATATAACATGTCTGTTTATGTCACTCTGCTCTCTAGATATTGGTTTCAGCCATTGATCATCATATCTGTCGACCACTAACTGTAAGTATATCATTTACTCACATGTATTATATAATCACTATGTTAATTCAGCATCTTGCATCCATTCACATTTTCCCATGTAATATTAATGGTGAAAAGCATACAATGGCATTAAAAATTCTTCATCAGGATTATGTCACCGTTCAGGAAAAGAGTTTGTAAAATTAGTCTTTTTAAATATGTGTCTGCTTAGATTACTGATTCATATCACTCAATATCGACACTAACCACAAATAAAGCCACTCGCTGGCAGCATTGGCACTGTTCAGTAATGAGAAAGACGAAACGGAAGAGACACAAACAGAAAAAGATCTGTGTGCAAACGAAATCATCGACTCTTTTCAAACTACACATATTGAATCTTTTTAAGACGTATATCTATTCTTGTATTGTTCATTACACAAGAAAATTAATGCAAACCCGCCCTTTTATTACCGATACATTCTTGTCTCTATTGGATGTCATATTGCACGAACCCATCCGTTTTATCCAATCCGCTGCAGCACCCAACGTGATGACTGCACAAACATTTACCTGCTTTCTGGAAATCAGATCTAACTCGAGGAAGTTTCCTCATACAGACCATCACAAGCTAATGTGTTGAAAGCTAAAATAAAGCCCAGACGTCTGGCCTGCATTCTTTGCCTGTCCTGAAATCTTTGTCTCGGAGGCTGAAAAAGAGCATTCCCTCTGTGGTCAATTCTGGAATATTGCAGAAAGGTCATTTGTTCTGAAGAGATTCTAGAACATTCCAGAGGGTTCCGGTGCCGCAGTCATGCACAACCAGCACTCTTAGGATCGGGGGGCTGTGAGAGCCCTTCCAGAGAAAAATAAATCTAGTGGAGTTGTTAGTCTTATGAGCGTTCACAGCACGGCCCGACGGTGCTCTCCAGAGACAGCTGTGAGCAGTGGCGGATCAGCGGAGCCATCGTAGGATCCACCATAGAAGAGGTGGGGAAAAGCTTGTACCAGCCAATCACCATGTTTGTCAAATCCAGCTCCTCCAATAGGATGCGGGCCACGCCCATGAAGCATTTACGATCCATCCGGCCGTAGTTTCCCCAAACGATGACCTGTTGCATGAGAAATGGAAGTATTATTTTATCATAAGTAACAATAAAAAAAGTACTTTTGACTATAATATTCTACATTTTTAATGTGTATACAATCCTTGTAGTTCATTTCAGAATTCTCACTTATTTATATACCATAATCCATGGTCATTATTTGTTAATGCCATCATTCTGGGTGAATAAAGAAAGAAAATAAAGCATATTTAGAAGCATATTTAGTGTCACATGTCATTCAGTTTTGACTTTGTTTTCCTCTTGCATGTTCCCCTCATTGAGTTAATTGTGTAAGTGAGTGACGTGACATACAGTAAAGTATGGTGACCCATACTCCGAATTCATGTTCTGCATTTAACCCATCCAAAGTGCACACACACAGCAGTGAACACACACCCGGAGCAGTGGGCAGCCATTTATGCAGTTGGGTGTTTAGTGCCTTGCTCAAGGGCACTTCAGTTGTGGTATTGCCAGCCTGAGACTCAAACCCACAACCTTAGGATTAGGAGTCAAACGCTCTAACCACTAGGCCACGAATCAACAAATTATTTCTACATTATAGAATTGGGGGAAAATGTGCTTTATTGTAAAGAAAATAAGGTTACAATGCAATAGGTCATTAAAATAAGCAACATTTTATTTAAGCAAAACAAATTTCTCTCTCTTTTTATTTATTTTATTTTATTTTTGACGTAATACGACGTGGCCATGTTCTTGACAGCTTTTGTGTGATTCATCCATCTTGCAGTAAACTGAAATAACTTGAATTTCCAAATATGATAATGAATTTGTCAAAATTTTGAAGAATAATTTATTTTAGATCAATCTAATAGTTCCCTTAGATTACATAATAATGACAGATGTTTGGATGGAGGGCGTCATAAACCAGTGATTAAACTTGCAAATGATGTTTTTCCCACCACCCGACGTTCCTGAACATCCTGCAGCCTGTTCTAACCTTTATTGTTTGTTGTGACAGACTTTCATAAATGTTGTCCTTAGAAAAATGTCTAATTCAGAGAGATATGAAACGTTTCCCCCTATTCCTTCACCGCTGCTAAAAATAAAGTGTTCACTGCATTGCTGTTTCTCTGCCAGTTCTCTGCAGTGGAACTAAATGATGGAGGGAATGCATAAGAAATGATCATGCACTGACATCATGTCACCTACAGAGAAATTACACCAAATTGGAAAAGACGTGGGTAAACTTTGCTGTAATTTAGAGCCTATTTTCTTTGTCATTTAAATAACTAGACAGATGCATTTGAAGTGCTTGACACCTTAATGTTTAATGCATCGTGAAATTCAAGTATAATGAAGTCCTATAAGGCAAGCAACACTATTTCTATAGCTCATACTTAGCGTTTGAGATTTAAACCACCCTTAATGCTAAATATTAAAGTACTTGGACTTTTTTTGATTGGTGGACAATAAAATGTAAGGCATTTCTAACAACCAAATTAGCAAGAGAAATCATCCAGAACTTCTTTGTAACCGCACAGCACAAGTTTTGCACAAGTAACCCACATTTTCTTCAGAAAAGGTAAAAATCAAGTTTACCTGTACAACCTTTCCCTGCGGGCTCTCGGAAAAAACAAGGACTTGATTGTAAAGGGGATCTAACGATTTCCGGACGGACTTCGTCTTCTTTTTGGCAATGCAGATGCCGTTTTCCAGAAGGTAGACTTTAATGTAGGCAGCTGAAAAAAATAAAATAAAATTCAAACGGCATCCTTGAAATAGACTAAAAAATTTAAATAACTTTGAAGAGCCACCGATTTAGATGTCGCTTTTCGATTTCCTCTCTTTTTTTCAAAACACACACACACACACTTTTGGATAATGAATATTCAGATAAGAATAGGAAAACGATCTAAGAGAAACTTGTGTATTTGAGAAGCAGTTTATAAACATTTGCAGTCAGTTTTGTCCTAAATGAATGGAATCGCTCTATCAGGCTCATCCTTCTGTCTGATGAATCACCTGGAGGGCCCTTAGATCCAGGCTTCATGATGAGTCCTCGAGCCTGAATGATCTCCACCTCCAGCTGTCCGTTCCTCTCCATTAGACCGATCTCAACATCTCCTGCAATCATCAGTTTGCACGTTTTTTTTACTAATACATTATTGAAATCAAATATTGTATCTTTTATTATTATTTAATGGACCTGAAATAACATAAACTAAAAATGAATAGTTCAATTTTTTTTTACTAACCTTAACAAAGAATAAATATTGTAACAAATGTATTGTTCATTGTTAGTTAATGTTAGCAACTAAGGTTAACCAATGAGCCCTTATTGTGAAATGTTACCAATATTTTAATAACAATGTCTGTATTTACTCTGCAAAAACATTGGTGTCTTATTTAATATTATTTTATTGATGATAAACTGATGCTCATTGGTCATTTTGGCCAAACAGCCACCATATATGTTTTGTTATTGTATATATCAGGAACTATATCTTTCATGTCACAGAAGCATACTACAATATTTGAGAATTAAACAAGTATTGGTAAGCTTTCAGTGGTCATTTCTAGAAATTAAATTCTGCACAATATGTTGTTTCATTAACCTATATTTCAAATTTAGATTCTTTAATCATACCATTGATTCGGGTTTTTGAAAATTATTTTTCATTAACATTTTTGGAAGCATCAAAATAAAAGCACATCTCTTTTCACACTCACTAATTTCTATTTTATTGAATATTTTGTAATACAAACAACCTTTTGTCAAGCAGCTCTAACAATTACCAACCACTTATTGTGCATAGAAGAAGCTGTCACTCTCCATCACTTTAGTTACATATACACATCTAAAAAGATGATGTGTGATTTGAATTATCATTTAACACAATAAAATACAAAAATGTGTGGTTTTATATGGCTAATTTTAATTTGCATTAAAGAAAAGCCTGTTCACTTGTACTACATTAACTGTTTGACGTACTGTATATACTGTAAGTGCTCTCACCCAATGAAGTTGTAGCTAGTGTCTGTCTGCCCACAAACTGAGCAGGTCCCATCCCATCCAGAAAGTCACTAAACTGGGCATCTGATGCTAAACACATTCCACTGTAGTTCAGACTAGAGGGAAGAAAACAGGACAGGGTTACTGTGAAAAGTTTCATTTTATTAATACAGTTTACTGAGATTTTGTCCACCACATATTTCGCTGGATATAGTATACAGTACACAATGCTGCTTTAAAATAATGTTCAGAACATTTTGTGTGCACTGAGAACATTTTCAGTATTTCATTGTTTTCAGTACTGACAGCTTGAATGAAGCATGTAGAATTATTTTCTGTCATTTGTAAAGGTTAATCGACATGAGATTATTTCCAAACAATTAGTTTATTTCATATTCAGCTCACCATCTCTTTAAAGAAAAATGTCTAGCTTTCAGGATTCGACAAACAATTTTATTTGGCAGAATGATGCTGTTATGTGTGTTGCTTGTGAAGGCTTTGAAGATTCACATCAGATGAGCAATGTATGACGGACATTACAAGTTTTCCTTTATTCTGCGATGGCTGAACTGATAACAGCTTAGCTCTGTGATGGGACGAGATCGATGGGTGGAAGGCACTTCTCTTTTATGTAATGAGGATAGACAGGCTTTAACCCTAACGGTGAAGCTCTGCTTTGATAGTGCCGAGTGCTCCGCTGGAGTAAAGCCAGTGCAGACGCGTATAATCACACTGCTTTCCTGTACCTAAAGGCAGATTTGACATGTATGCGGCCAAAAATTACTTCAGTATATGTGTTTCTAGAAGATGGGTCACATGCTCCATGTCATATTCACCCTCATGACCTCTTGAAACAGGACGTCTGGCCTTCATCTAATAGCACAGCAGTGACTGCCCACTTTTTCATCAGCCTTCCAAAATTATTCTTCAGATTAATTATCTCCCCCTAAAACATCTTCAATAAAGAAGCCTTAAACTAAACCAACAAGCTGCAGTTCGATGTACAATATTATAAACAACATTTTAAAACCTGTTCACTGTCACCCCGTCCCGTATACGGGATGCCTACGTTTACTTTACTATATTCCAATTAAATCTATTTAATCTATTTTACCAATATTTTATGTTAGAAATTATGTAGGAAAAGCAATAGATTAATTTATGGCAAGAGTGCACCTCAAAAATCTACATCATAACAGGAGTTCTGCCTTTTTCTCTAACACACTTTAGAAATCATCTGAAATGATATATCACTTCAAAACTTAAAATCTCAAAATTAATTCTTTGAAAGCCATTTTAAAATCAAACATTGTTTTCCCATGAAAATGGTACATCAAAGTCGTGTTACAAAATGTTTTCAGTCATGAATTATAAAAAATCTAGGTTTGGATCATGCACTTTCAAGTCTATGTTAAAAAATGTGAGTTACAGTTAACAGGTTAAACAAAAAGACAAAGGTATATTTAAGGATTAAATAAACAAATTACTTAAGAACCACTGATTTAATGTACTGTCAAAATATTACATATTAGCCCATAAAATACATTTTGACAGTATATATAAAATAACTTAAAATAGGTCCTATTTATAATTAAAATAATTGTATTTTAATTATATAATGCATTTTTAAGTATAAAAAAATAATTATATTCATCTATGACATTATATTATATTATATTATATTATATTATATTATATTATATTATATTATATTATATTATATTATATTCAAGTAAAATAGCAATTTACCTGCTTGTCTCACTTGTAAAGCAATGCTCCTCTTATGTTCTTTTTATACATGATATCTTTTTTATATATATATAAAGGTAGATCCTCTTAAAGAAATTGATGTAATTTCAGCTATCTACACAAGTGAAGAATCCCATATTGCTCATCACAGCAAGTGTGTTTTCCTTCTGCAAACAAAAAATTGGGAAAAAGAAAGGGAGCAAAAACAGCAAAAGGGTGCTTGTTTGAGCAAATGGAACCACCCCAACATAAGATGTTTTTACATCTTGTGTAAAGATGTAAAAGTTGAAACTAGGCAGATCTTGTTTTTGAAAGACATGCTACTCATTTTTACTTCTTTTCCTCTAACTATAACTGAGCAGGGGTGCATTTCCCAAAAGCATAGTTGCTAATAAAGTTAGCAACTTTGTTGGTTGCACTACAATCTCCCATTGCTAACAGGTTAGCAACTATGCTTTTGGGAAGTGCACCCCAGGTTGATTCCCCCCAAACATTTGTTATTTTATTTGAGCATCCTGGCCAGTCCAATTGGCAGAATGAATGGCATGAGCTTGGGCCAGGATTATTTGTTTTGATTGACCAACTGCAGATGGGGTGAGTAATATGGAAACCTGTTTGAAAATAGTCAGTATTTTTGATTTTCTGCACAGAAATGACACATTTCTTCATTTTTAATAGATAGATAGCTATGACTGTCATTCTCCTTCAGACCTCCTTTCAAACCCATCTCTCATTTCTCCATTCCCATTCCTCTGTGTTTGTTCTCAATTATCCTCCATACTAATGTGGACGGATTCATAATTAATTTTCTTTCTGCGGTTTGACCTCGATTCCCTCCAGCGCCCCTCCACCCATTCCCAGTTCTGTCTCTTTCGCTTGTCGTCTCCGCACAGGTCTATTTTTAAAATGGGAGGGTCCAGACGTTCCTGATGCCTAATACTCAGACTGGGCATCCCAAGAGATACCATTTTCATTGCGTCCTCGTTATTTTGCTCATTTTTCACTCCTTCCTGTCTCTTTGTCCCATGTCAATATCTAGTTCATCATTAGTCTCTCGTCTGGTGTCTCTATCTGCTTCACTCTCTCTGTTCTTGAAGGAATCGTCTAAATTTTCTCCCATTGATGTTGTTTCCTTTTGGAACACAAATGGAGAGTCACAGAGTTCACATAACCATACAACATATGTTCATCTCACAAAGTTATTTCATATGGCTTCAGAAGACTAAAGCGGGACTAATTTTAAGGTTGTGTGTGTGTGTGTGTGTGTGTGTGTGAGAGAGTCATTATTAGTCACTGGCCCCTGCATGCACTGGCGTCAGCAGCAGTCATCAGTAAAAACACATACAAACGCTTCGGAGAGTGACAAATACACCTATCACCGCTCCACATATTACACGCCACATTCTTGATGTCACTAGAATAAACATTTGTCTGTGTTATGTGTTAATCATGGCATCTCAGCGCACTGCTCTCTATTGCTTTATATATCACTGTCTCTGTGCTGCTCTTCTGGCGCTCTGGCATTCATTGCATGCAAACCTTTCTAAACAGATGCTCCGTTCCTGCATGCAAGTACAGGAGTTATTGTTTTCTAGAGAAAAGGTGAAAGGTATGTGGGAAATGTTTATATATCTGAAATAGAGCACAGACTTATTTTAAAATGTGATGGAGACAGGGCTATTTTAGTGTCAGTGAGATACTGTTGTAGTTTGAGCAATATTTTGAATTAGTTTTTCTATTTTCTTGTTGTTCTATTTTCTTTTTCTTTTTATGTAATACATTTTTGTCTTTTTCCTTTAGCTTTTGTTTTTATTTTTAACTATGTCTATATAGTTTTTATTCATTTATTTTCTTTTATGTAACTATATCAAGTTCAGCAATGAACATGATGAGAGATATCTGTGCAACTAGTTGAAATGAAATAAATGTATATTTTATTTTATATGGCTTTAAGTTTATTTAACTATAATAACCCTAAATGAAGATGACCTGCTGTTCAATTATATTTTTATCTCTCAATTTAGCTAGATTTTTAACCTATTATTTGAGAATTTATTAAAGATAGATCACATCACTGCCTTAATTTTATACAGAGGCCCCAAAAAGTATTTGGGCTTTTAAAAATGTATGAATTTTATAGCATATGAAATGCCATTGATTTTAAAGAAAGGTAGAACATGCATGGTTTCATGCAAAACATAAAAAATAAGTTTATTCATAATTAAGTATTTGAACTTGAATGTCAGAGGTCAAACCTATGGTTATTTTTTGTTAAAAGACCTATGTGAACTTATAAGGGCATTCACCTTTGCAGTCATATTTATTTGCACTACATTTCAGTTTCTGACAGCTTAAAAAAATTGTCAAATATGATTTTAATACAGGACAAATAATATGATCATATATTTGGCCCATGCACCATGAGCAGTTTTGCTTTTGGAGTTTTAATTAGGGCGTTAGATCAGTGCTTGCTGCTTTCTAGGGCATTTTGACAGGTCCATAAAAGTGGCCTCTTTTGCACTTTTTGCTCCCCAAATAAGACATTTTTACTGACAAAAGTGGGAGTTGTTCAGGTCAGACATGCAAGAGATTCAAAACTTTGTAACTGAGAAAGTGCATCAGTCTTTAATCTAGATTCATAATATTTGTGTTTTAATACAGCAAAAGCCCCTATTAAATCAGCTATGCTTCTATAGCTGTACAACAGCTGCAGCAAGATGATGCTTGCAATGTGTTTTGAAATCAACAGACTTTAATGGTTTGCAGTAACTAAAGACATTTGTACTTTTTAAAATGTTTTAATAATTTTTGGTGTAATGTTCAGTAAAGTTATCATTTTTATTCTTTTTACATATACTCTTGAGTGTTTACAATGCTTATATTCCTCGTTTTAATGTTTTAATTGTGCTCCTTGTAAAGTTAAGCTTTTTAATTTTTTAAGTTGTAATGTTTTATACATTTGTATATAATGTTTCATAACATTTTAGGTATTTGAAGCCAAAAAGCCCAACTTTATCTTGCATAAAAGACAAGTTACACACAATGGAAACAGATCAAAATAAACACTAGATATTCAATAAATATTACTGAATCTTCTGTAGAAGTTTCCATCACGGTTGCAAAGTCCAGACTAACAATAAGTGTTTATGTTTTACTCTGTTACGTATTCATGAGATGCATGTAATATGGTAAAATATCCTCAGTGGTAGCAGTCAAAACTGTAATCCCCACGCTCCATAAACTGTGCAGTAATCCCGCTGAATTGGGCTGGATCTTTACTCCCATGATGGAGCAGCACAGGAAGAGCTTCCAACTACGTTACGTAAGGTTTGTGGGGAGTTTTTGACTGTTTGTGAATTTCTAATGGAGCTCTGGGTATTGGACAGAGAGTTTGAGGGGAAATTTATGCAGAATAGACCGTCAGTTGAGCACAACATATCGTTATAGTTATGTAACTGAACATAATGTTTTGAAGTGAACTGTCTGCAAGCACATTTCAGAAGTTTCTGTTATTAATGAGTGGTTCTTATTTGAATGAATTTGCCTGAAAAATCTTCATGAATCTATTTCAAGTTTATATCATCTTGCATCCTCTCTTAATGTTTCTATTTGAGCTTTTGGCAATTGGTCCCAATATGTGTTGTCTTCATTTTGAACCAAATATCTGTTGTTTATATTATCATGTTTTGTATGAAAATAGTACTTGTGCAATCTTTCTTTTAAATAAGTGCCACTTGCTTTGATAATTAATGTATTAACTAACATGAATGAACAATGAACCATACATTTATTGCAGTATTTATTAATCGTTGTTAATTTCAGTTAATGAAAAGGCTGTTGTTCACTGTTAGTTCATGTTAATTCACTGTGCATTACTAATGTTAACAAGCACAACTCATGATTTTAATAATGCATAAGTAAATGTTGAAATTAACATTAACTAAGATTAATAAATGCTGTATAAGTATTGTTCCTTCTTAGTTCATATCAACGTATTGAACCTTATTGTAAAGTGTTACCATCGAATGCAATGGCATTGATTATTTTTAAGTGTGCCTTAATGTCCAAATATATTTCTGGACATGGTATGTATCGTAATGTTTGATGATTCATTTAAAATTTTCGTTTGTTCACTTGAAAAAATTTTCAAAATATTTTTTTTAATAAATATTGTGGTAATTGATATACTATTATCTTTTTCATTCAAATGTATTTATTTGTTTGTTTGTTTTCACTGTAGTTTAGTTAATCTTTTAATAATTGTGGTGTGCGTTTGTGTCATGTTTATTCATTTTTCTTTTTTAAACATGTCTATATTATAGTTATTAATCATTATTTTTATTAATTTATTTTTATTTTAATAGTTTATTTAGATTTAGTAATTTTACTTCAACTTCAAAATAATTTAAAATGAGAATTGTTTATTGGGCAACAAGCTGAAATAAATTATGTTTTTTAAATGTCGCTATTTTCAAGTAACAGGAATGTTTTTTGTTTGTTTGTTTGTTTGTTTTATAATGATAACAGCCCTGGTTAAAACTAGCCCAACCCAGCAAATATCTTCTCCATTTATATATGCAAACTTGTGCAAAACTTTCTGGCACAATAGAATTGAAGTTAAACAGCTTTTGTCCTCCACAGAGCTAAAATAAGATAAAAACCTGCGGCTTTGATGTGTCACTCCAGACAGTGTCCAGATCTGAAATGAGTTTACAGTACATCTACACAGAAGCTCTCAACTCTGGATTTCATTCAGAAATTGAGCTGGCAGAGAAAAGGTTTATTGCTGAGAAGAGGGGTTTATACTGTTGGTTATGTAACTCAAACACTTGTTATTTATTGCTCAATATAAGATATAAGCACAATCTCCGGAGAGTTACTGGATGAACATCCCTGTTTCTAAAGAAATGTAATGCAATAACACATGTAATGTATCCCAAACCAAATAAAATATGAATGTGAGACCTCAAGGGTATTTAAGTAGATTCCAGATTTAAATTTTGTTTCGTTATACTAATAATAACTAAATAGTTTTATACACTAAGGCTGTCAAATGATAGAAGAAATGTTTAATGTTTTTGGTAGATTTTTGGGACAGGAAGAAAAAGAAAAGGGAAGATTTGTCTGAATCAATCTTGTAGCTGAATATAATAATAAAGGCTGCGTACAGAGGTAGATTTCATCTCACCTGCACTTTTCACTATGTCATGCAACACTCTTTCCTATGTTTATCCCATCAAATGTATCACCTGATCAAACTGATTACAAACTAAATGTGGTTGCAAAATAACAGATTCTATATTTGGAAGCAGTCGGTTTTTCACTTTCAGTATTGATTGTTGCAGTTCTAAAGTGAGTAATCACAGTGATGATGGCTACTTTTATAATATTAGTGAACGGGTGCCATCAAAATAAGAGTCCAAACAGCTGATAAAAACGATAATCCACAAGTAATCCACACAACTCCAGACCATAAATTAACATTTGATGATGTGAAATGCTTTGTGTAAGAAACAAATCCATTATTAAGATGTTTTTAACTTCAAACCGTCACTTCCAGCTAAAATATGAGTCCATAATATCCATAATATTCCTTTTTCCCGTGAAAAATTCATCTCATCTGAATCAGGAGAGAAGTATACACAGATTAAGCACAGTTTACAAGCCAAAACAGTTCTAAACTATTATGTGGATTTTGATGTGAGAGGACAACTAGGGGATGGACTTTTTCACTGGAGGAAGCGTTAGATTATAGATTTAGAAGTCGGAAGCAACAGTTTAAAGTTAAAAAACTTCTTAGTTTCTTACAAATATGCAGCTTTTTGCTTCACAAGAAGTCATTTGGAGTGGTGTGGATTACTTGTGGATTATTATGATGTTTTTATCAGCTGTTTGGACTCTCATTCTGACGGCACCCATTCACTGCAGAGCTTCCATTGGTGAGCAAGTGATGGAATGCTACATTTCTCCAAATCTGTTCTGATGAAGAAACAAACTCTTGGATGGTCTGAGGGTGAGCTATTTTCAGCAAACTGTCATTTTTGGGTGAATTTTTTTTTTTTTTTTAAAAGAAATGTAATATTTTGAGAAGTCCTGATTTGTAATACTCACTTTCCCTCCGAGCCATAGCTGTTCATGCTGTCCTCGATGGACTCGTGGCTCGCCTGCCGGACTGTGCGACTGGGCATCTCTACGGCCAGCCCTGTCTCTGTACTCCTCTGAATGCCCTTTAACCTGCGGCCCTCTGGGTCTGAAACAAAGAAAGAAAGGTCAGTTCACCAAACCAACATTTAATTCATAAGATGTTTGAATCTTTAGCTTGTTAGATGGTTCATACTGGAACCAAGTGTCTGATTTGAGTCACTCCTTCAGTGTAATTTTGTGGGAATGTTTATTGTCCAGCACATAAACGTTCACATGATTTAAGATATCACTCATGTCTCTAGCACAAACTTTTTGGGACAAGTTATTGTGAAATGAATGTTATTCTTGTATTTCTGGCAAGGCACTGGAAAAAAGCAAGTTATATATCAAATCCTCTCCATATCAGACTGAATAAATATGTTGTGATAACGTTGCCGCCAGGTAGAGTACTGGCTGTATTAAAAATAAATCCTTTGAAAAATATAATCTTCTTGTATAATTCAAGTCTGTAGTGGTGGCTTATTGAACTCTGAAGGCTTAGAGGACAGATTCACAAAGCCTGGACTTTTCCTAGTAAAGGTGAAGGGGATCAGCTTCACTAGCCCATGACCTCACAAATACATTTCTTTTCAGAGAATGACTTTCAGAGTCATTTCAAAGCTGGATGTCATCTCATAATGGTTTTGTTACTTGATTTTGCATGCACTTTATATACAGTAAATCAACATAAAACAATGTTCACACAACGCTATCTCACGACCAATTCGTACTTATTTTACGAGGTGGCTTATTCGTACGATTTTATACGACCCCAGTGACGGTTAGGTTTAGGGGCGGGTTTAGATGTAGGTAATTCGTACAAATTCATACGAATTGTGGAACTCGTAAAATACGTACGATTTGGCAACAATCGTATGAATTTGTACGAGTGTGGTCGTACGAATAAGCCACCTTATTAGTACGAATGACGTGAGATCGGGTTGGTTCACAACCCATTTTACTTCCTTTCTAAGAGGAAAACATACAGTAAATATTTACTACCATTCAAATGTTTGGGGTCAAACAAAATTTTGTTCAAAGTCTCTATGCTCACCAAGGATGCAGTTATTTGATCATAATCATTATAATTTGTTGTTATCAATAACATAGTGAATTATTATTAAAATTTTCTATATGAATATATTTTAAAATGTAATTTATTCCTGTGATCAGCCTCATTACTCCAGTCTTCAGTGTCACTTGATCCTTCAGAAAGCATCTAATATTCTGATATATATATATATATATATATATATAATGCAACAGAAAGTAAGCTTGATGCATGCATATAATCTCTTTTTGTCATTTCTCACAGCTGAATGCATCCGATCCACATGAAAAGCGCACGCTCTCTGCAGTGATGGGAAAGCAGCCATTTTCACAGCTTTCTCTTGGCTGTGAAGCACATGACCTAGTTAGGCCATTCCTAAAAATACAGTCTTCTTTTGTCTGTTCCTGCCTCTCTGGTGCACTTGGCACATCCTAACTAGCATGTCAACGTAACCTTCCACAACAGAACATCATGTATCAGGAAATGCACCAGAAATGCCAGGGTTGCTATGGGAGACAAGAGCAGTGTGCTTCACTGCATCTCTCTCTCTCCCTTTGGCCTTTTTATGTTTGGTGAACATGCCTGAAAAAGTGATTTCACCTTTTCACAAAAAATCGGTCAAGTACTATAGCAAAACTTGACTTTTACATGTGCATTTGGGTGTCTCCAGGGTGTTGTCATGTGGTTGCTAAGATGTTCTGATTGGTTGATTGCTGCTGTGTGGCTGCTTGGGAGTTGTTTAGTGGTTTCCAGGCTATTTCGAGCAGTGGTGTAACTTGCTCATGAGAAACTTTCACTTAACTATATTCCTAAGCATTGTATTGTACTTTTTATTTCATGACATTTCTTAAGCTGTTGAGTTTCATACTAGTATTGTAAAGCGTCTTTTTTGTTAGGGTATACATTTTACTCCGTGATGTCTTGTTTGTCAACACATATTTAGTTTTTCCTCATTTTTAAATATATATATATATATAATTTATTTGCACACATGAATTATCAGTAATCTAAATTGATATTTTAATGTATGTATTGTTTTGATGTGTATGACAAGCCCCCCTTCTCTTTTTGAACAGTAGGATTATATAAAATATATACTATACAATTATTCAATTAAAAAATATATAAATTCAAATTACAAAATAAACATTCATCAGTTAGTACTTTTTAGATGTAATCCTTATGTACATTCAAAAATTGCTTTCATACTTTCAACAGTAAAATTAAAAAGGAGTTGTTAATGCTTTACTGGAGTAGACTAATATTTTCTTTTACTGGAGTATTTGATACTTCATCATCCACTGGTTTTGAGTGCGTGCTAGTGGGTTGTTGGGTGTTATTTCAAAACAAGTATGAGCAATAATGAATTCGCTCTATAAATACTCCATTTTAGCATTAATTATATCTTGTGTAAGTGTGATATTTTTGTTCCCTGGACATCTCACCAGCATTTTCTGTGCTGTCAAGATCCTTTGACAACAGATAAAGTATCACATTTCATCAGAATGGCCAACAATCATTAATCAAAGTGACATTCATGAATTTACCATGAACAAGAAAGAAGAGGCTTTTCTAACAAGTGCTTTTAGTTGTTATCTCGTCTTGCTTGTGGTTTATGCCCCACGCTTGTCACTTGTCAGGGCGTTCAAATTGATTTCCTTCAAATTTGATTACATGAACAACATATGGAAAAACCTATTATAAGACTTAAGGCTACATCTTCAGTAAAGACTTATTGTTAAAGATTGATATGCAAATTTAAATGCAAATAAGTGCGCCATCACTTAATTAAATGGTTTATCCATTATTTTTTTTATTTTTTTTATTTGCCATCAGTCACGTTGTTATAAACCTATCATTTCATTTTATTTAACAATAAGAGAAGTTATTTCCCAACAAGCAAAAGTGTGCTTTTTATGGGTAACTTTTATGTTTTTTGTCCTTTTTGGAGCTTAGAGCTGTAAAAGAACACAGAGAACATTATCTTTTGTGTTGCACAGCAGAAATGAACGACATAATTTACATTTCTGTTTGAACTGTCTCTTTAAAAGCCCAGTGTTTTGATGTGTTGCTAATGAACTGTGCATGTGCAGGGTTAAAGGAATAGGATGCTCTTAACTTGGGTCTGATTGAAACATAGTTTGTTGAAGATCATTAGGCCAGACATTGATTGTCATCTAAATAAGCATGTCAGTTTTCTGGTTTGTCCATGCTATCGATCATGCCATTACCTCTCATTACCACAGCCTGTCTTAATTATCTATTACCTCTTTGATAAATCAGTAGCACTAGAGGTCTATTGATCTGCAGTGATGTTGATAGATGCCTGGTTGGAGGCTATAACCTCTGCGCTCCCTAATCAGATGCCAAACCCAACACCACTACTGCTTTTGAAGAAAAGAGGGAAATCCAGACCTTTCTTTCTAACCAGATTTCCAACCAAAGCAATGCTCTTATAACTACTTTTACTATAACTACTTGTTAATGGAAGTGGTTGATTCTCATGAAAACTGTCATGTAAATGTCTTACTGTATTTCTTTGTCCTTACTATAATGCAAAAACATGCTATACATTTATGCAAAAACAAAAATACATTTATTTGTACATCATTATAATATTTCCTTTATTGTATAACAATATTTTGGTAAATTATTGTATTTTATTTTTATAGGTTTTTAAGGTTTTTGATTTGATTTGATTTGATTCCATTATTGAAAATAAAAGGAATTAAAAATGTTTTTTTAATTATATATACATAAAAAATAAAAAAAAAACTTTCAAACTAGAACTTACAGATGCATTTTGAGACTTTATTTTGTCAAAAAAGGATAAATATGCTTGATTTTTTTTATTATTATTATTATTATTATTATTTTTTTTTTTTTTTTTTTTTTTTTTTTTTATATATAACCTGTAAAATCCACATTTTGAAGTTTGATGCTCATTTAAATTCAGTCAAATTTGAATGAATTTAATCACAATTCAAAAATCCTAATCAAACTAAAATGGATAAATAGGCCACCGTATTTTCTTCAAAACACTTATTTGGAATACATTTTATTCTTTTTTATTTTTAGTTCCCTGGAAATGTTTTAACCTTGTAAGGTTTACTGTCAGCTCCACATAAGAATGTGTTAAAATCCTTTTAAAAGCCCCAAAATACAGAAGTATTAAGCATGTGCTGACTGTTAGATGTGAGCCCATCTGTTTAATCACAGTGGAGAATCCGATCATACACAGATGATTCTTCTCAGCCAAAAGTCATGCCAAATATTTATTCATATTCTGCCCAAATTCAGCTTCGATGTTTTGCCTACAGGCTAAATGAGAAGTGAGTCAGAATCAGGAAACTGTGAACGTAAGAGCTTAGACCGGAGCTATAAATGGATGGAAGGAGGACAATGACCTCAAAAGGTCATTTATCAGAAGCTAATATATCAGAGTTATATTAATATACCTGAGATATTTCTGGGATTTTATGAGTTTGATTTTTCATACCGGAGCTTCAGTAGCTGCAGACCAGAGACAAGAGTCTGTTCACAACAGACTTTAGATTGAAACATTTGTCTTCTGTTTTATAATTTCAGTATTTTATGATTGCTGTTCATTTAAATAGATCTGTATTAATATAATTTATATATTTTCCTTATTTGCTTAGCAGTCAACCGAGCATTTTAAATTCAAACCGAATCCTCTGGAGTGAATGGGTGCCGTGAGAATAAGAGTCCAAACAGCTGATGGATACGTCACAATAATCCACACCAATCCAGACCATAAGTTAAAATCTTTTCCTCAGAGTAATATTAGTATTAATCTATACTGTGCAACCACCTTGAATCAGACATATCCATATGATTATAAACAATTGTTTTGTAATAATCTTTAATAATTATGAGATCAGAAATGTATTAAGAAAGTAAACAAGGTAAACTTGAAAAAGATTTCATCTCACTATACACTGGAGGTTTTGTAATGTTTATGAAAGACATCTCTTATGCTCAACAAAGCTGTTTTTTAATCAAAAATACAGTAATTTCATTACATCATAATTTCATCATAACTCCAGTCTTCAGTGTCACATGATCCTTCAGAAATAATTCTGTGCTGCTTAATATTGTTTGTGGAAACAATGATACTTTTGTCAGTATTTTTGATGAATAGAAAGCTCAAAACAACAGCATTTATTTGAAATAGAAATCTCTCGAAACACTTTTGATCAACCCAGTGTGTCCTTGCTGAATAAAAGTAATTAATTTCTTTAAAAAAAAACTTCTGTGTAGAATCTAACATTTTAATTACCTTTTTATTAGTATCCGTTGCATGTGTTTGCAGTTTGTTCTGGATGTTTTGATGTTGTTGTACTGCTCGATTATTTGGCAGAAATATATAAACATATCTCGTCAGTAAAGCCGGTTCTGTAATCAGTGATAAATTCCATCAGGTGCATGATTTCTCATAGAGCCGGCTTTACTGACGAGATGCACATTAATTATCGGCCGATATTTATCGTGCATCCCTAATATAAAGCAATCATGACATTAAAGTACATTGAAAATATGAGAGTAGCCAAGAAGAAAACAAGTTTAGAAAGCAACACACAAGCCATACTTAAACTCATATTTCCTGCATGACCACTATACCACTAAGTCAAAGCTTTGAATAAATGTCTTTTCAGAACAATGTGCCCATTCAAAATGTGGGCCACCGGATGCTGTTTCAGATACTTCAGTCATAATGTGTAGGCGGCAGTAATTGAGCGCGTGAGTGTCGACATTGTGTGAAGCTTCAAACAATCTCATTCTGCAGATCTGCTCAGAGTGGCTTATATAAAACAGATGAAACACGCTGTGATTTACTCCACAAGTCAACTGCTACTTAAACTGATGTGCTCGCTGAACGCTTCTGCCAAGCGGCATATTAAAAACAAATTCATGTTTGGTTAGGAGTATCAATTATGATCTTCATTTGTTACAATAGTGATTAGCATTAGGGCACACATCCCATTATTCCATCATTATACAGATAGAATTCTCGTTGTAATATATATTGATTCTTCAATTTAACTACACTTCTAAATGAATTAATTAATTATGAGAGCTTAAAGTTATTGGATGTACACCCTGCTAGTACGAAATGTGATTATTTTGTTCCAGTGATCAAACACAGTGAATGTCACAAAAACCTGCCAAGAACTGGATCATATTTCACCCCTAACTTAAATGGAAAACTATATATGTTATGTTTTATATTATATTTATATATTAAATTATTTGTTTAATTTCTTTAAAATACATTTTATTTATATTTTGCACAAAACATTAAGCCTCAAAATACAGTATTACAGTTTTTTTTTATTATATTTAGAATTCAGAATAGTTAAAATAATGTTTACAAAGCAAAAACAATGCACTGTAGTTAAATTATTTTTCAATGCTGTAAATAAAAAAGATTATTGATGTATGTTTTGTTTTACAAGAAATACTATTTCCCTCTTTCTACTTAAAATAAAAAATTAAGTTATGTTTAATATTATATTTGTTTTACATTGTATTGTATAAAAAATTTTATATTTAAAAAAAGTTATATTTTGTATTAAATAAATGAAGCCTCAAAATACTGTATTACAGTAATATGATTTTAATTCTATTTATTATTCAGAAATGATGTTATTAAACATTTTATTAAATATGTATTAAAATGTTAAGAAAATAATGCCACAATGCAAAAAGAAAATCTTAATGCACTCCATTGTTTTTAGAGTATGTTTTACAAGAATAACATTTCAGCCTTTTTACTTCAAAATCGAAAATTTGATGTTAAAAATAAAAAAAAGTTACAATTTGTATTCCACCATGTAATGTGAAAACTATATTTAAAGTATATGTTTGTTTTGCATGAGGAAAATTAAGCCTAAAAATACTGTATTTAACAGTAATGAGAAAATAAAAGTTCAGAATATTAATTTCACTTCTAGACTGTAGTAAAGGACAAGACAGCAGGTAAATCTGAGCATTTGTGCACATCCATCTGTTCTTGCTCCCACGCGTCACTGTATCGCTGTGCTTTCCGACTGCATATGCCAACACAAAGGGTGCAGACCAAATGCACCTGCACACTACACTACCAGAGGTCATGCTGGGAAAGAAAAGAGAGATCAGTCAGTGCTGCATTTGCTAGGTTTGTGTGTGCATAAATCTGAGGCACAAGAAACATTGCGATACAATCACTATCCATTTCAGTATCTTTTTGTCTGTCCTCCTTACATCTATAAAATCAAATAAATTAACCTGAAACTGCATCATTTATTATGTTTTCAAAGAATGAAGAGTATGTGTATTTGGTCCTTTTCCATTTTCAGATTTATTAGCTCAATTTAAAGCTGAAGTGTGTGGAGGTGACACAGAAATTCCTTGTAAATTTTAAAAACAATTACAGAGGAATGGCAAGTAACAAATTAAATTAAAGTAATTAAACATAAAATTTTGAAGTATGAAATACAAATTTGTAACCCACAATTTAATGCATTATTTATCTTTTCATAAATAATTGTAGCCAAAGTTAAAATTCATAATATTTAAACATTCTGTATTACATCTGAAATAGTATACGTATTGTTATGTATGATAGCGTGGTTACAAATATTCATGAGATCATACAGTACATTATAAGGTGCATTACAAAACATAATTCATGCATTAAAATAATTTTATATAGCATTGTATATAAAGAGTTATTGAGCATTTCAACATGTAGGTATAGTATTAGAACAAAGAATTTAGTATTTTAGAGATGCTTCTAACAGGAACAATGAATGATATTATGAATCAGACTATGCATTAGTGTGAAACTGGAAATTTCATTATCTGATTGGACAGACTGTTGTTTTCACACTGGCATCATGTGATAGATTTCTTACCCTGGCCGACTTTTTCTCTTTTGCACTTGGGGAGTAAAACGACAGATCACTTTCTCACCTGTGCCTGATGGCTGGGAATCGAACAGCATTTCAGAGGCCATCGATTCAGTATCAGTGCACACACACAGTGGCTCATATGAGCTGATGAGAATCAACCACTGCACACTTATCACACTGACATTTTCTAAATAACTGAACTTGTACATTGGAAACAGACATGCAATCTCTATGATAAAAAAAAAAAATGGTTTCATGACATTTCAAAAGAGCATAACATTTGATAAAGTGATGCCACTTCAGATTGTCTTTTGATATGACTTCACAACCAGACCTATTTGAATGAGTCCTGACTGATTCTGATGATATGTTTGCCAGAAACGGCTATTCAAAAATAAGAAATAACTAGATTTTTACATTTTGCCTGATCATGATGCTATACTATGATGCAAAGGCATTTAGGGTTGTTTGTAATGCTTCACTAGGATGTTGCTTACTTGATCGAGTTAATCACAGTGTGATTTTATGGTTTATAAATGCAGCAAGATTCCTTAAATTCTTAAATTGTCAGAAAACATGCTGGAACTCTAGTAATAGCACGATTTTTTTTTTTTTTTTAAGATATGCAATTTGTAGTTCTGTCACGACAACTCTCAGAGAGTTTAGTATGGTAATATACATGGCAATGTTAATGTTTGGTGTTGGTGGAACAGATCTGCTAAGCTCCTGCCGAGGCTTGCCGAGACATGCTGCTGGAAATACTGCTGCTCCACACATTACACATATAAAATAACCCCTATATATAATATACATGAAATCACCCCGTTGCAGATCCATACAGGTGGAGCTGGGGAAGGGGGAAGGTTTTTCTGTAGATCCTGTGCCTTCTCATGCGCCACGATTGGTCGATTATGTACAATGCCTGCATGTTATTGGTCAAACTACTTTTCGATCATTACCTTCGTCAAGTATGGAAACAGGAAAATAAAGTCAAAACCTGGATATTTTAGGCAATATAGAAATCCTGGGGAAAATGGCACATATGGTCAGCAGCATTATTATTATTATTAATTTATGTTATTCTTATTCTTATTATTTAAATTTGTAACAAGGAGTCAGAGGCGTTCAGATCCATGTGCAGAATTTTATTAAGAGAATGGTCATACAGGCAGAAATCAGGAATGGCATCAGGTGTGTTAGGGATATCCAGAATCATTAATGTTAACAAACGGAGGTCGGGCAGGCAGCAGAGAATCAGAGTCGGTAACACAATCCAAGATCAGACACGGGAAAAACAAACACAGGGGGAAAACGCTCAGAAATGCTAGACAGGCTAAACACGACTTTGCAGTGAGTGAGAGTGATTGTGCTGCTTTTATGTGTGTGTAAATGAGGTGCAGGTGTGGCAAGGAAATTGGCTGATGAATGAGGTGCAGGTGTGGCAAGGTGATTGTGATGCAGTGACTCATGGGGAATGTAGTTCGGGTGTGGTGCAACAGTATGAGAGGTGCTAGTGTCCAAGTGACATCTGGTGGTTGATGGGTGGAATGGTCCTGAGTGGAGTGCCCTCTACTGAAGTTCATGGGCACTCCATCTAATGATCGTGACAAAATTATAGTTCATGTTTTTGTTTTCTAATGTAAAACGTAAAAGCTAATTTAATGTGAAATAAAATATGAAAATTAAGGCATAGTATTTGGCAACACTTTGAAATATTTTTTAAGCTATTTTTTTTTATTTTGTTTCATAACAAAGATCTGAATCAAATATAATTTTTGAACGTGTGAAAGGCAACACAAAGATTCTTCAGAAAAGGTTTTAACCCTGGTTTTAAAATATAAATATCATCACCCATCATCCCTCACCAGCTTTTTAAAACCGGAGCCATAAACACATGCTGATAATCAGTGTCAGCATTAAATCTCATGCACACAGACACATACTACAAGTATCAATCATCCTGACCTCCTTCTATCTTTTCCTCTGTCCTTGATTCACTACGCTCTTATGCAACACAGAAAGTGCCCCTGCCGCCATATGACATCTCACTGATGCCGTGCGTGTGTTTGTTTGCAGGTTATTTTGAGCAGTAGCATCAATGCAGGACCTGTCAGTGTAGGAGGGTTAATAAGCCTCAAGACTTCAGAGCGTTTGCCTTTCTTCGGCAGAGATTCGTTCCTGTGCTGGTGGAAGGGGGAGCCGAAACATGTTGTGCTTTGGGATTCTTAATACACATTTCATCAAACAGCGTTAACAGCAAACAGGATATGAAAGATGAAGTCTGAATGCACCAAGACAAGCGGTGGGAGGCAACGTTGGATCTGACGCATGCCGCAAAGGCTTCAGGCCCTTCGTGTCAACGTGGCTGGGGAACGAGTGTGTTATATAGGTGTTGAACTCCCATGTTGGGCTGTTAGATTAAATCTTAACACACAGTGAAGAAAAAAGCAATGGTGAAAGCAGTCTGAACAGAGAAACTTTAACTCAGTTGTTAAAGCTTGAGAGGACACTAATCAAACGATCATATGCTAAATAAACGTACTGGAACAAGTCGTTTCTCAATTATTTTTGTGATCACAAAGCACTTATATTTTTACTTGGAAAAGCCCTGAAAGTTTGTCTTTCTAGCATTCATTTTGTATTTTCCAAATTTACATTTAAGAGCTATATTTTTTTGGTATAAATTAATTTATTTAGGTTCATTCAGCGATATTAAATAATAATTTTGATTTGAATTAAACCAGTTAACTTAGATGTTATCGTAATTTTCAGTGCATTTAAAATATGGCTGGTTTTCAGCATAATTTCTTCAAGATTAATGCAGTTTGATGCCATTTCTTAACCAGATGTGAAGCAGAAAGTTTCCAGCCAGTTTTTCAGCCCTGAATGGATCAGAATTGCTGCAAAAATGACAACAAGAAGTCCAGAAACTGTAGGGCAACCACTTCATAACTCACCACCTATGTGTCAGGTACTGAACTGCATTTAATAGTGGTCTATTTTTTTATTGGCATTGAAGAGAATTACAATAAAACAGAATACCACAAAATTCAACTGTACAAATACCAGAAACGGTTTTAAGAAAAAATATATAATTTTCATTTTTGGGTCATCTATCGAATCTCATGGCAATTCATAACTATTATCCATCTGCTTACACCCTGGTGGTGTTTAGGGATGGACCTTCATGCTTACTTTTTTCCTAAAAACTGTCGCTGTATCTCTTTTCAAAGGGTGAACCCTCCGCAGGTTGCACTTATCAAGTTCAGTTGCAGGTGTTTTGAGATGTGCATTTAACACAACCAAAGGACCTTTACATTCAGCAGTCTCTTTGTCAGAAATGGACTGACAAAGACATCATTAACTCCACTCGTTCTTCAGATTATTGGATCCGAAAACCATTAATATATATTTTTTTTATATGAGAACATTTTGCTTCTATAGTTTAGGTTAAAAATATCCCGGGGTTTGATCAGTAAATAATTGGTGTCACTGGCGAGTTCATTTATTACAGCATTTAATCAACATTTTCCCCTTCTTTTGTAGAAAATCTCTTTGTCCATCTTCATGTTCATAAATGACAGGTTTAAATGGCTGCAAACCATCCCAAGTAGTATCTCAAATAACACAAACCAGAAATCAAATTGTAATTTGCAGATTGTATCATTGTATTCAGTCTTATTTGCTATTAAATCACCAATGAATTTGCAGTTATGTGACAGTCAGCAATAGGTGTTAAACTAAAGCACTTGCAATGTGTTCATTTGTGTTCCAGTAATTAGAATATTCATTAGTGCGATTTGCATTGATTAAGTTGATTTATGCAAGTATGTATCAGCAAAAAAAAGATGCAGTGAGCTGGTTAGTTAAATGACAGGCCTATAAGTTTAAAACCAACAGCATACACTATAAATACAAACACAACACAGGCCGAAATAAACACGGCCATATTCTTAATTCTCAGGCAATATTACATCATCATCCAAATGTTTGCACAATTTTATAAACTAAACCTTAAAGTGAAAATTGAAGATGCATATGAGGAGTTGTACATGCCTTAAAAAAAAAAATCTAAACCAGAAAGTGCAATTAAGTGTACATTGTTTTTGTGAAGAGTGTGTGTTTGTGTGTGATGCACACATGTTGAACGAAGATGATCACCAGCTAGGCACAATCTTTCCTCTCGATACTAGTCTCTCTCCTGCAGAAAAGTCTGTAATCAGGCCAAGGGTAGAGTGTGTGTGTGTGTGTGTGTGTGTGTGTGTGTGTGGGTGGGTGGGTTGGGCGTGTGGATGTCTCGGATAGACGTGGCTGTGTAAAAGGTTTTTTGGGTGAGTGGACAGGATAAAAAGGAAACGAGGGTGATCAAGAAAGGAAGAGAGCACACAGAGACAGAGAGAGAGATTTATAGCATACCTAGACCAAAAGCACTTGGGAAATTATGCAAAATTGCAGCTCAGAAACACTCAGCAAGTAGTGCACCGAGCAGTTGGAATATTTCTAATGAGCACTAAATTAACGCCATGATGTCTGCTGATGAATTTGAAACTGCAATCAGACGTTTGAAATGAGCCACAGCCATACCTGGAGAAAATCACATCTATATTAACATTTGAGTGTCAGCACTGTGATTAAACACCTTCATTAATAAAAACGTCTGTCTGATTAGAATGCTGGCTGGAGGAAGTGTTTTCTGTGTGCAAATGCATGTATTCATCATAAAGAACAATTGTTTTACCATTTCAGATGGGCAACCACCCCATTTACTTTATTGCATATCAAAAAGAACAGTATAACATGGCCTTTCCATCCAAATCATACACGTGGCACCATTTTCAAGAGTTGGGGGCTTGCAAAAACCCCAAAACTGGGAAAGGAACTGAACATAATTTTGCACCAATTAAATGCTGCTGACCCAAATGAGTCCCAAAACCACATTATAATCATTTTTACCTATGATAGCTGAGTGAAAGCAAACTTGTCATTTAGAAGGCATTTTTATCCAAAGTACATTCCCTGGATTAACCTGGGATGTCTTGGTTATAGAGGCCATCCAATCTCATGGCAATTCGTAAATATTTTTCATTTTTGCGAATTGGTGGCTATTCTGTAATCGCATTCATATATTTTCATAAGATCTGCTTACATCCCACTGACGGTTATGTTTAGGGATGGACCTTCATGCTTACTTTTTTGATAAAAAAAACTGTTGCTGCATCTCTTCTCAAAGGCTGCACCCTCTGCAGGTCACACTTATAATGTGTCATTAAAACAGCTTCATTTCAGAAAAGTAACCATTGAACTAAAAAAGAAAGAAATAACAATAACTTACACCTCACAAGAAATAAGTCAATTTAATAATGTCTTTGTATGTGACCGACATGCAACCTCTGGAGGGTGCATCCTATGAAATGAGACACAGCTTATATGTTTCTATCGGAATCATATTGAACTAATTCATCCAAAATTGCCATTATGTTTTGGATTGATTTAAGGACGCATTGGTGAAAACTCATATATACGTCTTGTGGGATTTAAACCCATAACCTTTTGGATTCCAGACCAGATCACCGCATTTTTGCAACCAGTACCTATAACCTCAAAAACGAATCCCTAAGACTTATCTCTGTTCTAACTTCCAGGTGTCATGGTCTGTCAAAAGCAATCCCACATTCTCAGACACACATATAAGTCCACTCACCGCCATCGTCCTCATCGAAGGAGTTCATGCAGGGGAAGTAGATGGCCAGGGCCTCAAAGGAAGCGGACAAGCTGATGCGACTTTGTGACCGCTCCATGTAAAGGCCCGGCGTAGGTGCCGGCGCCGTGTCCACCGGCTTGGGCAGGCGCGCCTGGGCATTCTTCACGCGGAGCACAGCACGCGGCGTCTTGGCTAACTTTCACCGGCCCCTTCGCCAGCCCCGTACAAGATAGAAAAACAAACACCAAAGCACCCTCGGAAGTCCCTGTGGACCTGGTTTGGGTTCGAGAATCCTTTCCAGATGTTATGTCCAGAGTTTCTGGTGCCTGCAATGCCCTTATTTTGTTTTGTTTTTGTCCAGGTCTTCAGGACAGAGAATTAGGATGGATGGAGTCTCATCCCAGAGGCTGATGTCTCAGAGCTGTGCTGGATCTGCTTCAGAGAGCATGATCTGTTGCTTTTCTCTGTCTAGCTGATCCCTCACTGGGCTGTGCAGTGGATGAATGGATGGATGGATGGACGGATAGTATATAATGCCGTTTGTCTGTGTGTGTGAGATAAAGAAGAGGAGAAATGGAGAGAGAAAAGGAGAGATGGGATTGAAGAGACAGACGGAGAGAGAGAGACGGGGAGAAGAGGTTCTTACTGTTCTAACAGTCTGAGGCTGATTCACTTCATTCAGCGCTGAGCTCTTTGTGGAGACAAAAAATGGGAGGAGACACCAGAGAGCTGTTGCTGGGATTCAGGATACTGGCCAATCACAGGCTGGATGTCAGGATGGGGGCGTGGCCACCGTCCACAGGCACAATAGCTGTGAATATCTTTCATCCTTCACAGACATCGACCGTCTCGCTCTCTCTCCACTGACACGGTGAAGTGGAAATCTTGAAACATTGGAAAGCTGATAGATTTCAGAAATGGTTTGATTGCAGCGTGTGTTTGCCTCTCTCTTTCCAATCAAACCTGATTGTTTTAAGAGTAAATCACACACCAGAAACTGCAACAGTTGGCTATATACTAAGACCTATCGAATCAATAATGTTGTGAATATTAATATCAAATAAATGTAATCAATTCAACCATGAAGAAAAGTAATCTCACATTAGTATTTTAAAACTAATATATTACATATAAATGGAAGACATGGAAAGTTTGGAAATAGAAATGGGAAAATTTTATTTTTGTGTTTAATTCTTTAATGCAAAAATAAGGATATTTGTAATGTTGTTAGTGTTAGCTAAAACTATTAAAAATTGTTTCGTTAACTGAAATAAAGCCAAAACTAAGTAAAAAAAATAGTTGATAAAATAAATGATGTTAGCATTACTAAAACTAAAATAAAAATAAATTAAAACCAAATAAAAATAATAAAAACTGAAAATATAAAATTGGATGAACTTACAGATATTAACGTCACATCCTTATTATTGTTAATACATTAATTTTATTTTATTTTTCAAACTGAGAAATGATAGAAACAGCATCAACAAACAGGCCTATTGCATTTAACTTGAACATAGTATGTTGTGAATTAAAGTATTAGCACCAAAATAACACTAAAACATTTGACAGCACCAGTGGGTTTCAGCTGTATTTAACCCACAATATTTCTTTAAGAAGCGGAATAAAAGAATGACACTGCCTGCTGAGAACAGTCATCTTCTGTTAAAGATTCATTTTGTCTTCTGTGTGTCTGGCAGGAGAGAGTGCATCTGTGTGTGTGTGTGTGTGTGTGTGTGTGTGTGTGTGTGTGTGTGTGTGTCTGAGAGGGCTGAAAATGTCACCTGTGCCACCTCAATGAACAATCACAACTCTACTGCAAATAACAAACGCAGGAGCATCACTCATAGTTATTAACGCCTCATAGCCAGTGCTGACAATCTCTGTCTCTTTCAAAGTGCATCCTGTCAGTTTTTGTATAGATTTAGTCTTTATATGGCTTAACCTCTAGCTGAGTTCATCTGATTTTATGCTTACCCTCACTTTGGCCATACGCAAGTTTTTGCAATGTGGTTGCTAAGGTGTTCTGAGTGGCTGTTGCCAAGTTGTTGTGTGATAACTGCAAGCTATTAACAAATACCACAAATTACTATAATAATATATAATACATAATAATTTCAGTACCATATTTCGAAGTATTTCACAGCATTATCATCTGATACCATCATTCAGTCCTATAGCTTGTACGTTGTATTGTTGCCAATGGCAGATGTGCTGGTTCTTGTTCATTGCTTCGTTGACCTTTTAACATGTTGTTCCATCTACCAGCGGGACCCTGGGGAAGGGGCCGTCTCACGCTGATGACATCTTAGGTGCGAGACACCAATGAAACCTGACAGATGCGGAGAGTAAAAGTGAACACAAGTTTTTGCATGTGTAAAAGAGAGAACATACAGGAGGAAAAAAGATGTCAAAATAGGGCAGGATTGTTCTCTCCCTTCCAGAAACAACATGTACTTGCAACAGTTGACACCCCTTCTGTTCAAAGCCCATGGCAGAAACCCATAATCATGCTGTAAATATTCCAAAAGAGGGTAAGACCATTGTAATGTTTTTTTTCTGTGATGCCCAGAAACCTACTTACACTATTACATGATCAGTAGTTCACCAAAGCCTTCAAATGTGGCCTTTTTTCTCATTCACTCACATTAAGACTATATAATTCAGTTAAATTAGGCTGTTCCAAATAAAACACTTAAAAAAAACAGTTCATTAAAGGGGTTGTATGACATTGCTAAAAAGAACATTATGTTGTGTTTTTGGTGTAATGCAATGTGTTTATGCGGTTTAAGGTTAAAAAACACATTATTTTCCACATGTACATTATTACATACACACAATGTACATTATTGTTTCTCCTCTATGCCCCGCCTTGAAACTGGTAGATTTTTACAAAACTCATCGTTCTGAGAAGCGAGGTATGTTCTGATTGGCCAGCTATCCAGTGTGTTGTGATTGGCCGAATACCTCAAGCGTGTGACAGAAGTGTTACGCACCTCACCATATTGTGATGCTGTGTCCCTGTTCTACGAGACAAATCCAATAAAACCCATTACAAACGAGGCATTTGTTGCATCCAGCGGGGACATAATTACTGATTATAATGACTTCTACTGTCTTTTTTAGCCTTGCATTGCTTGTAGACCATGAACACGTTTTTTCGTGTGTTTTCGTTGCATTTTGAAAGCTTCATCCAACAGGTGTCCAACAGTGATTGAATCATTTTGTGAAGCTATTTGTTCAATTGATTTGACTTTGATTCAATAACAAATGACTCTTATGAACCTGCTATTTGAATGATTCATGAACTCAGGAGTTACCGTTTGAATCAGATTCGACGCTGAATTAAGTTGTCGTTGTTTCTAGTGATGGAATATAACTTACATTTTGGAATGCTGATTAAAAATTATGGAACATAAAATAAATGTACCCATTTTGATTTCGTATTTGATTTGATTTCCGTGTGACTTCATAGCTGCCTCCATAGGCTAGGGGATTTTTGTTATGTTTCATTCAGAAACCAGTTTTATCCTGGTCAGAAAATATTGTTTAAGAACAGAGTTAATGATGTTTGATGCAATGATCATAATATATTATATTTTGCTGTTTTTATTTTCTTCAGCTGATGCCTGCCTGAACAATCCAAGTGGAAGCAAAAGCTTTTCCTGCTAGCAGAGCACATACTTAGAGACATAACAGCAGGTGACAACAGCAGGTTTATTTTTTCAGTTCACTGACTTCCTGTACAAACACATCCGCCACTATTATTTTGTCTGTAAAAATAGAAATGTATATCTGAAACAGAACTTTTACATTTTTTTATCTCAAAAGTAATAAATATTAGGTGAATCACAGCAAATTAGTGAATGATAAATATAAAGAAAATGACAGAATCGAAATAATCTTACATTGGCAAGCCCTTGGATTTTGTACTAGCAGCAGTAACTTTGATGTTAGGCTGCAGAACGGATCATTTTGGGTGACTGCATTGCATCAAGGAGATGTTTGAACACGTGACGTGGACACACGTGTTGAGGATCTGTTGCTCCATGTTCTTGAGCTGCATCGAAACTCTGGGTTGCATGATGGAAGGCGAGAGGGCAACACTTTTAGGTTTTAGTGTCCATTTGTGAAGGCACAAAAAACATCGTTTGATGCCATTAAAGCAACAGTTCGACCAAAATATGTACTCACCCTCATGTCTTTCCAAACCTGTATTCTCTTATTCTCCTGTGGAACAGAAAGGAGATGCAACATGCAGCTCTTTGCAATATATGAACATAGATAGCATTTCAGATCATTTGGTCTTGGAAGAATTTAATGAGAAATATGTATTTTTATCTCACAGTTCTGACTTTTGCTCTTACGGTTCTGAGCTAAAAAAGTAAGAATTGCGAGCAATAAAGTCAGAATTGCATGATTTATACTCAGAACTAAAAAAATATAAATATAAAATTGAGTTATAAACTCAGAATAGCAAAACATAAGTTTGAACTGCAAGATATAAACTCAAAATTGCTAGAAAAAGGTCAGAATTGCAAAATGTAAACTCAAAATTATGAGTTTATAACTTGCTATTGCGAGATATAAACTCCCAATTGTAAGAAGAAGAAAAAAATCAGAATTGTGAGATAAGAATTTGTTGTTACATTTTTATATTTTTAATATAAAATTATATAATGGAAAATAAATGTCCATAGGCTTTTAATTGAAGACTAGTATCTTGGTAAACTTAAGCACATTGTTGAGTTCTTGAGATTACTGAATTGTTTGTTTGTTTGTTTCTCTTCTTCGATAAAAAATCTGAAAATTAGGCCATATACAGAAACATTGACCTCCATCATTGCTGCCTAGGAGAAACAACTGAGCTATGATGAGATCCCATTTGTGAGATTTCTTCTCTGTGGAGCAGCGCAGTGTGGATGGCCTACATTTTCTGGTCCAATTGTCTGCATTTTTCATTAACATACTGTCTTATTCTGAAAGCAACTTGTAAAAGTGGAGCTAAACTGACATCCAGGTCGAGCTGATGTGGGCCAGGAAACACTTAAATTTGCAGATTAATTTTCAGGCACCAGCATCTCCGTTCAGTGCGGCCGACCACGGTTTGCCAATTACTTAATAGTGCTTCAATAAAGGTAATTACGCTAAATATATGGTTATTTGATTAAAAAAAGAGGCCCTCACTGTTAAAAGTGCCACACACAGAAACCCAAGTGATTGTCTGGTTCTTTTTGGGGGCGTGTCGTATTGAAGCTTTGCTTGATCACATCATTCTACCAACTAAGCAAAAGCGCTCAGTCTATCACAGAATTGCAAAATCCACTTATTGGATTTACAAAGCGCCGTGTCCACAGGCCAATCCCTCTAACAGCTTTTAACATCAACATAGTGCTACACGTTTATCTCTCTTTATCTGTCTCTCTCTCTCTCTCTCTCTCTCTCTCTTGTTTTCTAATATATGCTAACTTCCCCTTACATACTTGAGCCCTTCGATTTGATGCTAAACTTCATTTGGAGCATGTTTTTTGTAATGTCATGCGGGTCGCCATAAAATTTCGGATTTACAAATGCACAAAAACCTACTGAGGTAAGATCTGGGATTAATTCCACAGATTTATGTTATTCCCTGCATGGCGAGCCTGCTTTTGGCATCTTAAAGGGATAGTTCGCCCCAAAATTGACATTTTTGTTGTCATTTATTCATGTTCATACAGTATAGAATTACTGTATTACCTAAAACATAACTGCCAAAACATCATATTGATTTTATCCAAATAGTTATTTGTGAGCTAAACTTGCATTAGTCATGTCTGTCTAAAAAAAGACTTTTTGAACTGAAACTGTTGATTTGATAGACATAAACCCACTATCACGACCATTGCTGACTGATGCCTGTAAACATGAAACAGACGGGTGCTCTCCACAGGAAGTGGATGCAAGAGGCTAACCTTGATAGGCTGTCTCAGGCTGTGTGGCATTTAGAGCGGTTTAGTTCAATGAGTCATGGGTAATTTCAGGTGTTTCATGTAAATGCACTCGACAGGAGGTGTAATGTCACAGATCTTCTCATTCAAGATGCTAAACTGAATCAGTTCTCCGTTTGTGGTTTCTAAATTTTCCAAATGTCCAGCTATTCTTAGCCAGTCTGCCTACCAAATATATATGGCAGCTCTAGGTCTTGTTTTTTTTTTTGTTTGTTTTTTTTTATACAAAAGTTTGCAAATGTCAAGATGTTTTATGAAACCCTAAAATCCAAATCAAACCAAATCTGATCAATTTTGACAGCTCTTTGTGCTTTCAGCATCCCAATGTCTCAACAGATAAAACCCTCTTAAGCTGTCAGTTATAAAGACTACTATACTACTGCTAGGGGTGTTTTCTTTTTGTTTCATCCCAAGGTACTGAAATATTTGATATGCTGAATTATTATTATATATATATATATATATATATATATATATATATATATATATATATATATATATATATATATATATATATATATATTAGTGCTGTCAAAATTAGCGCGTTAACGCATTCGATTAATTTGAAATATTTAACGCGTTAAAAAAAAATAACGCAATTAACGCGGTTGCAGCTTTTTTTTATTTCCAGTTGTGGCCTATGTGTGTTCAACGTGCAAAGAAATATGGATAAGACCAAGGAAGGATTTTAGACGGAAAGTTTCAGTATAAAACTCTGCTTACTCTTCAGTCTGCCACAAGAAACATTACTCTTCATTTAGTCTGCCACAAGAAACATTAAAATCATGAACTCAAATGTCATTGTTTAAAAAAAAAAAAAAACAATCACTGTAACAGTGCGTAAATCAGACCTTTCTGTAACGCTAACGTTAATAAGCTTAAACGAAAATAAAGAAATAATTGTGTAGCGGAGTATTTTTTGTACACAGTGCCGCGAACTGTCAATCACTCCTGTACGCGCGCATCATTGTCCTCCTCAGCTGCAGCAACTTGCGCTCTCTCTCTTCATCAAGCTTTAAAACAAAAAGGGGACAAAAAGATCATATTGTCTTTGTGCATAGGCTATAGATTAATTAGATAAATGAATATCTAAATTTGTGCCTTGCCGTCTACGGTATTTTTTTAGAACTTAGAAAAAAGATGCTGCAGCCAATGAATAGCCAGCGGGGGCTGCAGGACGACTCAACCTCCTCAGACAGTTTTTAATGTTTATCAGACAATAAATACTCAAGATTTTGCTTTAGTATAACTCACAACGAGTTTCACACACCTTCTCCGGCCACGTTGAGTTGTTGACACTTAACAGTGGGAAAAGCGACACATGCGCTATTCACTTGTATAACTTAAGGGTGAATGGGTAATGTAGTTTATGCTCTCGGTGGGATGAATTAGGAAACTTGCATTGTGAAGGGCGCTCTGAAAATCGGCAAAAAGATTAAAACCTATATTAAAACAGATGTCCAAATGAGCGTACCGGTACGCTACAAGCACGTTCTGGGTGCACGGAGAGGTGGCGATACGCTCAAGAGCTATATTTGGAAGTGGCGGTACTGAGTACCTGTGTGTACCGGCCCACTTAAAGCACTGGCAATGACTATACTTTGGAATTTTTTTGCAGTCCACTTAGAATTCAACGTGGAAATCATTTTTGTTTTTTATTGGCATTGATTGTTTTGAAATTCAAATGGTACTTACATGCCTGTGTTTTTATTTCTGTAATAAATATGGCTTTCAAGCCAACAGTTAATTTGGAGGATATTGATGGTTTATTGCAGGTATGTTGTTTACATGAGAAAATCTGTGTTACAAGTTAAACAAAAATTCCAATAAACAATCATATTTTGAATTTAAATAGTTTCTTTGTCTTGAGTTTACATTAATTATTTACATTTTACATTTACATATCCAAAAAGTTTCAGTCTTTTAATTGCGATTAATCGCGATTAATCGCGATTAATTTTAAAAAATTGTGCGATTAATTAGTTAATTTTTTTTAATCGATTGACAGCACTAATATATATATATATATATATATATATATATATGTGTGTGTGTGTGTGTGTGTGTGTGTGTGTATATATATATCCATAATTGGTCCATAAGTCCGTAATGCTACATAGATAGTTGTAACATTGTTCTTTATAGTTCTTTTCAGTTATTCTATTTAGTTATTCCATCAAATACTTTGCTTTTCTTCCTGATATTTTCCAAATACTTGTTATGTAACAGCTTTTTGTTCAGACCCGCATCATTTCAGTTATTGAAACACTGCTAAATCCTCAATCCTGTTGGCTTCACCCTGATTTTTTACAGTCATTCTCTAATCTTGTTATGTTGATGGCTGTGTGAGTTGAGCAACATGCACAGATGTTATCTCTCCTGTTGACTTCTGCTGTCTGTTATTGTGTTGTTTCCAAGGGTACTGATGGTCTGAATGCTGGGCATCTCATAAAAAGCATTGCACATCCGCACACTGATCTACTCGATGTTGATTTGTAGCAGCTCCTGCTCTAAAAAAAAAACGGTCCTACTTTTAGGACACTACCTTTGGTTGGCACACGAGAGACACACAGGAGAGTCCCCTTTGAGTCGGCCTATTTAAACACATCCAACACCAAACTCCAGACTGGGTTACAAAAACACATCTGGAAGTTAGACAGACAGTGTGTTTGTATTTGTAACATTTGCTGATTTGCAAAAAGGGCCTAATGTTGCCTTTAAAGCTGCGGTAGGGAACTTTTGACGCTCTAGCGGTTAATAAACAGAACTGCTTGCGTCTTGCGGAAGAACATCGTAGCCGGAACTACTTCTCTCTGTTTATGTCTATGAAGAATCACAAAGGTACTGGGTTACTCCGCCGCGGTACCCCCGAAACAATCTAAAATAGTCCGAATATAAACACTTATTATAGGTGCACCCTAGTGATTCAGGACAAGCTAAAAACACGGTTTGGAAAATGGATTCATGGTGTACTCGCTTATTATATACATTTTTCTACATTTTGAACACAAACAAAGTTACGGACCACAGCTCTGATTGGTTATTTTTTACCGGGAGCGACGGAGGTTCTGCAAATGGCAATAGGACACTGGGAGGAGCCAGAGGAGCTTGATTTTTTCACAGATTATCTGTCTCATATTCTACTGTCAGGACATAATGACATGTTTAACAAATATGTAAAAAATATTTTTTTACAAAAGTTCCCTACAGCACCTTTAATGAGTTCAAAATTTATAAAAAAAATTTCAAATTGCATATTCTGTATACAAGAGCTTTAATGCACTTATCAAAATAACCAGATGCATCAAATATCAAAGATTTCAACATGTATCATTTAACTTAAAAATCTGCAATGGAGTGAAAAAAATGTATTCAAATACTGCAAATACTGCATTTTTTTTATAAAAAAAATAAACAAATACGTTTTTGCCAAAATCTGTAATAATAATAATAATAATAATAATAATAACATAATAACTTGAAATCAAGATTCAGAATCATTTATCCATGTAACAATGGGTTGATAATTGAACAAGAATCCTGTCTTTGTGTCAGTTTTTCTGGTGATTTAGTTAATAGAAGACAGTCACCTTTCAAATTTTTGTCAAAAGTAAAAATGCTATAAAATGAATCATATTTTCTGAGAAAATGTGACATGCTTGAGCAAAACAAGCACTATTTAACAACCAGCTCTTCTAAATCAGTAAGAATTGGATTTAATTCAGCTGCTAACAAACATTAGCTGATTGTAACGCCAGACAATGCAAACAACACTGATTTTCACTTTATGGACAAAAACAATACTTTGTAACCACACAAAAAAACAAAACAAACAAACAGTCATATAGGCTTAGAACGACATAAGGTTGAGGTTTCATTTTTGGGAATTTTAGGTGTGCAGCAGATGTAATACGAGCGGTTCTGTGCAGAAGTGTTCAGAAGTGTTCTGCCATAATGGAGAGCAAAATCAGTCTTTATCAAGCTCTAATGTGAGTTGCTCCAAAATAGTCTCAGAGCACCTGTCTGTGTTTACACGAGCAATCAGTGCGCCTCTAGCTGAGATCCACCACGCCGCAGGACAGCAGCAGCTACTCACTTCCTGTGGATAACACAGGTCAAAAAATAGCTTCATGTTGCGTTTGAACTTTGGATATGTACATTATATTCAAGACTTTTAACCCAAGAAGTTGGACCCAAGAAAATATCAAAATAAATATATTGATTTTCAGTGCTTTCATTAATTCAGAATATCATTCTATAACAAGTAAAAATAATGCAACATATTAATAGTAGCATACTACATTGCAGTCACATGACCTAATCTCATGCATTATGGTATTTAAAACTTATTTTTTTATTGTCCAATCTCCTATAAAAGACTTTGAGTAATTAGACTAGGAAGAGATTTTTTAAATTGTAGATATTATGTCGAGCACATTGCATGAAGGGATACATTATTTCACGTCTGCCAGTTATAAACCGCACATTGTAGTAAATATAGAAAATATACACAACAATGTGCATACTGAGTATATTTACAAATACAGAATTTGCAATGTTATTGTTAACTAAAATCATAAAGCTGAAATACATTTTTTTAAATCCTTAACTTAAAACTTTAGTAAACCTAAAAACAAAAATGCAAACGACTAAGCTACTAATTGAATTTGAAATTAAAATTAAACATTAAACGGAAACAGGAACATTAAAATAATTAAACCATAAAATAATAATAAAAATGACAAACATACAAATTACAAAAACTTAAAGATTTAAAACGAAACTTAAAAATATAAAAATTGTAATAAAGAAATAAATAACAGTGAGAAGGAGTAGCCTTTGTGAAAGTACACTAAACACCTCATAGTTTGTCCCCAAGCACAATGCCTGCAGAAATAGAGAAAATATTTGTGTCTAGCCTTATAATAAGTAATTAATAAGGGGTTGAGGATGGATAAATTACATGAGCATTATTATTATTTTTTTTTTTTTTAAATCTGTTTCCCCTCTGTCTGTGCCATTCAACATTTACAGAGGTCATCACCTTGCAATCAGGTAGTGGGTGTGTGCATGTTTCTTGTCATCAAACAGCACAAAGTAATTAAATAAGTACCCAGGAGAAACAATTCTCCAGCAGGACGAAATGAGGATGTCTCTACCAATGTGTCCTTGTGACATCTTAGGTGGAACGGTGGAAGGAAGCGAGCGAGCGAGCGAGAGAGAGAGAGAGAGAGAGAGGGAGAGGTACGGCTGCATCTGGATGTTGAGCACTTGCTGATGTTGTGGGATTTGGGAGAGGAGCTAACATAAATCATTCGGCTGTAATTTGCACTTACTCTGGATGTCTACAGTAAAGGTCGAGTGCTCTCTCTCTGTCTCGCTCTCCATCTTGGTGATAGTGGAAAGCATAGTAGGGAGAAGAAACTGTGCTTTCATTAGTTGCTGTCTAAGGTGCAGATGTTCTAGTCTGCTTTCATTTGGTATTGGTTTGTCTTTGAGAGCCGCTCTCAACAGCCCCGTCTTTACCTTCACATCTCTAGAAAGCTCTTCACCCCGAAGCTGCTCTTTCTTTCTTTTATTTTTTTGTAACAAAAAACAACGAATGAACAATTCTTCTGCATCATTTATTAATCTTAGTTTTTTGTAATTGCAACATTCATCATTGCATTATTATAATCCTGTTGTAAAAAGTTGTCTAAAAGAGTTGTGCTTGTTGACATTAATGCACTGTGAATTAACACGAACTATCAATGAATAACTGGATTTTCATTAACCTATGCTGAGAATTTGTATTGTTTCTGCTTTGAGTTATGAGTTGCGTTCTGGCAGATTTCAGAATGCATGTGTGTGGAAACAAGCAGTGTAAGAAGCATTTGCATATGTGTATTTCAGTACATTGTGACTTTGTTTTGGTTTAGAAGTAGAAACCAGTACAAACCATTTAATTAACACAAGCTTTGTGCAGCTATAAGTCCACCGATAATACAGTTTCCTAGTTTGTTTGGATGTGCAGGAAATCTGTCTTCACCAAATGGCCACATTTACAATAATGACCGAATTGGAACAGCTGGTTTGCGCACACACACAAAATGCATATTATTCACAGACAGCAAAATCATGCATCAGACTGACCTAAAAAACTGGAAAGCCATTATCATCCTCTACAAAGAGCTCAGCGGAATGTAGCAGCCACCTGCCCTTGAAATAAGCAAAGAACATTGTGATCATAGAGCTCCATTAGTTCTGTCAGTCCATCCTGATATAATACACACTCCCTCACATGCTTCTGTGACAGCTGGAATTATTTTTTTGTATTTCCCATGCAAGATAAGTCTTCTGACTAATAATAAACCGAAGCATGAATTTTGACAGTTTGTTTACAAACCATGTGATATCAATACGTTTTGTATTATTCAAAGATATTTTAGCATTATGAACCGAAAATGATAAATATAATGCTATCATATCTTTATTTACATATTTGTTCATTTATATATAATAATAATTTATTGTTTTTTACCCTGAATTGTAATATTGGTTCATCAATATTTTTCATGATGAATTTTTCATATTGTAAATTATAATATTTTTGCCCTAAATTCACTTAAAATATTTGAGTTTTTAATGTTTATTTAGACAAAATAGTATAGATTTTTAAAACACAAATGTAATTGATTATTTATTGGTTATTGGCTTAGAGTTTTAATATTGGTGCATGTCTGATATAGTACATTATAATATTTTAATGCCTTATTTCACTTAGAATGATTAATTTTAGTTGTTATATATTTTTAATAATTAGTGTTTAATTTATTTAGACAAAAAAACGAAATATTTTTAACAGATAGTGCTTTGCAGAAATCTTTTTTTACCTGAGTGTTATTCACAGCAGATGCTATATGTCTCACAAACACCTGCTAAGGCCACCCTCTTTTGTTCCCGTGGTAACCTCATTTGTTGGTTTCGTCTCACCTACTGAGTTGGTTTGAGCTCATCCAAGGACAGCGATGCATGCCGGCTGTCTCTATTTACCAGAGAGAAGCAAATAACGCAGCCAGCTGTTTCCCACCATGGGCCCACTACCTGCTGTAGTGTGAATTCATTTTACTATGACATGCTGAGACAGAAAGCAATTTACAGATGATGTCCCACCACTATATTTCTCTGGGAGGGCTATGGGGCAGGCGTGTCTTATGGGATTGACGATTTAGATCAAAGATGGATATGTGTAAATAAATTCTCTAAATTGCCTTTAGGGGCTGCTGAATATTTCATTTTGTATCTATTATTCTTTGCACTGCAGAATCAAAACTGTGGTTTTGATGAGAAATGATATAAGATGCTGTATTATTCTCCTTATGTGTTTAATGTTTAATGTAAGTTTATAGTCTAACTGCTTTAGTTATAGACTAAAACGCTCCAGCATTTATTGATGACGTGTTGCAATTTATTTCGAAGAATGTCAGTAACCAAATAGTTTTACTTCCCATTCGCTGTTTTTCCATCCAAAGCTGAGAATTTCACTTATGTGCAAAGTTGGAATATCATATTTAAAAAATTGCAAATAAAGCTCCATTTCCATCCAGTTAGATGAACATGGTCACTTCCTGATAAACTGTTGCCAAATATCACTAAGAAAAGGTAAATTGCTGCAGTAGGAGAAGGCACATTGGGTCTTTTTTCATATATTATAAATTACCTGTGCCTCAGTAGATGAAATGCAATAAACATGGACACTGTTGTGTAAAACAGTTCTGGGAAGTAATTAGAGAGAACCACTTTGACGACAGACTTTGGCGCAGACATTTAAGTATGACCAAACAACATTTCAGATATTGTGCAGCGAGATTAGTCTGCTGGTTAGTGCAGTTATGCTATCCCATCATGCAAAGTCACTTTACTTTTTTAATTGTGCTTTGAGGAATTTTATTCTGTAAATATGCTTCTATCGTAGTTTCTGCACACATTTTCTTATCGATAAAAAATGTGCACTCACTTTTATTGCACATTTTTAGAATTGATGTGCATCTTTGCATTTCCATTGCACATTTGTTAATGTAATTACCCACAATGTGAATTAAAATAGATGGATGAAGCATAGCGATTGACTTCCATATAGACAAAAATAAAATGGAAGTAAGTGGGAAACAAAACTGTTTGGTTACCAACATTCTTCAAAATCTTATTTTGTGTTCCAAAGAAAAACATAAGGCATACAGGTGTTTTTTTTTTTTTTTTATAACATGCACAGATGAATTCTTTACAATAAGACCAAGAACTTGCATTGGGAAAGGAAATAGTGTTCATTTTGAATTCATGTTGTGTATTTTTAAGTAATCTGCTTCTTGTATCTGACATGTGCAAGTGTATAGACGTATTATGTGATGACTTGTGCAGAAACTCTCTGTTCCTTGCTTCATTTGCCAACCACAAGTTCTTGGCACTCATTTTAAGAGTGCCATCGGTTTCCTCCAGTACACATCAACCTAGATTGCTGAAAATGGAGCAGCCTGCTGCCAGTTAATATAGAAATTGGGGCTCCGAGGATGATGCCGTGTCTTTCATATCTGATATCCTCGGCTTATCATTAAAAAGCGGAGTATGGAGAAACGGCTAAGTGTGTCAAGCATCGGTTCACGTCTTAAGACAATGTCAAACAGAGAGGCAGTTACTGGACTGAAGCTGAAGGACAGTTCCATTACTTAATTGAAGTCAATCAAATGCTTAGACTGTAAAGAAGCACTAGAGAAGATGGAAAAAGAAACAATAATGATTTCATTTGTACTAAGGAGAATTTTCAGACGAACACCTGTTTTTCAATACTCGTTGGCACTTATCGATTAACTATAATTGTTTTTAATTCAGTTCATCCGTTTAGTATTTCTTGTTCACTTTTTTCCAAGGAAAATACTGGATTGCCTGTAAAGGTTCTGTATTTCTTTAACTGTATAAAACACCATGTTTGCAGATATTTGGGAAACATGCTTTGTTCACATGCTTGTTTCTTCGAAAACACTGCTACAGCCAGTTATTCTGCTTTGAAATGTGTGTTCCGTGTCAGAATGTCTGTTTTTGTTTTGGTCTGTATGTCTGAAATGTGAGCCATTAATCACATAGAAATGCACTAACGACCACTCAGAATGCAGTAACACCCTGGCAACCACCTAGCAACCAACCAGAACACTCAAGAAACTGCATGGCAACATACTAACAACCACAGTAAGGGAGTTTTGCATTAGCAGGCACCATTCATCTTTCCTTCAGAAAATGTACAAATCTAGTTTCTCATTCATGTTTCATGCTGGGATGATATATGCCACTCTGCTGTGCTGTGCTCCTTCCTTTCAGTTGTTTGGCTGTCAGTAATGTGCGTTCAATTATATCCAGGGAATGATTAGATACTAAAATGGCATGCCAACATAAAGACTATATTGTGTGGTAGTATAGTTCTTTCCTTTCTCTCCATGCATGGTAAAGAATCTCTCCCTCTCTCCATTATATAGCTGAACAATATAATCGATGTGTGCTATTGTCCAAGACTATAACGTTCACTCTTCAACACGAGAGGCATACAGTGTCTTGTGAGGCAGTTCATTTCTTGAATACTTATTTAACAGGCCTTTATTTCAACCAAGAGAAGAAAAAGTGAAAAGATTCTGAGGTTTAGATCACCAGTATCTTCTACATTACAGTTTTTATGTTTACTAAAGAAAATGCAACTGACTGTGCAAAAGCCACTGCTGCGATGTTAGGGTGAGTGAAAACATCTCGATCATCCACAACTAATCCACACAACTCCATAAATTCATTTCTTGTGAAGTAAAAAACTGAACAATTCCATCAAGACATTCTAGCTTTAAAGGGGTCCCATTATGCTCTTTTACAATGTCTTGATTTTATTTTGGGGGTGCACTACAACAGGCTCTCATACTAGGTTTTTTTTGCATATTTTACATTATTACAACGCCTCTCACCCCTGTCTGGCATGAACAGCTTGAATAGTTCCTGTATCAAAAGAAGGCCCGTCTTCTGAATTACAAAATGTGCTTCTGGCCAGAGATGATCCTCCCTATATGCAAAATATTCAAGCTGTGTCTGGCCCCCGAGACACCAGGGGGCCCCCTTGCTCTCAAAGATTATTTAATTATAGTTTTGTTTTTGAATTTGGCCAGTGGTTATGAAAACATGAATGATAATTTCTTTTAATGAAATTGAACGTCGCCCTTTCAACGTAAAAATGAGTCAAATCATGTAATTTAATGTGTACAGTTTTTCTCAAGTCTAAAAAGACGAGTTGAAAGCGTACCCAGCCGCTTAAGAGACACTGATCTCAAGTGCCACGATTCGAGTTGTATCTGTTTCATTCATTCATTCATAACCACTCATTCCCCACTCCAAATAATGGATTTGTTTCTTAGCTGTAGTATTTATTTATTTTGCTTCTCAGGATGTTATTTGATGGACTGGAGTGGTGTGGATCCTACTGGTGGATTATTATCAGCTCTTTGGACTCTAAGTCTGATGGCACCCATTCACTGCAGAGGATCCATGATGTAATGCTACATTTTTCTAAATCTGTTCTGATGAAGAAACACATTCATCTACAGCTCGGATGGCGTCATGGTGAATACATTTTCAGCAAATTTTCATTTTTGTGTGAAGTATACTTGTGAAACTAGCATTAGGGGTTTGGCTGGCTACATTCACACTGTCAGTTTTTGAGATTGACAGCTGCATTTACTTACAGTCAAATGTGAGTTTCGAAATGTTCCATTCACACAACAGTAGCGTCTCAAACACTGTCTGTATGAATGGAGTCAAGCCCGTATTCCTTACCAGTAACCATATCAATATTGACAAAAAGTAATATCAAAGATGGTGCCGTCCATAAAATTGAAAGACTTATCATATTCTGATACGAAAAGAGTCCAATCAAGCTGCGAGTTCATCCGTCAAATCTTCATTGACTGACAGCCACTTTTATTTGTTTGGAGAGTAGAGCATTTGAGTTTTGCACAGAACACAAAGCTTACGGGGTCTAAAACGGACTGGATCTAAAACTTCCATATGACACACAGCTCATTCTCCGAAACACACAATAGATATGCGGTTTTGCAGCCAGTAGAGCGTCTCTTTCTCGCACTCTACGATGGGAAAGACAACTAGTTGTCTTTTAGTAAGTAAAATTAGTCAAATTAATTTACTTAATTATTCAATACATCAATGGTATTGCGAATATTAATGTACTTGTTCATCATTGTGTCATTGTTTTATTTGCAAGAACAACAAAGTTACGAAACGCGCTGTGTAGAGCACTATTAAAGTAATAGAAACATAACGGTTCATTAAGTATGTTTTTTATACACCCACGAAAAACATAGTTATGTATATTATATAGCATTTCTTAAATAGATCGTTGTAAATATTACACATTGCACCTTTAAAGAAAAAAAAGTGAAAATTAGAAATGTTGCAGTAGCGTACAAAAATTACTCAAACTAAAATAATAAGAAATTAAAGCTATAAATATGAAAAACTAAAAAAAATTACAAAATCACACAACATAATTACTAAAAATTTAACTGGAAACTTAAAATATAAAAATAAAAACTATTAGATTTTTTATAAATAGTATAATAGTATATGACTAATACTAAAATAACACTGTTGTCTCTAACCCTAAAGTATAAACAGAAATAATAATGATGCTTGCATCAGTCATATAGGCTAGCTTTTGTGCAGAGCTTTCATTAAAAAGAACAACAACACATACAGCAGTGTATGTCTTTGATTTATGAATAGGCGACAAAGTCAGCATCAATACATGCTTCCATTGCTTAAATAAATCTGCTTGAACATGCCTTAAGCAGGTCTGTACAGATTTCCCTGGAGACTCGCAGCTATAGATATTATTCTCAAGTCCCATTAGGGAACATAGACTCGAAACGATACGGCAGCCTCTTTTGTGCTGGATTTTTTTTTTTTAAGTTTTATTTCAAGAAATTTATTTTAGGCATTCAGAATAACAGTTTGTTTTTTCATTTGTATCATTTATTTTAAAAAAATTAAATAGTTTGTAAATTTGAGACGATATAGGCTTCAGAATGTATTTTAGCTTATTTTATTTAAAGATACGCTTAGATTATAAATGAGTGTTCATGATAATAATGACCATGTTCAGTTCTTCATGCTGTCTTTTTCAGTCATCTGGTTTGCTGTCCCAAAATAACCCAGCCTCATTTTGGGTCTGAGTCATACATGATATAGCGCCTCTGAAAAAAGATTTAAATTGGTTTATGAAACACTCTTACTCATTGCTGTATCTGTTTAATTGAGCAATAAGGCTTTTCCCCCCCAAAACCTTGAGAAAATCAATTTAGTTATTCTTCATGCACAAAATTTGGTTGCTCTAATTTGTTGTATAGGTGGATGAGTAGAACATGGTAATTACAAAAAGGACATTATTCACACCAGCAAGCAAGGTGTGCTTGAGTGCTTCCGATTTAACTCTGTGTGACCTGGGTTTTAAAGTTTAAAGGTCATGCTGATAATTCCAATTCTAAATTAATGAAGTTGATGCTTAGTTGGTTACCTGAGAGAACCATTGATTTTCTTGCTGCAGATAATCAGAAAATCATTGGAATTGATATGCTATGCTTTTAACTTCAGGTCTTGCTTCAAGTCATGTGCTTTAAAATGAAAGATCTGAGTATAAGAGCATGAGTACTCTGACACTGAAGACTGAAAAGCTTTTTATATGAGGAGGCGGGCATGCAAAAATATATAAACAAACAAAAACAAAAAATCAGTTCAGTGGAAAATTCCAGCTGTTTGTGGCACAATGCAGAAACATCACCCTCAAAAGTTCTATGTATGTTTATTTTGATTGCATTAAACATTCTGTTTTCCTTTTAAAGCTTTGGCATTAAAGGGGCATAATACCTGGGAGCCTACAAACTGAGGGAAAAAATCTTCAGCACTTGATTATAATGCATGGAGCCTACAGGAGTAAACCTGCCCTATCAATGCAAAGTTGCAATGCTATGCATTTTTGTTTAACAAAAGAAAACCTAGTTAGGTCATCATTGTGTCTTGACGTCATACCAATTATAAAAATGGCCTAGAAACTAACAAATGTCATTTGCCTTTAAGCAATACTATCTGCAATGAGATTACCTGCATGGAGCAACTTCTGCAACAAATTGCTATTGGTGTAGACTGTGATCTTAGTAATGCTCCCGTTTTGGTCAAAAACGGCCGGCTTTATTACGGCTGTGTCATAAAAGCCCATGTAAAAAAGAAACATTTTATTTAAACTAAAGCAATACCAGACTGACCTCTCTGAGTCACTGTAGAGATCTACACTACACCCTCCTGGTGACTTCTGTGTATCACAAGCGCTGACAGTGTTAAAAAACCCTGTTTAAATGGGTTGTCTTTTATCTTTGGCCTGTTTTTAAAAAATGAATTATGGTTCATTCATAATGAGCCATCATTGTACATTCACAAATGCAAAAGGCTAAATAAATAATTCTAGAAAATTCTAGAGAATTTGTTGATGGCGCTGCGGTTGATGTTGAATGAGCGTAGATAGTAAAAAAAGGAATAAATATTTAAGATTTCTAGGTCACTAATTAAATAAGCAATTTAATGACACTGATTATGTAACTTTTTCCATCAAAGCACAAGATATTCTTTGGAACATTATAAACTCCTCTTTTTTCATCAACAAATTGAAAAGGTTGAATCTTACTTAACAAATAGATCAAGAAAATTTGTTAAGATGTAAAGAAAGCCTATGCAAGTCTTTGCATGGGCAGATATAGGCTAGTATAAAAAGAAAAAAGTTATAACATAAAATTAGGAAAACCAGATATTTAACATTTTAATATTTCTATAAATCATTTTACACAATTTTCGCCTTCTTTTTATTTTAATGATTAATTTAAAACTTGTTTTTAGCTCCATTTTTAGTGTGAAAAAGTAATAGCTATGACAAAAATAAAAACTACTGATATTAAAATGAAAAATAGAAATGAGAGATGGCAATGAAATGGTCATTACAAAAACTATGCTCCATAATGCGGCTGCACCGGAGAAAGGATGAATCATATGCGTGATTAGACAGTCTGAGAACGAGTAAATATCATCTTCTGTTGTTGCCATTATTAATAATCTTTCAACATTCCATTTCGAATTCAGCAGAGCTGTCGAGCGCCGCCTGGCAACGGTTGCTATGGCGACTAACTACGTCACGCACTACTTCGGTTACCATGGTCCTTGTGACGTGAGTGACCGTGTAAAACTGTGTTGGAAACCCCGCATAGCGGTTACCATGGATACTTACGGGGGGGAGGGGGGAGTTTAGAGGAAGCGGAAGTGTCAGCGCAAGCGGAAGTGGTACTGCCCTGAATACCCCGAGCAGCGAAACGGAGGACAGCTTGATACTCCCATCGTTAACAGACACAAATCAGGACTCGAAATATATTTAAATGTGAGTTACATTGCCCATTACGGCCGCTCGGGTAATATTATGAATGTTAGAGATGTATTTTGCTGTACTGTTGCACATGTAAGCCCCCCTCATCACTGTCAATGGCGGAAGATGTCTATTGTGGTTTGGGGCTGGGTACAAGGACTTAGGCCGAGGCGGCCGATGAATAACGATTATTGCCGATGTATTTCCGATCACGTTCGATTTATATTAGGAGCGCGCGATTCCCGCACTTTCATTGTGTAATAATCAAAATATCGTCGTGCGAAACAACCCTCATCCGAACGGGAGCGATGGCTAGCGGCTCCCGCGTCTATTCAACACCCGGCCGTCGAGAAAGCTAACCGGCTAACGTTAATAGTATTACACACCAGAGGAGTAAAGCGCGTGCTTATGAAATCCAGTTAGTAACAGTTAAATTTAATTTGGCGCGAATAATCAGCGCGTCCGTTTAAATTCCACACGGGAACGCGAGTGAGGGCGTTGCATTGGTGGCTAACGCCGTTAGCCCGAGCCTTGAATATACTGCAGTGCAGTATTAGTGAAGTTAGGCGCTTAAAACGGCTCACGTTTATAGTTTCACTATTCCTAAATGCGTTCAAGTTAATTAATTAAAATAATATTGTGGGTTGGATCGTTTAAATCGCAAAACAACCGCGTCAAAGGATGGCGGACTGGTCGACAGGACGCGTCGTGAGGGCCTATGTAAATAAATCTAGTTCGACACCAGCCCTTATGTCATATACTAACCGTTCAAACTACACATTTAAACTAGTTCTCCAGCCCTCCTCGGTCTCATTAGTCAAAAGATTAGCAAGCTCACACGTGTATGTTCGTCACCAGGAGCTGTGCGGGCTGTGTTTACTCGCCTGACTGACACCGTTACCTGTGGTTCGGGTTTAGGCGGAGACATCGACGCCCTGGGCGTTGGCACTTATGTTTTGATAGCTGACAGGGTTGAAATTCCCATCGTGGCCTGCTGGAATCCCGATGCCATGTCGGATTCCATGACCTTGCACAAAAGAACACAGACAGTTGGATAAATGTAATATTAAGCAGCATCCAGAAACCGGTTATATATACGGTTTTAGAATAGTTGATCTAACTAAGTGGGTTTGGTTTAGACTTTGACCAGTTATAATACGTTTTAGAAATAATGTTTTTGACCTACTTTTTAAATTGGGTTATATATTTCAGAAATCCTGAAACCACTGCAGCAGTGCAGTATGAGCTAAAAATGACCTGATTATTTGTCCATTTGGTGCAGAGAACAATTGTCAATGTAAAATCAAAGTAAAACAAATGTTATGGTGGTCATATTTATTGACCCAAACTAGTCTTTTAGGTTTACCACTGATTACACCATATGGGTAAACCTGGGTTATAGTCACTGATCTATATAGATCAGCGGTTATAGTACATATAATGCATGGTAATCTTCACTTTATATATATATATATATATATATATATATATATATATATATATATATATATATATATATATATATATATATATATATATATATAAGCATTATATGGCAAAAAAATCTTTATTAATAAAGTTTTTGTTTCTCAGAAATAGTTATTGTCAAGGTAAAACAACATTATGGAGTGCATATCTTTATTCTAATCCCCCCCCCCCCCCCCCCCCAAAAAAAAAAGGTTAAGCACTACTAATACCATTATCTATAGATAAACCCGATTCATGATGCAGAAATGTATGTTAATATTTTCTTAAGCATTATATGGCACAATAAATCCCCCATACTTAATTTTTTTTTGAAGTATATAATAATAATAATAAATTAAACATTTTACCAAAGTTCAAGTCTGGCGAATTTTAGTCACAGCAAAAAGATGATTGATCAGCAGAGAATCTTAGAGTTCAAAGAAAAAATGGTAACACTGTACAGTAAGATTCATTAGTTAACTACTTTAGTTAACATGAACTAAGATTGAACAATACTAATACAGCATTTATAAATCTTAATGTTAAATTTCAACATTTACTAATGCATTTTAGTAAAATAAAAAGTTGTACTTGTTTTTATTAATGCACTGTGAATTAACATGAAATAACAATGAACCACTGTATTGTATTTCATGTTAGTTAATACATTAACTAATGGAACCTTATTGTAAAGTGTTACAGAAAAGTTAAGAAAAACACAAACGTGGCATTATGTTGCATTGTTGTGGGATTTAAAGTGATTTTACTTGAAGACCAGTGTGAATGCCATTTTAGTGTGCAAAACTGACTTTTCTCAAAGCCAACTAGTCAACTAATCAGTCTTGACAAAGCTTTGTTTAAGGTTTCAGGTAATCCTCTTGTATTGTCATACCATCAATTAGTGTTATAACCTCAAATGGGATTTTACTTATGTTTTTCACTTTGATTCAGTAATGAATTGGTATAAAGTCTCTGAGACAGTCGCTGAATGACTGCAACTTTATAGCTGTGCCTAAGCATTGGTCCTCTTACATAATCATTTGTGGGTAGTCTTCAGTATGACTTCAGTCTCCATAAGTACCAAATTTAATAATAGTATCTGGTACAGGTGAAAATAGGCACCAACTTGAAAATTGACCTCTTTACAACAAAAGGAGGTCAGCTTGAAGCTCACTACTAAGTGACACCTAACCTGACTTAATTTTACTATATTCCTAGTACAGGCTATAGGAAAAGGAAAATCAACTCTCCAATGTGCATTTTGTTATCGAACTAAATATTTTCTCCTACTTTTGTAGCTGCATCATGGACAAGAGTGACCTAGTGCAGAAGGCAAAGCTCGCTGAGCAGGCCGAGCGCTATGATGACATGGCTGCTTCCATGAAGTCTGTCACAGAGGGTGGTGTTGAGCTTTCCAACGAAGAGCGCAACCTGCTCTCCGTGGCTTACAAGAACGTGGTGGGCGCCCGCCGCTCTTCCTGGCGCGTGATTTCCAGCATCGAGCAGAAAACAGAGGGCAACGAGAAGAAACAGCAGATGGCGCGTGAATACCGTGAGAAGATCGAGGCCGAGCTTCAGGAAATCTGCAACGACGTGCTGGTGAGAGACATGACGTGTGAAGAAAATATTTGACAATTAAATTGACAGTTCTAGAAATTCCACCTAATTTAATTTGCTATTAATTTTTAGGTTTAGAATTGCAGCTGAATTTTAGGGGTTGCACGACTACTGATTTCTGCTAGTAGATTTCTTATTTAAAAAATTCTCAACTACTCGTGGTTCATAATACTGTAAATGAAAAGACATTAAATAGTTCTCATCAATAAATGCTTAATTCATAGCCTAATGCAGCATATTTACATATGTCAGTTGTAAAAACTTTATAATTATGACATTACATATAAAAATTTTCATGTAACGGCCAGTATTTGCACACATTTTCATTATTTGAACTTCACTAAACAAATGTGTCTGTGCAAACCAGCAAAGGATAAAGATGCAAGCATGTAGGCCAAGTGGAAAACGTATCTGTATTATTAGCCTACTCTTTTGAGAGAACTGGTTTGGTTTTTGAGAGACTGAGATGCGCAGTGCGGCTGTTTGATTGGTAAGCGCGCTGTGCTTGTTCCATTCGTTCATTTCATATCGTAGCCTAAGGTTTAAATCATTGCGTTTTAAATGTATATAAATAATAAAACATTTATGTTGTATTATAGGTGATATTACTCTTACCAAGCTCTGATTTCTGAGAGATGCACAGAGAGGCAAAAGCAATGCAATGTTTGATTTGTGCTCTTTTCATTCATAAAGTTTACATTCACTTCACACTCTGTTGCGTGACTTTAGAAGTCTGTGTATAATAGTGCACTGATCCCCTGGCTCATTTGTTAACCAGCAAACACAAGACTGTGCCAGCCTCAGCCGAATTTTCATGCAGAATTATTCCTTATCTGTTATTCATATTGAAGCCATTATCCATGCCATTCTCAATAAGGTATTCAGCTTCGGGCACACCCCTAATTATTACATATTTTAATTTTACACGCAACACAGATAAAGTCATTGAAATTAACAGCAACATGCAATATTGTAATACCAGAATTCACATCGTATTTGCAAACTCCGACTAGTGGTAAATCTAGTCAATCACTCGACTACTCAACTAGTCTATGCAAGCCCTACTTAATTTCAAACGTAGAAATATTATGATGTCTGTTATGCAATATTAGATGATCTGTTTCAAAATCTAGTGGGCTACAACATTTTAAGGCATTATAGCATTAAAATATCACATGAATTTAAAGAGTGGCTCTTTTTAGCCAAAAATTATAATTCCAAAAATGTGCAATGTGTGTACATATAGCTTATTAGAGTACTGTGTTGTTTCTCTTGCGTTGCCTTTGTCAAAATCATTGGGCTTCTGGTGCAAAGCTTTTTATGAATTAGTTGAAATCAACAACTTAATGTTTGTTTTCACTTAGGATGCTGTCTATGTAGGCTGCAAGACAGGCCACTTTACGTTTAGAGCAAAAGGAATCAATTTTATTTGTAACATAAAACTGTTTGTATGTAAAATGCAATTAGGGTGGATCAAAAAATTCACTTTTTACCTTTAAGAAAGTTATTTTTCCTCTTTCTGATGGTCAGTGCTTTTCATTCATTTGTAATAGTAATGTTCATAGCTTAATGTCAGTCTTACCTCTTTTCTATCAGGGTCTCCTGGAGAAGTACCTAATTCCCAATGCTAGCCAGGCAGAGAGCAAAGTCTTCTACCTGAAAATGAAAGGAGACTACTACAGATACCTGTCCGAGGTGGCATCCGGAGAAGCAAAGAGAAGTGAGCTCATTTTCTTTAAAGCAAGAAGTTTGTTGAATAAAAATGATCCAGTTAAATCTATTCAAAGGGAGAAGACTAATAGGAAATGAATGCAACTGATAATGCAGAAGTTTAAATTCCAGTCCTAAGAGTAAATGGTTATATGCTTGCCAAAGCATGAGAACATTCAGGCTGTGATGTTGATGGCCATGAATTTGATTGTGTTTCCTCTCCAATTACAGCCACAGTGGACAACTCTCAGAAGGCTTACCAGGATGCATTTGAGATCAGCAAAAAGGAAATGCAGCCAACACACCCCATCAGGCTGGGACTAGCACTGAACTTCTCCGTGTTTTACTACGAAATCCTTAACACCCCGGAGCAGGCCTGCGCTTTGGCAAAGACGGTTAGACAATGATCTGTTCATCTACAACTTGTTTCATTTTTTCTGTTTCGGGTACACTCTTATCCCATGAATATCTTCAAAAAGCATTTTGAAATGTGAAACTAAATGAGTTTATACTGAAAAATAGTGTTTGATTCCAGTGTACCAGGAAGACAACAGAACTTACCCTCATATTTCCTTTCATCTTAGGCTTTCGATGAGGCAATTGCTGAGCTGGACACCTTAAACGAGGACTCTTACAAAGACAGCACCCTGATCATGCAGTTACTAAGGGACAACCTCACTGTAAGTGCCAACTTTGGCTTTTATACCTGTAGAAAGACCCCAAAATAATAAACAGACATAATAACAGACATAAACAGAGAGAAGTAGTTCCGGCTGCGATGTTCTTCCGCAAGACACAAGCAGTTCTGTTTATTAACCGCTAGAGCGTCAAAAGTTCCCTACCGCAGCTTTAATTCACCCTTTTCACAAGTTCAGGTCTTATCAAAAGGTCTTAAATCACAGCAGGAAGTCTTGCAGTTCACAGCATTAAATGTAGAAATGTGAACATCTTCCTCAGTATATTATAGTATGAAAGGCATTCCAAAACAAATATCTAACATTTTTTAAATCAAGATGCATTTACTTGAGATTCAAATAAAAAATGATGTCATGTTCTTTGAGAAATTAAACACAATTAAAATAAGTTTTGCTTAAAAGAACACATCTGTCAGTGTGGAATGATATTTGTTGTTGGTCGCTCACTTCATTTTTTAATAAAACAAGACAAATCTTGATGAGAAACTTTTTTTTGTTGCAATGTGATCAGAAGGTACAGTAAAAGTTATTTCCATATTCTAGTGGTTATGAGAAGAAACATTCAAGATGAATTGTAGAAGTGGTGTAAAATGAATTGCAAAGTAATGGAGATCTGTGGGAAGTTGAATTTTTAAACTTTCGATGTCTTGAATTTACCTTCATCAAACCTGCAGAATAGTTGTCAATATAGTTTAGGCAATTAAAAAAAGAAGAAATATTACACCATTGGTCAGTGTGGTATAAAGTTAATTTTGGACCCTTGGAAGCCTTAACATTGTATAATGTTAAATTTTTTTATTTGTTTTGCAGCTGTGGACATCAGAAAACCAGGGTGATGAAGCGGATGCTGGCGAGGGCGAGAACTAAAGGCGTTGCACTTCACTGTTAAATCCACCTACACTCTTTATCTTACACACATACAGCCCATAATTCCCTGCTCCATCCAATCCACCTCCCCTTTATCCACCTCTCTGTATGACGAGCAGCATGAATTGTACCTGACCTATAAGTTTGTACCCCTGAAGCCACGAGCGGCAGGGAAAAGTTTGGATTTTCCAAGGCTGACTTGTCTCAAACATGTCTGATTGTGTATTTTCCCCCAGACGAGGGGAAATGGTTGAATAGTGGAAACAATTTCCATCTTTTTTTCCCTTCGTAAAATCCTCCCTAACATTTTTAAAAGGTATATATTCTCTGGTCTAGCAGGATATAATACATTATAGTGTCCACCCCCCAACACCATTTTTCCCTTCTGTCTCTTCTCTCCAATAGTGTACTGGCGATGGCTGGTTTTATTCAAAAGCCTATTAAACTGTCCATTAATTTAACAAACACTGTGATGTTTAGTTTTTCCTCCTGGATAACTCGTGCTTAATGGAAATCAGAATGGTTTTGTTACAAAAAGCAGTGCAATTCTGTTGCGATCTCATACAGAAGGGATGAAAACAGGCTGTATTGTGACACTGACTAACATGCATTACTATTATTGCTGTCATATGCGTAATTTTGCATACACTGCTGACGACAAAAGGGACCCGAGGTTTGTAATTCCATGTCTTTTCAGTTTTAAGTTAAAGACATTCCATTAGTGTGTGATGTTTAACGATTACAGACCTTTCGTGAACAAACTGGAGAGTTTCCTAATGTTCTGTCAATGAGGCAGTCAACATAAAGGTGCTGTTTGACATCAGTAAACGATTTTCCTGGTTTGTTCTGTACATTTACTTTTTTTTTTCCCCTTTGACATAATATTGCCCGCACTTCCATTTAATAAAGATGTACAATTGTAAACATTTTAGAGGTAAATATAATTTGTCCTAAAATTAAATGCTTGCAAAAATGTTTAAGTTATTCAACAAACAAACTATACAAACAGAAGTCGATGCTTGATGTTTCCCTCTTCATGTAAATCAGGAGGAGTTTTGGGGCCGTAGACTGACTTTAAACTTCTCCACTCTTCATTCCTGCTAAGAGAGGAATTTCTGTAAGACCTTAACAGTTCAACTGAGAAATTCTGGATTTAACTTGAATTATGGCGCAGGAAAGTGCTGCAGTCCAGTGGAGGCTTTGAAGTCTTGGCCCAAAGTCTGTGAAACACAAGCCGAGATTGGATTTGGCAAATAGTTTTTATAGGAGTAGTCACTCACTCAGTGTCACAATACCTTGTCACATCACCATAACATTCCACTTAGGTGTAGAACTCATCTGTCTCGAGCTGAAGACTATGTTCATGCACTGAAGACGAAATCTCTCTCTTTCTCTCCCCTTAGCTGAACAAATGGCAGTTATTCTACGCTTGATTACAAAAAATACAGTAGTGAATGTGGAGCCGAGCCTGTCTGTATATCTGGTATCTCCAATTGCTTTGTTTTTACTGACCAGTATTCTGCCTAAAGTTAGCTTCTGTGACGGTTTCATTGCTTAGCGCGCACGTGGTTGTGAAAATTTAGACTAGCTTAAGAAAAAGAAAAAAACAATTACAAAATGACAAAAAAAAAAAATACAACCTGGTTATTGACGTAATACTAGATTTGTGTATGTCTTTTAAAACAGTTCTAGTTTCACCTTACATGTTATAATCAGGAAAGTGTAAAAGACAATTTAAAGTGAAATAAAAGTTTTATCAGTTCCAAATTGCGCTGTATTGTTTTTCGTAGTGGTGTACATTCAATTCAGAATACACAAGTATGTTCTCTAGGTCTTCACACTCTCCTATAAAGATTTTATTGGAGTGTACATTTGTATGCCTAGTTAAATAAGCATTTAAGGGAATGTTCCAGGTTCAATACAAATTTAAGGGAAGGGTTTACCAAATTTGTTGAAAATGTAGTCATTCTCAGGCCATCCATAATATGTAGATGAGTTTGTTTGTTCACAGGAACAGATTTGGAGAAATGTAGCATTCCATCACTTGCTCACAAGTGGATCCTCTGCAGTGAATGGGTGCCGTCAGAATGAGAGTCCAAACAGCTGATAAGAAACATCACCGTAATCCACTCCAGTCCATCAAATAACGTCTTGTGATGCAAAAATCTGCATGTTTTTAAGAAACAAATCCATCATGGTGTTTTAAACCATTGCTTCTGGTAAAAAAAATGAGTCTAAAGTCCTTCAAATCCCACTGACATTTGTTTAGAACGGTTTTGAACTTTTTGCTAGTTATCAGTGCTAGATATGTGCATATTTCTCTCATGATTCACACAAGATGATGTTTTAATTTGGAGAAAGCAATATTATGAATAGAAGATTTTAAACCAGAAGTAATTGTGAGGTTAAAAATGTCTTGATGGATTTATTACAAGGATGCAGCTTTGGTTTCACAAGATGTTAATTGATGGACTGGAGTGGTGTGGGTTACATGTGGATTATTGTGAGGTCTTTATCAGCTATTTGGGCTCTCATTCTGACGGCACCCTTTCGCTGCCGAGCAAGTGATGAAATGCAACTTTTCTCTGATTCTGTTCTGATAAAGAAATGTTCATCTAAATCTTCAATGGCTTAATGGTGAGAGAATTTTTGGTTTAATTATTCAGTAAATTCAATCATCTGTGGCATTCGGTTGATTGCAACAGAAAACGTTTTTTTGTTTTGTACAAAAAACATTTACAGTAACATTTGAAGTTGACTACTGTGATTAAAATAATTTGCTTGTAAAAGTTATATTCAATTAAAGGCATGCTTACAGTTCAGATAACTGAGGAAAAATTTGAAATTGGTAATTGATAGCATGTATTTTTGCTTTCACAGTTATACTACCTGTATACCTAGTATTTACGGTTTTATGTATTTTTGGTATGGCTAATTCCTTTAAAAAAAAAAAAATCATCACTGATCACAGCATTACATCTGCCAGTTTACAGGATAAAAAAAAAAAAATACAATATTCCTGAACATTTTTTTAATTATCAGATGCGTAACTGCACATTCCTTTCTAGAAATAAAATAAAGACTTGTTTACTTTGTCTTGATGCAAAATGGCATATGAAACATCAATAAATACAGGTGCCAAGTCTTTACAAATGTATATAAACATTAATTGGTTTTGACAGGAACTAATCCACAACAATACAACATCTTTGCCAAAAAATAAGCATTAAGTAGAAAATGCAGCCCGAATACTATCTGCCTTTCTGAGATGTCAATCTAAAGTGAAGAAGGAATTACATTTTTGTCTGAAAAAGAGCCATTGAGTTTAGTGTGCCGTGAAAAACACACTAATACCACATGCTAAATCAACGTCACATATGAATCATTACTGATTAAATCGACAAATGTAAATTACCAGAACAAGTTTGATTCAAGACGCAAAGGTGGCATTTCAGAAAGAGCCTTGATTACCTTATTAATGACAACAACAGACAAGGTCAAATGTGCCTACATGAACATCAACACTTTTCCTTGTTTTAAAATAACATTATGATGTGCATATCTAAAGTCTGTAGCAAACATTGCAGAGGCAAATCAATTCGAGGCACTTTGGGAAAGTATCCTCGTGTTCACTTTATAATCACATTTATTTCATCTGTACTTCCTGCAGTAGTTTCTGCACCACCGTGTTGTTTGGCTCAATTTTGAGCACGCTGTTGAGATCCTCAATACAAGATTTCTTGTTCTAAGAGAAGAAAATGTATTACAGTTTATAAAACAATCCACCAGTTTTTACTTGAGAGGTCATGAACTGCCTTTCTTTTTGTACTGTTCTCTGAGGTCCGCTTATAATGTTATCAAGATTTTTACATGAAAAAAACATCTTTAGAAGTATTAAGTTTTTATTTTCTGTCCGGTTTTTAACTACCCTGTGTTTGAATGAACGTGGCTGATCATAGACTTTGTAAACACCCACTGCTATGACTGGCTATCAGTTGTGAAAGTTTGACAGCCTTTATAGATGGACACAGCTGTGATTTAGGTTAGAAATGCATAAATACTCAGTACATATCAACTGATCTATAATAACAGAAAAAGGAATAGAGACCACATAATAAAAACAGTTACTCCACTTGTGTGGTGCGACATTACTGTTGGATCCAATTTATTTGCACAGCATCATTATTTAGTTTCAATCTTTCTGAAAATCCTGCGTTGAATTGTACCTTGTTTGCAAACATATCCTTGTTCAAATGTAGTGAACAATGGAAGTTCTTACTAATCTGGATCTTCATAAAAAAAAAAGTTCATTCACTCTTTCCTAATATTGAGATCAGAAGGAAGGCAATGCAAAGCCAGATACTGCACAGCGTTGTTTTCGGAGCATCTTTATTGTTTGGTGTCTATATAGACCTGTGTTTGTCTCGTTAACACTATGTGTGTGGCTTGTGGGCGGGGCTAAACAGGCAGTGATGTAGAAGTAGACGTCCATGCTCTTCTGAGGAGGCAGGGATTAGCCACACTATTATGTCAAAGTGGCACATTTCACAAGCTGTCGTTTTGGCAGATTGGCTTCAATAGAAGCTGTTCTGAGTTGTGAAACTTAACAGGATGTTTTTATAGTAATCTTTTATATGTCAAAAGATTTTGATTTCTCAGTTCATGCCCCCTTTAACTAAGACAATGATTCAGAAATAAACTTACCTTGAGTTCCTTGTTTGCCTGGGCACGTCGGTAAAACGCCTTAATGTTGGCAGAATCCAATTGAAGAGCCTCATCACAGTCACTAATAGCTTCTTTGTACATCTTTAATGACAGGTAGCAGAGAGCCCTACAAGAAGCATTGATTTACACACATTATCAAACCTAAAGTCCATGACTTTTATTTGAACTGAATAACCATAGGAACCCTGAAACGGCATAATTAAAGGAACCATTTCTTACCGATTTGTGTAGGCGGTGACTTCTGTGGGGTCCTGACTGAGTGACTGCGTGTACTTCTCCAAGGCTTTCTTGTGTTCGCCTTTCTTCACAAACGCATTGCCTTCTTCCTTTAGAGTCTTGGCTTTTTTAGCAGCTTCAGGTCCTGGTGCTTTGAATAAAAAAAGTGAAAATCAAGTGCTGAAGTGAAGCATGATGGCTCCGCTCAGTACGGCACAGGTAAATACCTTTTTTCTTGTTGTCGATCATGCTGTTTTGTTGTGGGCTGGAGGCCGAGCTGGTGGCTTGTGCCATGCTTTCTTTCACAGACATCGGAACGGAGGGAATCGGAGGCAGTTTCTCTCTCCAAGATGGTCCGTCTGTATCTGTCAAAGTCTTGGTCATTCTGAAGGCAAGGAAAGATGTGTTATATGGTACATTTTTGTATCCTTGTGCTCACAAATGAACATTTTATTCTTTGGGTTTGTGTTATATTTTGTGTATTACCACATTATACAGTTGATCAGTGCATTCTTTATAAACATGCATTATTCTGGTTCCTGTTCATGCAGAATTACCTGTTGACGCCATCGTGAGCTGCCGGTATGTTCCAGTCTATCTGTAACACAGTTTTGTAGTCCACATAAGCCTGTCTGTATCTCTCCAAAGCTTCAAAAGCTGACGCCCGGCGAAGCAGAGCTTTAAATCCAAACGGAACCAATTCAAGAGACCTGAAAGGTAAGTATTAAAGGGGTGCTATTATGCTCTTTCACTTTTAACTTTAGTCTGTAATGTTGCTGTTTGAGCATAAAAAAAGGTCTGCAAAGTTACAAAGTCCTATTCAAAAGAAGATATTTTATTTAACAGAAATGTATTTAGATTTTAACGAACGACTCGTTTGGACTACAACGCGTATTTTCCAGGATTTGTGATGTCAAAAATATTGACGAAGGAGATGAGACCCGGTTGAGTTGCACTAGAAAAAGTAACGAGTGTTATCACTATGCTGGAGACATGCTAGCTTTCCCAAGATAGACAAACTTAGAGTGGTTACAATCATCCAGGTTTAAATCCCGCTCAAATTGATTGGTTTTTGACGGAATATTTACAACTAAAGCTCGGCGACTATGGTACTTAAGGGACATGACATTTCCTGACCAGGTGCAGAGTGCTGTCAATCACAACACAGGCTGGCCCAGCTAACCACCACAACACATTTTGTATTTCAGAAGGCGTATTCTTTAGATACAGGAACTATTCGAGCAGTTCATGCCAGACTAAAGAGAGAGGTGTTGTAATAAATGTAAAATATGTGAAAAATATTTTTTTTTTTTTTTGAACGACTTAGTTATGAGAGCCTGTTTTATAACACCCCAAAACAAAATCAAGACATTGTAGAAGAGCATTATAGGACCCCTTTAAGATTATTAACACTGAACATTATCACTTTATACATTTTTGCACCCGCTGTTTGTTGCACTTACCTTGTGCAGTCTTTAATGCATTCACTGCAGTTTCCATTTTTCAGGTAACTGGCGGCCCTGTTGGAGTACAGAATACCCAGTTCCTCCTTGTTCTTCTGACCTGCAAACAGATTAGTTACACTGATGTGCTTTTATTTACAATAGCACCACGGCCTTATTTACATCTATTATAGTCTAAGGAACTGTTTTAAAACTAGTTGCTCTGTAACATTCATATATTCCTGTTTGGGATGATTGCCCTCTTGTTACTCATTTAAAAACATATTAAATATGGAATCTCTATGGTATTCTTAGGATATGACAGTACCATGATGTTATCATCAGATTCCATCACGGGTTCTGTCAGATAATAAAGGATATAATATTAATGCATGGGATTAATTAATCCTATAAATGTGTATATTTTGATTTGGAAAATATTTTCTATTATGTAATATGACATTTTTGCTACTCACTACAGTGTTGTGCTATTAAATGTATAATTTCTCTCTCTCTCACTATTTATATATTATATATACATATATATATATATATATATATATATATATATATATATATATATAGTTCCTTAATGTTAACCTGACAATTTTTCGTGCATTTTTCATCTTTATTATTAAAAAATTTAATATGTGGAAGTTACATAGTTTATCACTTAGAATGTGTCAAATAATATTTGAAAATATTTTCTATATTACACAATACAAACCTTTTCTACTCGCTGCACTTACTAGTATTATTATTAGATGTATTATTTATGTATACACTGACCCCCCTAGTGCTCATTTGGGGATCCCTGGACCCCATTTCGAAACCCCCTGAAACAGTCCACACATGGTACTGAAATGTATTCGAAGAATACCATAAAACAACGAAATATGTAAACTTTGGCTAAGTGGTAATAGTGTAACGATGGTGTTTACCTCTGTGATAGTTGTATTTTGACTATATTTGACCGCCCTTACCAGACTTCTCCAGCAGCTGGATGGACTGGCTGTAGAAGTTCACAGCTTCTCCGTACTGACCGGCTCTGAAGCGCTCGTTACCGGCTTGTTTGAGCTCCGTCCATGAATGCGAGCGACGCTTCTGAGGCATGATGACACTGGAACGATCAAAGGCAGTGTGACCATAAATGCTGTTAACTTAGTTTAGCAGTGTTACATCAATATCACACACTGGCAGCAAAATTGTTGTGATAGCTCTAAACTTACAATATAACGGAGCTACTGCGGTAGAATCGACGTCTGAAGTTGAAAACCCGGAAAGTAAATACTGAAGGAAGGGCTTTAGTGAGCGCCCAGCTTCGCTTGCTTAAAGTGACCAGTTGTTGCACTGTGATCTAAAGTAACATGAGAGAGCTAGTCAGTCCTCGTTCTAGAACAAGCTAAAAGATCCGCTTCACCTACTACACGACTGAAGCGGCTGTCGATCTCCGGTGCTGCTGCTATTTGAATATCAAGATGGGTGATTGTAACCCAATACAGGGTTGCTAGGTCCTGCGAGAAAATCACGTAACATGCAGTGTCAAGGTAACGAGGGAAACGGCACTAAAAATTACAAGGATATATGGCAACACTGAACCAGTGCCAAACGACTGTCGGCTTCCCTCTATGGAAATCCAAGGTGTGTGTTGCCAGATGTTCCTAACACCCCAATAATTCAATATTTTAACGCATCAGTTGTCTTTTCGTTTAATTTTTCTTTTTTAATAATATACAACTACAAGTGCAATTTATAAAGTATATATAAATATATATATATTTAATATTTTATTTAATAAAGTACAAGACAATATTTTGTACATCTTTTTTTTTTAAATATACATTTTACATTTTTTGTAAAGTTTTTTTCTTCATTAAAGTTAACCACTGAAGTCTAATTTCTTTTTTATTATTATTATTACTACTATGAATTTAATGCGTGGTTGCTATTTATCAAAGAAGTTGAGATGTTTTATCAAATGTAATGCTTTGCTCTAAAACGCATAATGTTTCCAGCAAATAAAAACATTAATTATCCTGTTTTTTTATTATTATTATTATTATTCCTTTTTGTTTCCTTTGTTATGGCATTGCTGTCCTTTGTTGGTCTGACTCGACCCTACTGTATTTGTCCCTCGTCTGATTCCGTAGTTTGGTCCCGCACAAACGCCTTCCTTTCCGAGAAACCGGACGTAAGTGCTGAAGGTCGTGAATTAAACGGTAAATATCGAGTTTGCTATACACTTGCAAAATTTCTTTGCTGAAATTAGCATGAACTATAATAATATCACTGGTATGTTTAAACAATATATAGGAATTGGTTTATCTTAGCTAAACGTGCCTCGTTCTTGAGGTACGTCTCGCCGCTTGTCGTCGTTGCTTGCTAACTTCGTGTCCGCTAAACATTTATGTGTCAAAGTGCACTCACCTGCTGATATTAAGCTAACGTGTATTTGAAATGTCATATTTAAAATAAAAGAAAGCTCTGCTGTGCGTTTGCACGCGCTTTTTTCACCTCTACAAAAATAATATGCAAATTCCATATCAGCTATAACGTTAATCCTAAAAAGTTGAACAGAAGAGCACGATTTTAAAGCAAAGATGGAGTTTCATATATCTGAATGTTATTATATAATGCAATTGAGGTTCTTCGTTTGGTTGTGTTGAATGTCAGACATCCATGTGTGATGGTCGGAACAGCACGTAGCACTAATACATCGGTTCATGAAGTTTCTTTTATTAATGCCCTTTATTATTGTCTTCTCTTTCTAGAAGTAAACAATGTCTCTTGTAAAGCCAGCGATGAGAGGCCTTCTTGCCAAGCGTTTGAGGTTTCATTTGCCCATCGCCTTCGGTCTTTCCCTTGTGGCAGCAGCCGGCTTCAAGGTTAGTGAAAGTGTGCTGATAAATCAGTGTATGCTGTTTTTTTTTTTTTATGATTATGTGCACTATAGTTGACCTTTGTGGTCTTCATGGCTTTTCAAAATTATCATTGGTACTTCATCTCTTCCTCTTGTCAAAAGGTTTCAAAAGCACTTTTTGTCGTGACATAACCTCAAAAATCATTCAAATTAGTTTTCCTTAGATGATTTGTAGTCTTGGATATTTGGTTGCATCCCATCTTTAATGAATCTTTTGTTTTTTGCAAAATACCTTGGACCATTTTTCTTGAATCTGAGAAACACTTTTTGTGTCTTTCTGCAGTACACAGTAACAGAACCCAGGAAACAGGCTTATGCTGACTTCTACAAACGTTACGATTCGATGAAGGAGTTCAGTGCCATGAGGGAAGCTGGTGTTTTTGAAAGTGTCAGACCCACTGGAAAATAAACCACTGTCTTGTGAGTGGCCCTTCAGTTGCATATAATATTATTATTATTATTATTATTTGTAATAAATAATACAATTCATAATATATGCATTTATCTTGAAACTCTAAATACATAATTTAAGTACACTTTTTAACCATCTTTGGCTAAAATAAACGTTTTAAATGGTCCAAAAGTGAGAGGTGTTCATTCAAAAATACTAGAGTTATGTCCCTGACTATAACTATGACTTTTTTTTTTTCATTCACTGGTCAGTTTTTGGGCTGTTTGGCTTTTAATAAACTACTCTTTTTGCCAAGTGTATAGAAAACATTCAAAATGCACATTTTTTTATAAAACAATTTCTATTTGCATTTGTAGATTAAAATTTGATGACATATATGCAAAGGCCATTTTCTCAATGTCCAAGCCTCCACTTCATTAGCTCTTATTACTATACACTGTATACTGTTAGTTTTATTCTCATTTATATTCTGAAGGTTTTTATAGACAGGTTTGATTGTAATTCTTAATTGTTAATGTGCAGTGGTTAATCAACTGGTAAAAGTAAGGTGATGTTAGTTACACTTTTTGCTGAATATACCTGTGGTGTCACTGACTTGGACTTTTTACTTCTTTCTTTACAGGTTATGTTCCCCCTTCATTCCTCCTCTACAACTGAATCTTTATGAGATTATCAGATATGAACACTGATGTCTGATGTTCTTATTAATACACAAATAAACTATTGACAGCCATCATGCTGTAGTGATTTATTGACGCTCGTTTATGAAAATAAATGTTGAAACCTGATCTTGTCAACATGTTTCCCCTATTTTGTTTAACATGAAATTATGGATGTTTTACTATGTTTTAATTACATAAATGAAAAATTAAAACCTCTGAATTTAATCCCAATATAGCAGTAATGTTATGCCAAAGTCATGTCTAAAATAGTTTTTTCCCCCAAGGCATTTTCAAAGTTTTCTTTAAAGAAACGTTTTAATTTTTATCTTTAAAAACTTTTTTTCTATGATGTTGATTAAACAAAATGTTGTTTGTACTTTTGACCTTTAGGAGAAACCACATGCTCACATTTGCTTTATACCTTATATCCTTGTATTTTATTAATGGAATGATACTTCAATAATGGTTCGTTTTTTAATTTTATCTTTCTCATACCATAGTAATTTTGAAACTACATTGGTGTGCCATATTGATGCCATCATCATTGTACCAGGAGATCTCCACAGTATTTTTGGGTTTAGTTTTGAGGTCTTTTATTTTGACGTGCGTTTTCCCAGTGTTCTACTGCACAGGAAGTGCTATGAACAAGAAAGCGGAAGTTGTTGTTGACGGACCAACTTCTGTTATAATGTAAGCCTTCTCACGGCCAATGTATAATGCGAATGATTCGTAATGTCGTATAAACGCAGTTTCTTTCATTCTCACTGATACGACTGCTTGTGTACTCTGGGTGAGGTTTTTTTTAATACTAGTTATCAGTTGCTTTCTGTGCATGTGCCTTTAGGAGGCCTCTGTGCTCGCGAGCCTGAGCGTGGACAGCATGTTTGTGTGATATGGATCAAGTACTGGATATTGTATATTTAGTCTGGATAATGTACAAACGAACACCTTAACAATACCTAGTTAATTATGTAAGACTGTATGTCTCATTTGCTGTATCTGTTGTTAAAATGCGTTATTTGGCGCCCCAGAAATTTGACAACACTTTGGTGTATTAGTAAAAAAATATATATTACAATTATTGCATATAACTATGTAATCTTCTAAAATATATACCAGGCTGAAGATTGCATTCTCATTGATAATGCATTGTATTTTTTTAATGGTGTTTAAGTTTTTTTTTTTTTTTTTTTTGCACTCTTTTATTTAATTCCAGGTAAATTCCAATGTACATACAATTAAGTGCCATGTTATTGCCATGTAATGCTATCATTTTACCATGGTGCTGTTTCAGTACTTTTTATGGATGCATTATCATAAACTAATGTACCATGTTACTTAAATGAAAACCGTAACAATATTATTGTATTTTTTTTTATTGAACTGCATAATACGTTATAATATATTAGCATTAAAATGTCTTTTTGGTGTTCAATGAGACTTTTCAAGACTTTATTTTAAAAAGTAAAACAGTTTCAATAGCTAAATATTTATGGCATGCCAAAGTCTAAAATGCTCTACTCAACAGAAGTGATGCAATGTCCCTATGTGATGCAATTTGGGCTTAATTTAATGCGGAAAAGTTGAATAGACATAAAACTGCTGCCCCCCAAACACTGCAATGATGCATTTAAAATTTGTTGTAAGCGATGGTCAGTTTTTCCTGTAATGATCAACGCAGATACTTATATTTAGAGTAGTGTTTCATAAGTCAATGAAAAGCTAAAGATATATTAAATAATAAAATGAAATTATTTTTAAATTCAAAATCAAACACAATTAGAGGTTATATATTTTATTTAAAATATTTATTTTATCATGAATGCATGTATATTTAAATATATTATGAAATGAAATGTATTCCTCTGATGCAAAGCAAAATTTTCAGCATCATTACTCCAGTCTTCAGTGTCACATGATCTTCCAATTGTATAATGCTGATTTACTACTCAAGAAACATTTTTTTTAACTGTGTTGTAAACAGTTGTGCTGCTTTATATTCAAAGTAAACATGTAGTAGAAAGTTTATTATTCATTGTTTTAAATTATTAATGCAGTTATATAATGATACTTCTGGAATAAAATATATTTGTGTTGGTGTTATATTCACAGGTGGATCTGTGATCTGCATCTGTCTTCAGTCTGAGCGCTTCTCCTTCTTGCACTATAACTCTAAACACTTGTAAGACCTCCACCTCTCCGTCACCCACATGAGCGCAGCGTTCTACTCCCGCTGGGCCGAGCGCCATGCCTGACCGGGATAGCACCTACCTGGCAGGCGGTGGTGGAGGTGGGACTGGGGTGGGCACTGGGGTCGGGGACGAGGGAGGGTCTGGGACGGGTGGAGAGAGTAGAGTGACAGGGGTGAGCGGCTCAGCGGGCTGCACGGGGAGTAACGGAGGTCCCGGGGCCATGGGAGGTGGTGGCGCTTTAGGAAACGGGGCTTTCAGCTCCGGTTTGGGACTGGATGGCGTTTGCCGGGACTTTTTGCGGAACGTGTGTAAGCGTGGAAAGCGCTGCCGCTTCCGCCATCCAGACTTCAATGAGGTTCCTGATTTGGGTGTGCAAAAGAATGAGTTCATCTTCTGCCACGACCATCAGAACAAAGAGTGCGTGCGCACCAATTGCAGATTCGTGCACGGCTCGAAGGAGGACGAGGATTATTATAAGAAAACGGGAGAGCTTCCACTTCGGCTCAGAGGGAAGGTGGCAGCCGGGTTGGGATTGTCTCCGACCGATCTCCCGTTGAGCCGTGGTGAGGTGCCCATTTGTAGGGACTACCTGAAAGGAGAGTGCCAGCGGGGCAACAAGTGCAAGTTCCGTCACGTCAGGAAAGATTATGAATACGAGGCCCCACCTCGGGGTGGAGTCGGTTGCATGATGGGTGTCACCGGTGGCGTTAGCGGGATGGTGAACCCCGCCGGTGGTGGAGCAGGAGGTGTTGGCAGTGCCTGTGGCGGGATGTCTGGCCTCGTTGGTGGTAGTGTCGGGAACTACATGGGAATGGCATGTCCTAGTATTGGCAGCTGCAGAGACCAGGGCATGTCGGGGGGAGGCGGGGGCTCGATGAGTGTCTGCATGTCGATGGGGACGGCGGGACATCGGCGCTACGACAGGGGCCCTTGCTCCATCTACGACCCTCTGTTCGAGAATGGTATGTTTGAAGCAGGGCCGGTGGAGGTGCCTGTCGACCACACAGCCTTCCAGCTGAAGAGACGCCGTTTGGATGGGCTTCGGTTGACTGATGGGACCGCCGGTGGACATTATGACCTGGGGCTTCAGACCACTCTGGCGACCCGACCGTTAGAGTACCGCTTACTAGAAGAGGAGAACTCCCTCCTGAGGAAAAGAGTGGAGGAGCTTAAGAAACAGGTGAACAGGTGTTAAATGTACTCATTTACTCACCCTCATGTTGTTCCAAACCTTCCTTCCTTCAGTGGAATACAACAGATGATATTTGGGTTTGGGACTGCAAAATGATATAGGGGAGTATGTGGTTAGTTGTAACATAGTTGCTCAGATCGTTTTTTAATGTTTTGATAACTAACAGAAGACACTAACCAGTTTTTAATTCCACTTGCGCACTATTTACACTATTTACTTTAATTAATTCTAATGAGAAACAGGCGAATAAAGACTGACAGTCAATGTTTAGTCAGTTTAATGTTTAGAAATTATTTCAAAACCTGTAAAGCATTTTTTCTAATTTATGTGGGTCCTCCCAAGCATTGATTGCAATGTGTTCATTGTCAAACTCTAAAATCAATTATTTTTAATCCTTAAAAAACGCCATTATCTTATTAAAAAAAAAAAAATATATATATATATATATATATATATATATATATATATATATATATATATATATATATATATATATATATATATATATATATATATATATATATTATTTTTATAACAATATTTTAGTTTATAATTTCAGTTTTAGTAATTTCGATCATTTTATTCATTTTCTTTTTATTTCTGTTGTAGGTTTTTTTTTGTACTTTTAAATACATATATTTTTATTTAGTTTATTTTATTTCTAAACGAAAATTATTTTTAATAGTTTTTCATTTTAGTTAACAATAACAACACAGCTTTTTTGCAGGGAGGCACCTATATTACAATTCTGTACTATTTTGTCTAAATGATCAATGTTATTAGTTTTAAATGCTGCAGGAGTTTTTTTTTTTTTTTTTTGATGAGCGTTAGATGATGATAAAAATAATCTTTATTAGGCATGCATTATTAAATATTCAATAAAATATATATAAAAATCTCGGATTTTAACTGATACTAATATGGTACAGATATATAATGCATCCTTATTATTATTATTATTATTAATTTATTTTCTTGTGGAGATTTTGGAGATTAACAGTTCCATCTTTGACTTTGCTTTTTAAATTCTGCACATTCTGCAACATATCATCTTTTATGTTCCACAGATGACAAAAACAAAACAAATTTTGAATGATTTGAGCACGAATAAATGATGACCGAGTTTATGGATGACCTCTTTCAATTCTAAGTATTTTAGAAGCATTATACAATTGACCCCCGTCCTTTGCATTATAAATCCTGCATGCAAACAAAACATGCAAATCATCTCTAAATTGTACTTCAGAAATCAGTGACAGAACCTTTTTTTTTTTTTTAATGTAGGAAACCTGTAACAAAGTCCTAAATGTCTCTAGGGTTCCAAGTGAAATTCCCAAAACTCACATATGTCCTATTTTTCTCAAGGTGTCCAATCTCATAGCCACCAACGAGGTTCTCCTGGAGCAGAACGCTCAGTTCCGGAGCCAGGCTAAAGTGATGACGCTGTCCTCCACCCCAGCTCAGTCTGAGCAGAGTCTGGTGCCCCCTGTTGGTTCTGTTAGCTCCTACAACCATGGCATCGCCCAGACACACACCACTCTGAGCAGCGCAGGTCTGCAGCCCCGTCCCGTCACGCAGCAGGATCTGGTGGCCCCAGCTGGTGCTCCGACCGCCCCTCCAACCAATGCGGCGCCCCCTACTGCACCCCCTCCACATCTGAACCCTGACCCCATCTCTGCCGCCCTCGCTCAGACTATCGCCCAGGGCATGGCTCCACCTGTTTCCATGGCCCCTGTTGCAGTTTCGGTAGCACCGGTGGCTGTTTCGATGGCACAACCGCTGCCGGGCATCACGATGAGCCATGCGACCACCCCGATGGTGTCGTATCCCATCGCAAGTCAGAGTATGAGAATCACAACCATGCCTCATTAGTATGAGCAGATGCTTTCAGCAATATATACATACAGTTTAAAATCGGGCACCTCTGCTAACACCCCTTTGTTTAACTTACCAATAACACGGTACGTTTCTCAGGTCAAGGGTCTGTTTTGACTGAAGAAACTTACAGATTTCTGTATAGACAGAATAAGGATCTTCTCATATTTCAGTTTTCTTGCCACACTTTACTGGATGATTGCCTTTAATAGAGCCGGAGAGACTCCTTCGAGATTGTGGACATTTAAAGAAGTAATCGCTGCAGACAGATTGTGAATTTATTTGTTAGCTGTCAGTTTTAGTTTTGATTCTTTTTTAATAGTTTGTTTTGTGAATTGCTTTTCTGTGAACTGATTATTGGTCTTTTGCACAACATTAATGAATCTGACCCGTTAAGCACCATTGTTAATTCTTGTCATGTTTTACATACATAAAAAATGAAAACAAAAAAATAATATATGGGCATAAAATTGTTTAACTTATTTATTTTGCTAACTAAATAACAGCATTATTCTGTCTGAATATTGGCCATGTTTCCTTCACCCAATCACTTTATTGCTCTTAATCAGTTCTAATGAATGAACTGTCATCCTTTAGTGTTTGCTTGTGATGTTTTTTAAGATAATACATAAGGTTTGTGGTCTCTCAGATTTATTTTTATTTTTTTCATGCAAAACATACCAGCATCAGAAGTATGTTTAAACTGACCAGTTCACAAGCTCCTTCCTTTATTTATTGATAATCCACCAGCAGGACACAGGCACATCTGGATGCTCTGGATTACACAAACTAGATTGCATCTATATTGGCAGCCATTATTTAAAATCTAATGTGAATGCCTTGCCTATGAACTGAATACAGACCTTGAGCAGCAGGTGGTCAGCTAGTATGAGAGCACCTACTATGGCAAGTACATTTTCTTTGCTTTCTTTTACTGTCTTTATATCCTTATAAGTATATTTTGACTGGTAAATTTCAGTTTAAACAGTAATAACAATTTAATATATAAGTTAAACTATAGATGAATATAGAAAATAATAATATATGGGTAATGCATTCTGGACATGTTGCATACCATTTCTTGTCAAAAAGTGGTTTTTATTTCAGAATTTGGAGCTAATTGTAACTGGATGAACAAAGAATAGAAAAAGATCCCGTTAGATAAATTGAAAACTTATTTATTTATTTATTTATTTTACCAAAACTGCATTATGGATATGTTCATCTGAAATTATAACGAGTCAAAAGTGCACTGTAGATAAGATATCAAAAAAAAAAAAAAAGATCACTAGTCAAAAAAAAAAAAAAAAAAAAAATGCATTACGGATGTTTTAGTTTTGGCTAATCACAACTGATTCATTAGGAAATATTAATTTATGATGGATGTTTTATTAGCGTTCCTTTACATTTAAATTTTTATCCAAAGCTATTTACAGTGCATTCAGACTACCGTAAATAATTTTTACCTAACATGTAAAACATCCTTGATTTGATTCTAACTAATCAAAATGCAATCATAGAGATATACACCTTAAATTATATCATTAGATACTTTATATGCAAATGCATACATAAAGAAAAAGGTATTCCAGATATCTTGCATTAGTGTTTAGCCTAGTCTAAAAAGAATAATAACGGACCTATTATCGTTCCATTATCACCTATTTAGTCAGAATTGATCTTAATGTACTTTAATTCAAATTGTGTCCCATGAGATGTAAAGGTAGAAGCTTTAAAAGAAAATACTGCCTGCTGCAGCTACCAGCAAAGTTTTCCTCTTTACACGACTGCGTGTTTTGTTGTGGGCGTGGGTCGGCGATGTAACGGTGCGTGCCACACTTCGGGGTTTTCAGAAGGAAAAAGAGCGTCGTGCCAGAGGGGTAAAAAAGCGGAGAGGTGGTCGATTTTTCTTTATTGAGAATGATTTATTGATCAGCAGTGATCAGACGCATCCGATTCATCTGCAGTCAATGCGCGACCGAAACGATCCACTGTAACAACAACATATGTTGAATTTGAGTTGCAAATCGCTGCTCGCAACCGCTTTGTAATCGTATCTCGACTTTGGGAAAAACATTGCGTACAAGCCAGCAATGGCGCACGTCGTTGATTCAGGGCCGAAAAACGACTCGGACTCGGAAAAGAAGATTGTACCGTCCCAGGACAGTTCATCGGGAGAAATGGACGTCCCTAAAAATAAACTATTTGATGCCAAGGCAATCTTATGGACTTTTGGCAAATGTCTCACAGCCTTGTTGCCCGTGTACCTGGCTGGTTACTATCGGATGAGCACTAGTTTAGTGGTGTTTGGGATGATGGTTTACGCAGGATGGAAACACTCTCGTGAGGCGAAGGAGGCGAGACTGAAGTCTGCAATAGAGTTAGTCAACGACGAACAGGAATACATCTCCTCCAAATCATTCAGAAGTAGAAGAGACCTGCCTTCTTGGGTAAGAATGCACAAATACTCAATTGTTATTGATGTATAGCGTCCGAATAAACCCACACGTATTAATACTTCAAGTGAAACAGACAGTGTGTAAATGTAAAATATTTGCATGGCTACGGTACAAACCACTAAAAAGGGCGGCGAGGTCCGAATCGCGAATGATTTGTTCTTATGAATCTGTTCATTTGAACGATTCAGATTCGTACTGCGTTTGAAATCACTTCGCTGTTAAGCATAGAGATTAAAAACTAAGGAGGATGACATGAACAGCTTTAATGTTTGAAGTAAACTTCTCGAGAACACAGTGTAAAACAGTAGTGTTTAACAGAACAACATCATTTACCACTAAAAAATGAACACAATGCCTCGCGTGTCTTAAGTAGTGACTCAAAAGAGTCAGTCATGGTGAATCAAAATCCGTTTGAGCGAATCGATTGAAATGATTCCGATTCTCCAGTGCTCAAGGTGCTAAAGAATAATATAGGAGCGGTCTGCAGATTTAGATTACATTTTTCGAGCTGATGGTGGCGCTGTATTGGTGATATACTGCATACATAATCGTTCTAAACACATTGTTGCTTTGTCATCCCTTCCACATATGCACAGTAGATATATTTGATCATGTCTTGTGGCTATCATGTGGTGTAAAAAGTAATGTTAAAAGTAAAAATGTAAAAAGTTTAAAATATAAAATATATATAAATGATTTAAAATGTATTTAAATTAAATTAAAAATCATTTATTTATTCAGTTTTAATAGGGATATTTTATCCTAGAGAAATCTATGATATGAAATCTATGAATGTTCATGATAGACTGAGGTGGTTATATGTGCTGTTTGTTTGTTTTCCATCTTAATAACCAAATCCTCTGTTAAAAAATTGTTGTACTGACACTTTAAAGCTTGTATGCATTGGCAATCTTTGCATTTAGAAATGTGTTATTATTTTTTCTTCATAATTCCAGGTCAGTTTTCCAGATGTGGAGAAGGTTGAATGGCTCAACAAGGTAATTCAGTAAACATTTTGGTTTACATTTGTTCATTGAGATGCCCCGTGGAAAATCAAGCCTGTAATGCCATGTAATCCTCCTGAACCGTGACGTTAAACCCCACCCAACCCGTCTGTATGACCCTCCCTTATGTCACAACAGCCGTCTGTGACCACACACACACACACACACACACACATGCACGTGTCTGGTTAACAAAAGCTGCATATTCTATCATCACACATTCATTCTTAACCAAACACTAGTTCAACCAACATATGTTCCTGCCTTTGAATTAGTAAATGAGTTGCAATGCATGTTTTTCCAAGAAATTAAATTTTTAATGCCCTTTTGCATCTTTAAAACATAAAAAAAATCCTAACAGTTACAGTAGGGTTTCAGCACTGCATGCTTGAACCCTTAATCATTACAATAGTTGCCAAAACACCATAATAGATATAATATACACAGTTTATACTGATAATAAAAGATAAAATTAATGCATAACAAAATATGGAAACCAAATTATAATAATAAAAAACAACATACTACATAGTCTTAAGAAAAAATGGCTATTTAAATACTAAAGTAAAAAGATACATTTTTTGCTTTCTTATTTAGTATTAATGGTATATTTATGCAAAATATAGTATTTTTTAAATATTAAATTAGAGGTTGAACTGAACTTTTCTTCTTTAGATTTACTCACTGAGAGACAGAAGAAGGAGCAGCATATAGAGACATATCTCAAGCTCATCCCATTTCAGTAATAGTCGTATTATATAAAAGTATATAATATATGTAAAAGTTCTCCAATATATCGTTATAGCACAGATATTTAGACTTGACGTTCTTTTTCAGTGATTCACGAGGAAGATATGTTACGCTGGCATTCATCCCAGCCGAGACTCACCCTTCCCTTGTTGTACCCCGTGCTCATGTGGTTTGTACATGAGTCTCAAAGCTATTTCTAAATTCTGTGGTTTGCTTATGTGATGAGCAGTCCGATAAATACTCTGGCCACTGGTGCTTTAGCTTCTGTTATCAGCTATTAACATCCGCCAACAAAAACAACAGGTCACTACAGTAACAAGGGCAAGGCAAACTAGATGGCTCGGTGTAATCAGCTGCAAGCAGAGCAGAGCACAAACATGAGTTATATGAGTGTTAAGGGAACATTATGGGAATATTGCTTTTTAATGTGCTCTAAACCTTCTGAAACAGGTAGTAATGTTTAAAAAATGTTAAATGACCGTCCAACTAAAACGTTTCAGAAAAAAAAAACGTTCCATGAAAGATGCATGAATAATCTAAAATAAAAGCTGACACACTCTGACATAAAATATGACACACTCTTTCTCTTCCTGTCTGTTTTTCAAGATTATTCAGCAGGCCTGGCCATTTATTGGTCAGTATTTAGAGAAGCTGCTGACGGAAACCATTGCTCCATCCATCCGCGGCTCCAGCTCTCATCTGCAGACGCTCAGCTTCACGAAGGTCGACTTTGGTGGCAAGGTCATAAATGCTCACTCACTTACAGCTACACAATAAATAATATTCCAAAACATTCCCACACATCTCAATCCTCTGCCGTGCAAGAGATTAAAAGAGGCTCCAGTGTCACTGAAGCGTGTCAGAACAAGCGTTCTGTTTAAATAAATGCTCTAGAGAACATTATACACGTCTGATGTCTCATGGCAAACGTTCCTGTTAAAGCAAGAGTGACATTTAGATGTTAAGTCATTTAAAAACTGAAAACGTTGATTTTGTTGCAAATATTTTAGCTAATACTGCAGGGAGGTCAATGAAAAGCTATTAATTCATTAAACCATAAGAATGTAATATATATATATATATATATATATATATATATATATATATATATATATATATATATATTAGGGGTGTAACGATACGCGTATTCGTATTGAACCGTTCGGTACGACGCTTTCGGTTCGGTACGCGGTACGCATTATGTATACCGAACGGTTCGTTGGAGTAATTAATTATATTTGAAAAAAAAAAAAAAAGAGAGAGAGAGAAATATAATGATATGCGTTCAACAAGGTAGCCCAATAACCCAAACAACGTAACAGGCAACGCCCCTGACACTCCCGAAGAAGAAAAAAACACCATCTTATATGTTTATGTTAGGCTACTCAGCAGGCGCTCGCTCACTCAGTACACGCTGAAGGCTCGTTGCAAAATAGCCAATGCGTTTAACAGACTAGAAATGAGAAGATCCTCCAATAACCAACAGGTCTGGTGTTTGGGTGCACTTTGGATTCCCTTTAAGCTATAATGGTGATGGCAAGAGAGTGGTGGATAAAAAAACAACGGTATGTCGCATCTGCAACATGACAGGGTGCACCAGCGGGAATAAAAAAAAAAAAAAAAAAAACACCAGCGGGAAAATCTGGGATATATGCGTCAGTACTATCTGGGAAAAGACGAAAAAAAGGAGAAACATGCACGCAGCAAACTATCCCTGCAGCATTTAGAAACTATAGCTTACAGGGAATCCAACCCAAACACCAGACCTGTTGGTTATTTTAGGATCTTATATTTCTGGTCTGTTAAAGGCATTCGACATTTTGCAACGAGCCTTCAGCGCGTGCTGAGTGAGCGAGCGCCTTAGGGGCCGTTCACATATCGTGCCTAAAAACGCATGGAAAACGCTAAGCGCGTCTTTCTCCTCCTTTCCAAAGCGCTCGGGCAGAAGCGCTCGGGCTCGCTCATGAGGCGTCTGTCTTTGCTAAGCAACAATGACGTGCTCTCTCCATGAGACGCGGAAATTTCAGCGAAGGATAAATGGATTTGCAGCTCTAAAAATCGCTTGCAGTAGCTCTGCTACTAAATTTATTTCAAAATTGCAATCCATATACAACTATGATCAGCTGATCCTTCATCTTGGCTGAGCTCTCAACGTTGTTACGGGAAAGGATGAAGCTGATTGGTTAGTTCTTGTCACATGACCCGCGGTGCGCTTGCGGCATTCTGAAAAGTTGAGATGTTTTTACATTTTGCTGTATCTAAAACGTATCGAACCGAACCGAACCGAACCGTGACATCAGTGTATCGTATCGAACCGAACCGTGAATTTTGTGAACCGTTACACCCCTAATATATATATATATATATATATATATATATATATATATATATATATATATATATATATATATATATATTACATTCATATATATATATTACATTCTTATATATATATATATATATGGCAATGAAAATGAAACACTTACTAAAAATATTCCTGTATGTCATGTGACCATTAGCCGAAATCAGAGAACCCTAAGCATACAAGTGTGTTGTTAAATTATTAAAATACTCATTTAAGATGGTACTTAAAGTACATATTTTAGGTCAAAGGGGTTTTGGAATCCCTGAACCATTATCACTTTTAGCATTATTGAATATCATTCATAAAGAAACAACTAATTTGCCCAATATTACAGTCTTGTCTGCACATCTGATCTTCTGCAACAGATTTTTATTTTATTTTACAGCCTATGAAGGTGGTTGGAGTGAAGGCTCATGCAGAAAATGAGAAAGGTCAAATTCGGCTCGACGTTTACATCAGGTGACGCATGCATCTGAGATTCTCCTCAAACACAAGGTCCTGTAATGAGGGAATTGTCTGTTTGACTCTCAGGGAGGGATTCAAAAGCCTTGTGTACTCGATAGTGTGTCTGGATTTCACAAGATTGTCAAAGTGTAGCCAACTCAGATTTGTTCAGCCTGAATGAGTTTATTCAGAGAAAAAAGGAAATTGAAAGACTGAAATGCATTTCAATTCATTAGTTTAGTTTTAGTTGTTTTAAACTAATTCAGCAGAATTCCTTAAGATGTCTAATTTATTTGGGAAGAGTAATCTAAAAGCAATATTATCTCTAAAAGCAATCTAATGTATTTCTTCAGTTACGTGGGGGACGTGGAGATAGATGTGGAGGTGAAGAGGTATTTCTGCAAGGCTGGTGTGAAGGGAATACAGGTGAGATTATCCGTTAGATATGATGCACACTCCCAATGAATAAATGAATGAGAGTTTATTCCACGTGCGCTTGTTCTGTCAGCTTCATGGAATGATGCGTGTGATTTTGGAGCCTCTGATCGGTGACGTCCCAATCGTGGGTGCTGTAACCATGTTCTTCATTCAAAGACCTGTGAGTTTCTTTAAACATATTCTACACTATGAAATAAATCGGTAACACTTTAGTTTAGGGCGCAATTCTCACTAGTTGCTTGTTAGCATACATATTAATAACTAGCATATTGGCTGTCTATAAGAGTTATAAAGCACATATAAATGCCTTATTCTGCATGATCATATTTTAGATCCCTTAATTTTAGAGCCGATACCTAAACTTAACAATTACCTAACTAACTATTAATAATCATCAAATGAGGAGCTTCTTGATGCAGAGGTCATAGTTAATAGTTAGTTAATAGTGACAATTGGTCCCCAATCTAAAGTGTGACCCAATAAATGTTCTTGAATGGTTCTGTTAAACAAAATAATTTAAATATTAACTTAAAATTTTATGGAAGCCCGTTTCCGCAACTAAATAAAAAAATAAAACGAGGTAATTGCGGCGTTTTATCTGACAACCAGAATTTTGAGATTAAAAGCCACAATTACATTGTTTTATTTTTTATTTAATGGTGAAAATGGGCTTCCATATGATATTACAAGTTATAAAGTCTGAATTGCGAGATATAAACTCACAATTGCGGAAAAGAAACTGACTTTATAACTTGCAATTTTGACTTTATAACTTGTAATTTTGACTTTATATCTTGCAATTGAGTGTTATTAAGAAAAAAAAGTCCAGAATTGCTAGTTATATTTTGCGATTCTGAGAAAAAAAGTCACAATTACATTGTTTTATTTTTTTTATTTAATGATGAAAATATCATTCCATATGATATTACAATTTTTAAGTCAGAATTGCAAGTTATGAACTCGCAATTGGGATAATGAAAGAAAGTCAGAATTACAAGATTTAAACTCGCAATTACGATTTATAACTCCGAACTGCGAGTTTATATGTAACAATTCTGACTTTATAACTCTGAATTTTGACTTTATAACTCACAATTCTGACTTTATATCTTGCAGTTGATTGTTATAAAGTCAGAATTGCAAGATATGAACTCACTATTCTGAGAAAAAAAGTCCAGAATTGTGAGATAAAAAGTAAATATTTTAGGTCAAAGTGGATCGGCTGACAAGATATTTTTTGGAATCACTGCAGTACTGTATTATAGTTTCTTAGTATCATCCTTGGAAGCTCTCCTGGGTTTTTTAAAGCATCAATACATGATTTTCTAAAAGACCACTGAGCTTTACACGGTTCATCTGTGTTCTTCGTTCTTTAAGCATTTTTTTTTTCACCTTTATTTAACCAGGAAAGTGCTCGTTGAGATTAAAAATCTCTTTTTCAAGAGTGTCCTGACCAAGATAGGCAGCAGTACAACCATACATAAAACACAGAATACACAATAACATAAGACAACTAAAATAGCAGATACAACAACCACAAATCCTTAGCATATCATGCAGAACAACTACAGCCAGATGTGGCTGCTTCCAAGTCAGTTAATATCCTCTTAAAAGTAACCAATGAGACAAGCTTATTAAGTTTCACATTTTTCTGTAACTTGTTCCATGCAAAAGGAGCAGCAAAGTTAAGTTCAGTTAAAGTTCAGTCAAAGTTAAAGTTCCCAGCTCAGTTCTAACATTTGGTACAGACAGAAGAACAAGATCCTGGGACAGAAGATTGTAAGTCCCAGCATTTTCTACACTGATGTAGGTCAGAAGGTAGGATGGAAGAAGACCTAAAATAGCCTTACATATAAAAACATACCAGTGTTGAAATCTCCGTGTTGACAGAGAAGACCATCCAACACGTTCATACAGTTCACAGTGGTGAGTGAGGACTTTAAGACCAGTGATGAACCTCAAAGCTCCATGGTATATAGTATCCAGTGCATGTAAACTTTGAGACGAAGCGTGCATATATAAAACATCACCATAGTCAATAATAGACATAAAAGTAACAGCAACTAACCTCTTTTTAGATTCGAATGAGAGACAGGATTTGATTCTAAAATAAAACCCTAGTTTAAGTTTTAATATTTTTGCCAGCTGCTGAATATGAGAAGTAAAAGAAAGAGATTCATCTATTAAAATACAGAGATATCTGTATTTAGAAACAATTTCAATTTTTGAATTTCAAAAAAGCATTACTTTTGTTTTTGCAGCATTTAAAACAAGTTTCAGATCATAAATTATTTTTTGAAGCATATTAAAATCAAATTGTAATTGGGAGAGGGCGTGGACTGCTGTAGGTGCTGAGCAATACAGTACACTGTCATCTGCATAAAAATGAAAATTTCCTTTCAATATGTTATGATTTATGTAATTTATATATAGAATGAAAAGCAGTGGACCCAGCACTGATCCCTGTGGCACGTCTTTTGTTATTTTGAGATAGCTAAAGGTATCTCCCTCCGCCTGTACACACTGAGTTCTGTCTGTAAGGTAATTAACAAACCAACTTACAGTTTGTTCAGAAAGTCCAGCCCTCCACAGTCTGTGCTTAAGCACTGTGTGGTCCACTGTATCAAAAGCCTTAGAAAGGTCAATAAAAAGGGCTGCACAATGCTGCTTTTTTCCTATGGATTCAATTAAGTCATTCAATACCTCAAGAGCTGCAGATGTTGTACTATGCCTTTTTCTAAAACCGGATTGAAAGTCAGATAGAACATTTTTACTGTCTTAAAAAAGTCTTTAATTGATCACTGACAAGAGACTCTAAAACCTTGGCCAGGACAGACAATTTAGAGATCGGTCTATAGTATAGCAGGGTATATTAAATATTTCTGGAGCCTCCTAAGTGTTTTATTATTTCATTAGTACTCAAGTCAGAATGTTAGTTTTGTTGGAATCATGGAATCTTCTTCTTTGACATTTATTTGTTAGAAACTGACCATCAACTGGACCGGTTTGACCAACCTGCTGGACGTTCCAGGGCTCAAGTGAGTTTCAGTCGTAAGAGATGCACAATAACATTTATTCGGCTCAGTACACTGTCCTGAGCTGCCTTCATTTTTGTTGTGTTTCTCTCTAAATCTCTTTAATACTTTCTATCTCCAATTCTATTTCTCAGTGTGATGTCAGATACTATGATCATGGACGCGATCGCTTCATTCCTGGTTCTGCCCAATCGTCTCACTGTTCCTCTAGTGGCAGACCTGCATGTTGCTCAGCTGCGGTGCCCTTTACCCAGGGTAACACACACACACACACACACATGACTACATAAAGTGTAACATTTTGACAAAAACTAAAAAAAAAAATACGGTAGTTTTTGCAATTGAAATTTTAACTACCATACCAATAGTTTGGGCTCACAAAGGCTGCAATTATTTTTTCAAATATAGTAAAAACTGTAATTTTGTGAAATATTATTACAATTTAAAATAACTATTTTCTATTTAAATACATGTTATATATATTTGTCTGAATATAATCAATTTAACTTAGTGATGGTAAAGCTGAATTTCCAGCATCACTTGTCACATGATCCTTCAGAAATCATTCTAATATGCTGATTTGATGCTTAAAGAGTTAGTTCATCCAAAAATGGATGAATTTGGATGAACTAACCCTTTAAGTAACATTTCTGATTATCATTGTTTGAAACAGGTTCATTTTTTGTGGAAACCTCCCACCCCCCGCCAAGATTCTTTTAATGATTAGAAAGTTCAAAAGAACAGCATTTATTTGAAATAGAAATCTTTTGTACCATTGTAAATGCTTTTTCTGTTACTTTTGATCACTTTAGCTTCTGTGCAATTAGAAATTCTCAACAACATTTTTTATTGCAGAGGTAGCATAAAAATAGCTAAAGGATAAAGTTTCTTTAAAAATCAGTAGAATAGAATTAGTTTTCATTTAGGAGTAACGCAGTAATGAAACCGTTCTCTGCACTGCAGTCTCATTCTGTGCATCTTTCTTTCGTAAAGGGAGTTGTGCGTATTCACCTGCTGGAGGCTGATGGTCTGGCTTCGACGGATAACTATGTGAAGGGTGTGATGGCAGGCATGTCTGACCCATACGCCCTGCTCAGAGTCGGGCCGCAAACCTTCAAATCCCGCCATCTGGACAACACACTCAATCCCAAATGGAATGAAATGTACGAGGTGGGTTTTGAAGTGACACCACATTATAATAACAACAACAAAGCTATAAGCCATGTATTATTATTATTATATCAATGTAAATGTGAAAAACATGAATCTCATGTGTATTAGTGTCTTTCAGTTCAGATTTACGCTTCATTCTGTCATTGATTACCCATGCTGTCACTGTAGGTGTGTGTTTGGTGTTTGATGCATGCGTGTGTGTCCGTCAGGTCATTGCTCATGAGGTGCCTGGTCAGGAGCTAGAGGTGGAAGTGTTTGATAAAGATCCTGATCATGATGATTTCCTGGGCAGGTATCATATCACAGCATTTCTTCTCTGTCCATCCATCTCTTGTTTATTATTTAAAAGGTGTGTTTTGCTGTATTCTGATCTCGCGTTATTTTCATCCTTGCGTTGATTCTCTTTATTCCACTTGTGCTCAGGACAAAATTAGATTTGGGGATTGTGAAGAAATCTAAAATAGTGGATGAGGTGAGAACCTTAATTCATATTCTAGTGTGTGTGTGTGTGTGTGTGTGTGTGTGTGTGTGTGTGTGTGTGTGTTGTGTGTGTGGTTAACTTGGTTTGGTTTGCAAATCCTTGCATAAGTTTCACCACAAGACATGAAGTCTATATTGATGAACCAGTTATAAACCACTAAAACCATGTTTTGCATATTGCAGTTATTTTTATTTATGAATGTAATCATCACATGGATGAATGCTTGATTCTGATTGGTCCATCATGGCATTCTCCAGTCAAATATTTTAAAGATGAGGGACTTTCATTTAACTGCTTTTCAAATCTCGTGCAGTGTTATAAATAGCTAAGACTAAAATACTTATTTTCAAATGACAAATCAAATATCGAAAATCGATAAAAAGCTGAAAAATAAAATTTTAATATTAGCAAAAATATAAAAATAGTTTATCCCAAAGTACTTACATTGGAAAGAATAATGCTAAAATAAAAATAATGATAATAAAAAAGTAAAAAAAACGTATAAAAACTAAAATACAAAAAAAAGCGTAAATATGAAAATAAATAATAAATACTGAGCACTGATTTTGTTCACTTTTCTTGCATAATGGAATAATTTAATCTGCAATGAGTATATGAAATGTAAGTGCATCTTATTTATTTATTTGGAAAGTAATAAGTGTGTTAAGCTGCTCGTTATTGTAAAATAAACCCCTGAAAAGGTAATTTTATTTTGTATCAACCTGAAGGAGTTGATTTTACAATAATGGGCAGCTTATGTAATGAACATTTGTGCCAAGCCTGTCTTGTTGGTGTTTATTTCTGTTCTAATGTCCCCTTCTTAGTGGTTCAATTTGAAAGACACCCCTTCAGGACGGATTCATCTCAGACTTGAGTGGCTGACACTAGAAGCCGACACAGAAAGACTAGAAGAGGTAACACTGTACATACACAGAACAGCACACACGCAAACAGTGTGTTCATCTACTCCACCTGATCGAAAGCTTACTTTGCACTTGGCAAACAGAGTGACTTCAAACTCAATTTCTTGTAGTTGGTTCGCCCCTCCCTCCATTTCCCTCATTTTTCTCTCGTTCTCTCTCTCAGGTTCTGAAGAGAAATGAAAGTGTGGTGAGTCGAACAGCAAAGCCTCCCTCAGCAGCCATCCTGACAGTGTATCTGGACAAGGCTGAGGCACTTCCTGTGAGTAATACTCTCACATCCTCTTCCTGCTGCACTCTTTGTTCTAACACACACACACACACACACACACACACACACACACACACTGTAATTCAGACACAAAACTCTCCCTACAGGTGTGCTTAACCTTGCTTAAACCTGCTTTTGGTGACATCTGGGAATCTCATCGAATGGAAAAATTATTCATAAATAAACTAAATTTTGCATTTTAAAAAAGTAAAAAAAATAAAATTAAAAAAATTGTAAATAAAATTAAAATTCTCTTATAATTAGAATTAGGTGTGTTCGACATAACGCTTTGTATCGTTTGTATCAAATGCATTGTTTTCTTTTTTGGTCTGAAGATTCATCTGTTCTAAAATAAAAAATATGATGAGATATCTGTTCAATTTCAATTCAATTTGTATTTTAATATGTAATTTATGGTTGCACTTTATTTTACAGTACGTGTACTAACATGTACTTACAGTGTACTTACAGTGTATTTATCTAAGAAGGTAATACAAGGTAACTACATGGGGTAGGGTTAGGTTTAGGGGTAGGTTCAGGGTTAGTACCTAGTTATTACATAGTTATTGTAATTACTATAATAAGTACATAGTATGTACATGAGGAACAGGACTGTAAAATAAAGTGCTACCTAATTTATTCCTGTGATCAAAGCTGAATTTTCAGCATCATTACTCCAGTCTTCAGTGTCACATGATATTCAGAAATCATTTTAAAATGCTGATCTGCTCCTTAACAAACATTTCTTATTATTATCAATGCTAAATACAGTTCATATGCTGCTTCATATTTTTATGGAAACTGAGATAAAAAAAAAAAACAGAAGCCTAACAAACAGAAGTCGAAGGAAAGCTCCACCCTTATTGGAAAAACCTGTGTGTTGTGTGTGTGTGTGTGTGTGTTTGTGTGTGTGAATGCCTCTGGTTTCCCATAACCTGGCCTTTTATGTTTGGCAGCAGACTGGCAGACGCCCACTCTGAAACAGTCAAATAAAGACTTCAGCCATGTCTACAGAAACGATTGAGTGCAATTCTAGATTATATATCTTCACCTATTCAGCTCATGGCCTTGATGGAGCACTTTGTGAAAGCACTCGCACTGTTTCCCGCATCCAGAATATTTTCCCAGAAGTGCAAAGGCAAAAGAGTTTACTGAGAGGAACACGCTGATACTTAAAACTCTTGAAATAAATATATGAAGCAGTGTGTCGATTTTTAACATTGCTTATAATAGTAAATGTTACTTAAACAGCAAATCGTCATATTAGAATCTTTTCTGAAGGCTCATGTGACACTGAAGACTGGAGTAATGATGCTGAAAATACAGCTTTGCATCACATTACGTTTTAAAATCTATTCAAATAGAAAACAGTTATTTGCAAATGTTGTCATATTTTCTTCAATTTTACAGTTTTGACTGTATTTTTGATTAAATAACTGCAGCCTTGGTGAGCAGGAGAGACTTCTTTCATACACATCACAAAATCTTAAATCATAGAGTACCTTGTGTAAAGTTATATGAATTAGTTAAAACTGTTAAAACAGGAATACTAATCATATTAATGACAGAATCATAAAAGAACTACAATGCATTTGCTGCAGTGTGTTTGTTTTTAAGTGTATTTGTGTTTTCAGATGAAGAAAGGCAATAAGGATCCCAATCCGATCGTTCAGATCTCAGTGCAAGATGTAACTCGTGACAGCCGGGTAAGATGCACACCTACCATCTCTCCCAAATAAACCTCGCCATGTGACCCGCTCTTCTTGCTCACTCATGTCCCTTCCTCTTAGATTTGCTGGAGTACGGTGAACCCCCAGTGGGAGGACGCTTTCACTTTCTTCATCAGAGATCCAAGCAAACAGGACATTAGCGTACAGGTAAGCTGCCTGGAATTAGCATCCATCTGGTCTGATCTGTTTACAAACCCTCAGCTCTAAATACTGGAGAAAACATGGCTCATATGTGAATGCTGGCAGTATTTCTCCACACGTGAATTTTGCTAGTTCACATTCATGTCACATAAGGCATTTTTCCATCTCTTGCAGGTGAAGGATAATGACCGTGTTCAGGTTTTGGGAAGTCTGTCCATTCCTGTATCTCGTCTTCTCTCTTGCCAAGATCTGACTTTGGACGAGTGGTTTAATCTGAAGAATTCTGGTCCAGCAAGCCGCATCCACATCAACACAGTGCTCAGGGTAAATTCATCGAACACACAAAAAAAGAAATAATTATTTCTTATTATTATCAATGTGTTCTGCTATTTTTGTGTGAAAAGAACAGCATTTATTAGAAATAGAAATCCTTTGTAATATTATACATGTCTTTTCTGTCACTTTAAATCAATTTAATGCATCTTTGCTGTATAAAAGTATTAATTTATAAAAATAAAACAAACCTTTAAACAGCAGTTGATGATGTTATTCAGATTTCAAATGCATTATATTTGGAAAAAGAGTCTCATTCTTTGCTGATGTCATTTCCTGCAGGTCCTCTGGTTGGATGAAGCCGCTGCAACTTCCTCTCTCCTCTCCAGTGACCCTCTTTCCAAGAGTTCACGTCCACAGAAGACGACTCCTCATTCCAGCTTCGCCACTGAGGTGTCCATGAGTCAGCACTGTCATTATCTCTGTATATGATTAATAATGTGTCGTATTAGCCATACAAGTACAATATGATCTGAAACCAACATTGTAATGGTCCAACTCCAATCGATGGCATTCAAATGGCATCCAATCGATCATAACCCTCCTCTTAAATCATCTGCTCTTTGTTCCTGTAGGGGGTGCTGCGTATCCACCTCGTGGAGGCTCAAAATCTGGTCCCCAAGGACAACATGATGGGAGGGATGGTGAAGGGCAAGAGCGACCCGTATGTCAAGATCCAAATTGGAGGTGAAACCTTTAAGAGTCGAGTGATCAAGGAGAACCTCAGCCCCACCTGGAACGAGATGTATGAGGTGGGAATGCTGGGAAATACACTTAGAAATCAACACTTTGCAATTTATGAAGATTGTAGTATGTGTGTGTGTGTGTATTTTATTTTTTAAATAGTAGTCCGTATACAGTTTATATTATACAAAACATTTATTTGTGGGACTTTTTTCCTTATTAAAATATAAATAATGCTAAAATTATTTGTAAACATTACAATAGTGTATGACCATCTAACAAAATATAAAAAAATTATCTATATATACCGTGTATATATATATATATATATATATATATATATATATATATATATATGAATAAGTAAATATATGATATAAAAGATAAACTTATGATAAAAAAATAAAAATAACTGTTTTACGTTATTTATTTATTTTATTTTATTTATTATTATTATGTTTTAATATATATATTTGTTTAGCTTTGTTTATTCAATAATTTGTTTAGTTCCTTTTCTATTTTATTTATTTTAGTTTATTTTTATTATTATTTTTTTTCTCTCTTGGCTTTATATTTAAATGTCTTTTTGGTGGGAGGGTTTTAAGTGGGTTTATATTGAGACGATTTATAATTTCGTATTTTTCACTGAATACATTATGTATGGTCTTGTTAAAATACCAATTTAAAAAAAAAAATACGTCAATAATTACATACTTTTTACATGCTGTTTTTTAAATAAAATTATAATTATATCCATCCATATACAGTAGGTACTGCAGATTATGCATTATGCTAACTTTTTCCTCATTTAAACTGCAGAATCTTTCCCAAATGATCATTTGACAGCATGACAATGTATTTTTAACTTTTTATTTCCCTTAACAATTTTTTTTACAGGTGGTTTTGACGCAGCTTCCTGGTCAAGAGTTGACGCTGGAAGTTTTTGATAAGGACATGGACATGAAAGATGACTTTATGGGCAGGTGTGAGGGCCGCTGTCAATATAATCCATAAGAACTCATAGCATTGTTTTGTTTTAGCATTATTTAGGCATATGTTGTTGTTTTTAGGCTGAAGATGAATCTGAGTGACATAATCAGCTCTCAATACATTAATGAAGTGAGTATATGTGCATCAGTAGTAATGAGTCTAAAAATAAGCTGTATGAATATAATGATTGTGTTTGTGTATCAGTGGTTTACTCTGAGCGATGTTAAGCGTGGCCGTGTTCATCTCGTTCTTGAATGGCTGCCCACTGTAACACAACCAGAGAAACTACAGCAGGTGAGCAAAACCGATCTCTGTGTTGACAATGCATTGATGAAAGCAACTGGTTAACTGGATGATTTATTCGTCAGGTGTTGCAGTACCAGTCAAAGAGCTCATACCTGAATAAGAGCACGCCGACTGCTGCTCTCCTGTTTGTGTATGTGGAGCGCGCGCATGAGCTTCCTGTGAGTATGACACTAATGACATAATATCTCTGTTGTTCAGAGGAGACTGTTGGATTTTTCCTCTGAGAAGACGACTTTAGTAATATTGCATGCATCTCCTCTAGTGTGTAACTGTGCTTGTCTGAAACATTTATCCATATTTACTGTGTGAGATGTTCTCATGAGGTTTATTTTTTATTTTCTGTGTTTAGTTGAAGGAGAGTGGAAAGGAGCCTAAAGTTGGAGCTGAGCTGATTTTAAGGAGAACGTCTCATAGAACCACGGTGAGAAACAGTTCTTACACAAATACTGTTGAATTGATTTATTAATGAAGTGTGACTGCAATCACTCTTTTTTATTTTATTTTATTTGATACGGTGTGATGAAGGTATGCGATCGCACCAGCTCTCCTCAGTGGGACGAGGCATTTCACTTTCTGGTTCAGGATCCATTGAACGAAGACCTTGTTGTGAAGGTAAGAGAATGCAAACAGCACATTTTCGTTAACCCTAGCTGTAGTGTTTGGCTTGTAACTCACCTTCCCACCTGACTTGAACCTTTCTACCTCACTTTTCCTCTGCAGTTGACCCACAACTGGGACTTCTCTCTGGGATCTGTGGTGATTCCCGTCAGAGAGCTTCTCTCTGAGCCAGATCTGATGCTGGACCAGTGGCTCGATCTGGATGGAGCGTCACCCCAGAGTCAGATTCTGCTCAGAGCTCAGCTGAAGGTAAAACAAACACACACACACACACATATTCTATTGTTTTAGAAAGGCGTCTCTTAAGCTCACAAGGCTGCATTTATTTCATAAAAAATAAAGTAAATGCAGGAAAAATGTCAAAATATTATTGCAATTTAAAATAATTCTATTTTAAAAGTTTTAAAAGTGTTATTTATTCCAGTGATGCAAAGCTGAATTATCAGCAGCCATTACTCTTACTCATTACTCTTCATTGGGGCTTAATATTTTTAGTGGAAACCATGTAGCATTTATTTTCATAATTTTTTGATGAATAGAATTTTCAAAGGAACAGCATTTTTATTCAGAGCATAAACTCTTAAATTCATAAAATCATGGCATTAAATCTTGAATTCGAAACATTTATATCTTCCTCTGTGTTTTTTAATTCCATTACAAGTACCGTATTTTCCGGACTATAAGTCACACTTTTTTTCATAGTTTGGCTGGTCCTGCGACTTATAGTCAGGTGCAACTTATTTATCAAAATTAATTTGACATGAACCAAGAGAAATGAACTAAGAGAAAACATTACCGTCTACAGCCGTGAGAGGGCGCTCTATGCTGCTCAGTTCTCCTGTAGTACACTGAAGACATAGAGCGCCCTCTCGTGGCTGTAGACGGTAATGTTTTCTCTTCATTCTAAATGAATGCGACTTATAGTCCAGTGTGACTTATATATGTTTTTTTCCTCATCATGACGTATTTTTGGACTGATGCGACTTATACTCGGGCGCGACTTATAGTCTGAAAAATATGTTATCAAAAAATCCTTGAATTAAGATACATTTACTTTTGAGATGCAAAATGTTTTCTGAGAAATTGAACTAAATGCTTAAAACAAAAATGAATATCTGTTGGTAGGCTGTGGAAATGACTTTTCCGTTTGAGTTAAGTTGCTTTTCTGAGTACATTAGCAGATATGTGTTCTTGTTTTATTCATTTTGAGCAGTTTAATGGAAAATAAGACGTCTTATTTCATTTATGTCAGTTTGCTTCTCAAGTAAACGCATTTACTTTATTTAAGAATTCAAATTACTCATTAAATTGCCTTTACCTGGTCTTTTCAAGTCTGGTTTCCAAACAAAATAAAATCTATCTGACCCTGAACGTTTGAATTGTAGAGTAACAGAGTAGCCTGTACATTCATCATGTAAAAGTAGTTTTCAAGAAGAGAAGAATCTGGTTCATTCAGTGCTATATGACTGCAGATTTGTCCTGTCTGCTTGAATTATCCCTTCGAAGTATTTGGTATTGATGTGATGTTTTCTTCATGTTTGTAGATTCTTTGCCCTAAAGAGACAGAGAGCTCTGAAGACCGTGAGGAACCTCATCGTCCTGAAGCGTCCAGCATTAGAAGAAAACAGGAGGAGGATTTAGTGCAGAAGTGAGAGGAGGAGAGGATCATGTGTCCTGTTTAAGATAGATCTGTAGAACTGATATTTCGATCATAATTTCTCTTCAAATGTAAAAATCTCTTCTCTTTATAAAACCAGCATGATGGAATCGATCGACTAGTTAATAACAGCTGTACTAATTTTATCATAAACAGATGTATTTAAGGAAGTGTGTGTGTTTATTGATTATAGTTGACTGTTAAGTGTATTTATGGATATTTTCTGTTCATATAGTTGCATGTTATGTAACTTCTTTGGCCACTAAGAGAAAAGACAATGCTGTGTTTGTTTGGGGGGTTTTAGTTCTAGCTTTGAGGAGGTCCCACCATCTCCTGTCAGCAGGACTTCCTCTGTGTCAGTCCCAGAAGAGGAAGAAGTCCCAAAGGTCAGAGACGTTTCCAGTTCAGATGACCTTCGACCCTTGCACACCAGCCCTGACCCCAGCTTTGGTGCTGAGGTGAGAAATGCTAAGATGGATGGTGAACTGATGAAATGGCTAATAAAAGCAAACATACCAGCATAATCGGGTGACTTGATGCTTTTTAGGGTGTGCTCCGCCTCCACCTGCTGGAAGCTGAAGATCTGGTCGCAAAGGACAACATGATTGGTAGGAAGGGGAAGAGTGACCCGTATGTCAAGATCCATATCGGAGACACAGTCTTTAAGAGTCATGTGATCAAGGAGAACCTCAACCCCGTCTGGAACGAGATGTATGAGGTGTGTTTAGGTCCTCTAATGTTGTTTAAGTGGCTATTAAACATGGTTTTCAAAATATTATCCTGTGATCAATGCTTTTTCCAGCTGGTTATGACCTCCAGGTCGACCTCTGATGTCCTCGTGGAGGTTTTCGACAAGGATATGGACAAAGACGACTTTTTAGGGAGGTATGTGGCCGTGTTTTTATTGCTACTGAAAAAAAAAACCTGCATTAATTGAAATAAAATATAAATATTAGATGGAAAATGTAAACAAAAAAAATGCTGCCTTGTTTAGTTGAAATGCTAAAATGACTTATTTATAAATTATTCAATTATATATATATTTACAAAATAATAAATGTTTATTGAAACGATTTACCGTATTTTTCAGACCATAATTCGCACCTGAGTATAAGTCGCATCAGTCCAAAAATATGTCATGATGAAGAAAAAAACAGTCGCACTGGGCAAGAGGTTGGATTTATTTAGACCCAAGAACCAAGAGAAAGCATTACCATCTACAGCCGTGAGAGGGCGCTCTATGTCTTCAGTGTAGACTACAGGAGCACTGTGCAGCATAGAGCGCCCTCTGGCAGCTGGAGACGGTAATGTTTTCTCTTGGGTCATTTGTCTTAGTTCATACCTCTTGGTTCATGTCAAATTAATTTTGATAAATAAGTCGCACCTGACTATAAGTCGCAGGACCAGCCAAACTATGAAAAAAAGTGCAACTTATAGTCCGGAAAATACGGTATTACTTGTCCATGTCATGTAATGCATATTAATATTTGCTCGGCCACAGGGTGAAAATCAGCTTACAGGAGATCATTCAGTCTCAGCTGACTGACAAAGTGAGTGATTCATCACTGATATCTTTCCTCATTCTCTTTCATGTGTTAATTTTGAACAATTTAGAGATTGATTAAATTAAATTGGCATTTACAGAGGATTGCTAATAAGTTTTCTGGTAAGGTGAGAAAGTGTCATATAAGCAATTTAGTGGTATTGTTGGTTTTTGATTTTTTGATTAATAATTTTTAGTTTTGCAAATGTCATTGAGTTTTCTTTCTCTGTGTCAGTGGTTTTCTCTGAGTGATGTCAAACATGGCCGGGTTCATATGATTCTGGAATGGCTGCCCACAGTCACACAACGTGACAGACTACAAAAGGTCATCATTAAATCTATGTTACGTTATGTATATGAGCTATATGCAATCCATCTAAACATTTATTTATTCAATGGATTTATTTCAAGTACCTCCTGAAATTTTAAGTGATTCTCTAATATTACAGTAATAATAATGAATGAAATAAAAAATGTAATGACTAATTTTGTATGATCAGAGCGAAGTTTTCTATTTGAAGGTTTCATTTTAATATAATTTTTTTTAAATATGTATTACATTTATTTATATACGGTAATTTTTTTTTTTAAGGTTTTCTTTTTTTCTTTTTTTGTGATGTATGTATGCACAGGGTCAAGATTAGTTTACCTTTCAATAAAAAGTAATGAATTCATTTAAATAGTCATTTTGCATTAATGATTACGTAATACATTTAATTACTCATCATGCATGTGATTTCAGGTTACATTGTTACATTTGATGTCATGGTTTTAAAATGATAGAATGACAAATATTATTTGAATGCATGAGTTGTTCATTTCTTAGTATGTTTGTATAGTATATATCTATAGTCTTGGTGTTAGAATTTATTTCTTGTTGTCTTTATGCCAGGCTCTGCAGTTACAGTCCGAGCATTTGTACCAGAACAAATCTGTGGCGTCAGCAGCTCTGTTCTTCATCCTCTTGGAGAGAGCTCACGACCTGCCGGTGCGTCTTCCAGGCATCATTACACACACACACACACAAATACAGTTACACTATATTGGACAGAATGGTTGTAATACTGTGTCATGTGTGCAGCTGAAGAAGAGTGGAAAGGAGCCTAAAGCTGCTGCAGAGCTTGTGCTGGGTGACATTTCTCATAAAACCAAGGTGGGAATTAGTGGCTTTTGTAAAGATTAGGTTTCGTGTCAGTTTCTGACCCTTAATATAAGCAACTTCCTCGCTGGTCTGTTTAAAGGTGTGTGACCGCTCCACGTCTCCCGAGTGGAGTGAAGCTTTTCACTTCCTCATTCACAACCCTACAGAGGAAATTCTTATTATAAAGGTAAAATAGATGGAATTATGTTTGCTGCTTTTATTAAACATTACATTGGTTATTTATAATATCTATAATATAGCAATTAATTATCTCGTTCTTAGTAATATTTTATGTATAATAAAAAGTACATATATATATATATATATATATATATATATATATATATATATATATATATATATATATATATATATATATATATATACACATTTATATACACATTTATATACTAGTGCTGTCAATCGATTAAAAAAAATTAACTAATTAATCGCACAATTTTTTAAAATTAATCGCGATTAATCGCGATTAATCGCAATTAAAAGACTGAAACTTTTTGGATATGTAAATGTAAAATGTAAATAGTTAATGTAAACTCAAGACAAAGAAACTATTTAAATTCAAAATATGATTGTTTATTGGAATTTTTGTTTAACTTGTAACACAGATTTTCTCATGTAAACAACATACCTGCAATAAACCATCAATATCCTCCAAATTAACTGTTGGCTTGAAAGCCATATTTATTACAGAAATAAAAACACAGGCATGTAAGTACCACTTGAATTTCAAAACAATCAATGCCAATAAAAAACTAAAATGATTGCCATGTTCAATTCTAAGTGGACTGCAAAAAAATTCCAAAGTATAGTCATTGCCAGTGCTTTAAGTGGGCCAGTACGCACCAGTACTCAGTACCGCCACTTCCAAATATAGCTCTTGAGCGTACCGCCACCTCTCCGTGCGCCCAGAACGTGCTTGTAGCGTACCGGTACTCTCATTTGGACATCTGTTTTAATAGAGGTTTTAATCTTTTACCTGCACTGCCGATTTTCAGAGCGCCCTTCACTTTGCAAGCTTCCTAATTCATCCCACCCAGAGCAGAAACTACATTACCCATTCACCCTTAACTTATACAAGTGAATAGCGCATGTGTCGCTTTTCCCACTGTTAAGTGTCAACAACTCAACGTGGCCGGAGAAGGTGTGTGAAACTCGTTGTGAGTTATACTAAAGCAAAATCTTGAGTATTTATTGTCTGATAAACATTAAAAACTGTCTGCGGAGGTTCAGTCGTCCTGCAGCCCCCGCTGGCTGTTCACTGGCTGCAGCATCTTTTTTCTAAGTTCTAAAAAAATACCGTAGACGGCAAGGCACAAATTTAGATATTCATTTATCTAATTAATCTATAGCCTATGCACAAAGACAATATGATCTTTTTGTCCCCTTTTTGTTTTAAAGCTTGATGAAGAGAGAGAGCGCAAGTTGCTGCAGCTGAGGAGGACAGTGATGCACGCGCACAGGAGTGATTGACAGTTCGCGGCACTGTGTACAAAAAATACTCCGCTACACAATTATTTCGTTATTTTCGTTTAAGCTTATTAACGTTAGCGTTACAGAAAGGTCTGATTTACGCACTGTTACAGTCATTGTTTTTTTTTTTTTTTTAAACAATGACATTTGAGTTCATGATTTTAATGTTGCCGTTTCTTGTGGCAGACTAAATGAAGAGTAATGTTTCTTGTGGCAGACTGAAGAGTAATCCGGCAGAGTTTTATACTGAAACTTTCCGTCTAAAAGTCTTTCCTTGGTCTTATCCATATTTCTTTGCACGTTGAACACACATAGGCCACAACTGGAAATAAAAAAAACTGCAACCGCGTTAATTGCGTTATTTTTTTTTAACGCGTTAAATATTTCAAATTAATCGAATGCGTTAACGCGCTAATTTTGACAGCACTATTATATACATATACATTATGATAAACTCTATCATTTTATCACCGTATATATTATATTATTTGTCACACTGCTGGACCATTTAGAAAAAGTCGACCTAGAATTTACACTTTCCCGTGTATATATATATTTTTTATTTTAACTTTTCTATATTAGTTATATTAGTTCTGTTCATGGACACATTATGCATTAATAACCCTTATATATGTTGTAATAAACAGTCATAATGGATTTTATTAACTTTCTTATATCTTTTTCGCTCATTTGACCGTAGCTTTCAAGTGCCTTTGAGCAGCCCTTAGGCTCTGTGGTTCTACCAATCAGAGAGCTGCTTTCAGAACCAGGTCTACTGATGGACCAGTGGTTGAGTCTGGATGGAGCAGGTCCTGACAGTCAGATTCTGCTGAGGGCACAACTTAAGGTTAAACAACAATTCTTACTGCTTTTTCTAAATTGTACTTTAATTACCTTTAATAATTACCTTTATCAAATAGTAATTTCAGCTCATAAAAAATATATATATTGTATATGGATCTCTTGCAATTAGTTACATGCTGGTGTGTCAAATCTAGACCATTTGAAATGTATAAAAGGCAAAATTACGCTACATTAATTTCAGATTTTGGACTCAAGTTTGGATACAAGTGTCCTTCATCGTAAAAAGCCTGTTGTTGGAGAAGAGCATTCAGTGAGAGAACAGCCTGAAGAAAAAGCACAGTCACTGTTGAGCACGAAAACACAGCTTGACAGTGAGGTTAGTTTGTGTGTGTAGAAAGTGTGTATCTCATTTGAAGATTTTATTTTAATTGATAATTCATTTTGTATCATATTTGTGACCCTGGACCACAAAAACAGTCTTAAGTGTCAATTTTTCTATATTTAGATTTATACATCATCTGAAAACTGAATAAATAATATTTCCATTGATGCATGGTTTATTCAGATTGGACAAGATTTGGCAGAGATACAACCATTTGAAAATCTGGAATCTGAGAGTGCAAAAAAACTAAATATTGAGAAAATCGCTTTTGAAGTCATTTTACTAATCAAAAATTAAGTTTTGATTTATTCACAGTAGGAAATTTACAAAATATCTTCATGACACATGATTTTTTACTTAATATCTTAATGATTTTTGGCATAAAAGAAAAATCGCTAATTTTGATTTTTTTTTGGCTATTGCTAAAAATATACCCCAGCGACTTAAGACTGCTTTTGTGCTCCAGGGTAACATTTTATTTTGAAATAATTTTATTCATAATATCATTATTTTAATTTTATTGTAATAAATTATATTATAAATTATTTAATTTCTTATTTAGTTTTAATTTATTAAATTAATTACATTTTCTATTTAATTACGTTTTTATTTTTAAATAGTATTTCAGATCCATTATATATATTACATCAAACTACTTTTTGGAGATAAAAATTTGATTAAAAAAATATTAATAATAATAATAAACATTATAAAAGTGAATTATGAAAAGCTTCCTTTTAAATTATTTGCTTATTAAAGACATTGTTGCCAGAGTTAATTTTGTATAATTGAGATACTAATATGGTGTTTTTATTATTTAAAATTATTTAAATTGTAAAAATTTTCGTTTTAATTTTAGTTTGAGTAATATTGGTTTTTGTTTTTGTCATTGTTAAGACTAGCTGTTTATGTCTGCTTAGTTTGTATAAATTTTTACTTCAGTTTTAGTTTCAAGTTAAACCAAATGTAGATGAAAAACATCGGCGGAGCGTGTGTAAGGCTTGGGAAAGCTTAGCCCCCTGAGGCTTAGTCCCCTGGCCATGGGACAATTGGACAATTGGACAAAAATGCCCCTGCACAAACAAATTGTATCTATTAATTCTGTTGCTAGCAAACTGAAAATAATAGACAGTGTACATTGTGGCATTAAATTAAAATCATCTTATGTTATTTCTTTTTAGGCGTTTTTTTTTCAATGTTGTGCATTTTAAACAAATCACACAATACTGTTGAGATCCGTAATGCAATGGCCAATCAAAGGCGTTCAGATGAGTCATCATTGAAAGTAATCAGTTTACAGTGCGTGTTCGCTGACTTAATGATAAACAGCAAAACGCAGATTTACGTACTGTGTAAGAGATTCATTTCTTGCCTATAAATAAATATATGTTTATGATGTTAGCCATACCATACCTCGCCTATGATGAGAAATATTGCTTTAGCAACTAATGGAAATAAAAGTTTTGTATGCATTAATTTTTAGATTTTAACCAGAATTGAAATACAAAACATGCAGTTTTTATTTTAATGGTTCAAAAACTGATGAATAGAATAAGCAGCAACAAACTAATTTTCATTATTCAAAATTCATATTTCATTAAAAATTGTAAAAAAAAATTACATAAAGCTTGTTTTTTAAAATATATAAATTTTATTTCTATACAGTCTCTACGGCACTTTTTGAAAATGTTTATATAAGAGGCAAAAAGTCATGAATAAATCTGAAAATAAGTCAATATTTAACTTTTCAGAGAAGCATTTTGCGTGTAAAGTTCTACTTTCAGTTTTGGTTTTCAACATAGCGTTTAAAAATAAACAGCTGTTCTTTTTTCGTTTTTTTTTTTTTCATAATGGTTAAAAAACAAAAGTTCACGGACCATAAATTAAGTTTTTTCAATATTTTATTCTATTTTGATTAACAAATATTTTGACAACGTAAAGTTTTTTTATTATTATTGTTTTTCTTTAATAAGTGTAATAACTCTGATTGTTGCTTATCATTTACAGGATCTCAGCAATGTTCCTGATTCCACTTCCAGTGAAGGTGGATATATGGAACCAGTCAAAAGATTTGGATCAGCCCATGAAGAACAAAAACACATGGAAAAACCAGAAGAGCAGTGAGTTAAAGATTTGAGATGGTTTTGTTAATCCTTATTCAGCTTAAATTAACAAAGTAATGTATTATTAAAAATCATAATAATGATGGACCATCATATACAGATTTATGTGTGTTTGTTCATGATAAACAGGTCTCCCAAGAAGGTTTCTCCCAGTGTCCCTGCAGAGGAGTCAAAAGTCTCTAGCTCCACAGACGTACGACCCCAAAAGACGAGCCATGACCCCAGCTTTGGCACCAAGGTGTGTGTTATCTTTCCGTTACGGTTCTGTGATCAGTTTAGTAAAGGTCTTAGGATGCTGGAACATGTCCTACTAGGCAGGATCATGTTATTATTGTCTAATATCTGTCCCATAGGGGGTGCTGCGCATCCATCTTTTGGAAGCGAAGGATCTGGTTGCGAAGGACAACATGATGGGAGGGATGATGAAGGGCAAGAGTGACCCGTATGTCAAGATTCATATCGGAGACACAACCTTTAAGAGTCACGTGATCAAGGAGAACCTCAACCCTGTCTGGAACGAGATGTATGAGGTGGGAATGCTGGGATATGTAGTTTGGAAAAATCAAGGTGGCACAGAAGTTACTTTAAAAGAGACTAATAGTTATGTTTTCCATTTTTATTTACTAGATGGTTCTGAGACCTGATTATAATCTTGATGTGAAGTTTGAGGTCTATGATAAGGATTTTGAATCGGATGATTTCCTTGGAAGGTTAGTACATTTACAACCACTATTACTCATTACTCACGCGCAAGGCTGAAGAAACCAGATTTTTTTTTTTGCATTATTACATAATTTTTTTAACTATGCCCCAGATTTTCATGAATTTACTCTAACATTAAAAAACTTTTTATTACAGATAATATGTTCATACAACAAATGCTATTTCACTTTATCTTCATGTGTGTTCAGGTTCAAGCTCAAACTCGGCCACATCATCAGTTCCCAGTATGATGATGAAGTGAGTATGGACACATTTGACTCTGCTTCATAAGAACAGAACACAGTGAGCACATGAATCATTTCCTGCTGCCTTTACTCTTCCAGTGGTTTACTTTGAATGATATAAAACACGGTCGAATCCATTTGGTCCTGGAATGGCTTCCCACCTCAACACAGCAGGATAGACTGGATCAAGTCAGTTTTTCCTGAAGACAAACAGAGTCTGTCGATAATTCGTTTTTTATCAAATTTACTCAATGCTACACGTTGTCTTTTTTACAAGGTAATGCAGATGCAAAGCTCTCTGACCTACCAGAACAAGTGTGTGCCGTCAGCAGCGTTGGTGTTTATTTATTTAGAAAGAGCTCATGATCTTCCTGTGAGTCTATATACTTCTACACAATACATATATATATATATATATATATTTATTCAATCTCTATAAAGTATTTAAATGACTGTAAGTGTAATGAGAGTTCTTGATGGCTGTCTTGGCATCTAGTTGAAGAAAAGCGGAAAGGAACCCAAAGCTGCTGCTGAACTTGTACTTGGAGCAACATCTTATAAAACCAAGGCAAGAGAATTTGATCTATAATAGCAATCATGCAGTACTATTAAAGGTCATGTGGCATTTATTTGAATTCATTTGTAATATTGTAAAAAATATTTAATTTCGTTTTCCTGTGCTCTCTCATGTAAAGGTGTGTGATCGATCAACTTCTCCTCACTGGAGTGAAGCATTTGAATTTCTGGTTCATGACCCCAAAAAGGACATACTTGTCATTAAGGTGAGGATATTTTAGCCTGAATTGCAGTTGATATCCTTTTGTGAAGATAAGATGCAATGAAATGATGCAATGAATATTAAAATAATGATCTGTAACTTCAATATATGACCATATGTATTTAAAATTATCATTATTGTATACACAGTGCAGAGCCTTAGTGTACTTCAAGTACATACTATTTTTTTTAAAAAAATCAACAAACCTAAACCTGAAAGAAACTGAAAAGAAGAAGAGTTTACTCTGATTTGCGCCCCTTGTGGCAGCACCAGAATGCAACAGGGTTTCTGTGTTATGCTTCAGGTCTTAAATGATGATTATTTCAGACTCCCGTTTGATTTATTGTCATTCTGAGCAGATCTCAAGTGCCTGGGACCAACCCATGGGCTCTGTGGTTCTACCAATCAGAGAGCTGCTCTCAAAACCAGAATTGCTGATGGACCAGTGGCTCGATCTGGATGGAGCTTCACCAAAGAGCCAGATCCTACTCCGGGCACAGCTGAAGGTCAGACAACTTGAGCCATCTTCACTCATTTTGATCATTTCATGAGCACAAGATGTTCTGTTTAACAATTGTTTTCTGTTTTATCCAGATCTTGGATTCAAAAATGGCCGCCTTAATAGCCATGGGTTCAGGTCCTGTGTTGAGTAATAAGCAGACGGCCACCACTGGTCACATCAAAATCTCCCTTTCCTTCCAGAAGAAGTTGACCGTGATCATCCATGCATGCAGGTCTGGTGTGATTAGAAACCGTTTTGACCCATTTCTAGTTTAGAAGTTGCCGGTGTGCGTCTGAAGTCTGAGGTGAAGTGAGGACGTTCTGAGTTTCTGTGTATTTTTTAGGGGTCTGGTTACATCATCTAAGGACAGCTTAGACACCTACGTCTCCCTCATTCTGCTTCCGGATAAAAGCAAGGCCACCAAAAGAAAAACAAGTGTGAAGAAGAAAAGTCTGAACCCAGAGTTCAATGAAAGGTTTGGCGATGTGTGTGTGTGTGTGTGTGTGTGTGTGTGTGTGTTGTTTGTGAATAAGTGAGGTTCAAGTAAAGTGTAATCAGTTCTATGTACTATGGTGATACCTTACCTTTGGATTGGAGCACCATCTAAACACAATGATGTGTTAATATAATTATTTAGTAGCATATCGGAATACTATTAAGATAAGGGTGTGTTTAATTCATTTTCAAACATTGCATTGTGCAAATCTTGTCTTTTGATTTTATGATCTGAAATGTGTTTGCATTTTAATGAGTTTGATCAGACTTTGACCCAGTGAGTGTGTGTGATAAACAGGTTTGAGTTTGATATGAGTGTGGAGGACGCTCAGAGACGAGAGCTCAGCGTCTGTGTGAAAAACGCATCCTCGTCCTTCATGAATCGAGACAAAGACTTGATCGGCCAGGTCAGTCTGTCCGGGCTCACTTCAGGTGTCCGGAAACAAAAAAATACACATTTCTCCTTGTCCATTTAAAATACTTTCATTCACAACACCAGACATTCTAACACTCTTATGTTTGTGCACAAAATTTAGTAAGACAATAAGAATTGTTTTCAGAGAATTTATCTTGAATTATGAGTTACTTTTTTGTATTCTTTGTTTTAAATATAAATCTAAGTGCATGATTTTTTAAATATATTTCTTTAGATATTTTTTACTGTAAAGCAAAACAAAAGATTATCTAAATGTATCAAGAATACAAATATTTACAATTAACTATATTATTTTATTTGTATAAAATTTCAAGAATGTTTATATTATAAATATTTATAATTGTATAATTAAATTGTAATTTATATTAAGGTATATAAAAATAAAATTATATATAAATTAATGTTATTGTTCATATTTGATTTTATAATATTTATAATTTAATAATTACATTTTAATATATATATATATATATATATATATATATATATATATATATATATATATATATATATATTCATTTTAAATCAATTTTATTTATTTTATTTATATTTACAGTAGTTTATAATAAAAACATTTATTTCATTTAATAATCATATAATAATTTTAAATGTTTTGGTGTTTAATGTATTATTGATTTATTCTTGTAGGTGCAGATAGACCTGGGACATGTGGACTTAATCTCTGGAGTCACAGAATGGTTAGTTTTGGTGCTTTTAATACACAAACATACATTAATATATATTTATTATATTGTGAATATGTATTATTTATTTTGTTCTGATATCTGTTTAACTTCTACAGTGACAGATTTTTTTTATTTTTGAATAAACTGTTCCTTAAATTGGTTTTCTTTCTCTGTCAGGTTTGATCTAAAAGAAGAGCAGAACTAATTAACACAGTGCTCTTAAACCTCTTCCTGAAGTTCAGCAGGTTAACTTCACTGTCTTGTATCGCTGCCAGTGCTTCCCTTCCCTCTTTATTACTTCACAAACACACATATTTCTTCCCCCCATCTGTTTGTTTATCAACAGATGATTTCTGAGTGACCAGTTCATGTGATGAATATGAATGATCTTTGTGGTTTGAACATATTGCTGCATTGAGTATTATATCAGAACTGATGTATAAATTGGTTATATCTGTAAAGTCAGTATCAGGTGACTGAATGTTAACTGTAAAGAGTCTCTTCTTCCTGTGCAGGTTGCATGGACATTGGAAAAGGATTTTAAAATGAGTTTTTAAAGCAAAGAAATATATTTGTTTTTATTAACGTCAGGATACAATATGGAATCTACATGAATGATTATAATTGACAGATCTTTGTGCACTAAAAATATAAACTGGTTTTATTTAGTCTACATATCACCAACCTAAAAACTTTATTCAAGATGACTTCTGTGCTGTTACCACTGCAGATCTCTACAATCATAGTGTTGCGTCTCGACATATAGCTGCTGTTTACACATTGATGTGTGTCATGTAACTTCTGCAGTACATTGTGATGCCAAATATCTAGAAAATCACATTTTTTAGCCAAAATTATGTTATTAAAGTTTGTGTTCTTGTTACATTGTGTTCGATTTTAAAAGGTATTTTTATTTACAGTCATTTATTTTGCCAAAAACATGCCCGGATCTATACTTAGAGCTCCCATACTTGTGAAAACCTTCCAAAACATTAGGAATTTAAATAGATTTCCAGGCTTGCAAAAATCATGAAACATAAGTCTCAAAAATGTCTAAAGTGAGTGAAATGACTTTCAGAGTCATATGCATTGAGCTGCATTCAGAGCTCAGGCTCGATTTTTTTCTCTTTGGAGATTTTTTACACCATGTATGGTTGTTTAAAATCACTTTATTCTGAGAATTGGTACCGAAGTTACAAACGAAACTACAGTATTGTCTAAAATTTGAATTATGCTTAACCACTAATAGCTGGATATCGTGATAATGAACAACTGTAAATGTCATGGAAATGTATTTGTTCAACAATAGGAGCCCTGTGCAAGATCTAGACCCAGGGCTGTTTAAATCTTGCCCTGGAGGGCTAGTGCAGTGCAGAGTTTGGCTCCAACCCTGATCAAAGTCACCTGCCTGTGATTTTCTTGATTGGCATGCTCAGGTGTGTTTGACTAGGGTCGGAGACAAACTCTGCGCCGCATTGGCCCTCCAGGACAAGATTTGAATATCCCTGATCTAGACCGAACACAAAAGCCTTTTGTTCAGCTTCTTTTGTGTTTTCATAATTATTTTGTTTCGTTTATAATATACTTGTATACACAAACTACCATTCAAAAGTTTGGGGTCGGCAAGATTTTTTTACAATTAATACTTTCAATTGATAAAGTTGACACTGAAGATATTAATAATGTTGCAAAACATTTCTTTTTCAAATAAAGGCTGTTCTTTTGAACTTTCTACTCACCAAAGAATCATAAAATAATCACAGTGAACTGTATTTTTTAAGAAATAAATGGAACCTTTGTTAGAAATCGACAAAAATCCTACAGACCCCAACGAGTTGAACTGTAGTGTACAGTATTTTTTCGTCATAGATTTTACTTTACTAGTTGAAGTTCATATTTTGCATTCCATTTTCTATCACTGTGTGCATGTTACTCTTTTATTTCCAAAATGTTTATATTCCACATTTAAACATGCTGTAATGTGTTGAGATTTATGTTAAAATCAGTAAACACCAAAGAACCAATCCATGCTACGGATGAGCGTGTTCAGTTGAACATGCAGCACTACTCATACTGTCACATACATGAGTGTACCGTCTCATACTCACAGCTGTCAATAAAACAGTTATGGCATCAGTTTCTTGTCAGAAGCCTTATATTCCAACTACATAACTCAAAAATCACTAAAAAGACCTGTGGAAGTTGGTTTTTATTTAACAAACAGTCTATGTTGATCATGCACAGCTTTATTGATGCTGCACTGTGCATGGATACAAACATTTGGAAACATTTAAAGGACGTGTTGTTTTATGTAGGCTGTAAAGTGATTATATACTGTAGATAAAAACAGCCCATCAACATAATACTTCTGTCTTAGTAGTTCATAAAAAGACAGTGTGACAAGCAGTTCATACATGAACATTATGATAATACGTTTTCTCATGGTACGAAGGCAAGAGTGCGTTTCTCCCTGAAGGGAGACATAATCAACCTTCAAACCATCTAATATTGACTTCCAGGTCTGTTCAGGCATCTTCCCACAAATATCCAAAGACTTCAAAACCATTTCAGTTTTATGTGAGACTGGAAAAGAAGAAATAATGAGGTTGAGTTGGCTTTGAAATAATAATCAGAACATTTTACTTGGATAAACTGTATGTATTTCTCCATCACATACCTGTCGATGAGCGAGTCTCTCATGGTAGTTGCGATGGCGCTGGGCTGTGTTTCACTCAATCTGAAGACGCTCTCGATGACGGACAGCTCAGTGCTCGTGGTGTCCAGTCCACAGAAGGCACACCAGTCGTTCACCACCATACCAGCAGCGATCACCTCACTCCCGCGGTTCACCGTCCCAGCCTTCAGAGAAAACAATCACAACACAATTGTGACACTGGACCACAAAACAGGTCATAAGGGTCCATTTTTTTATTGAAGTTTATACATCATGAATAAATAAGCTTTCCATTGATGTATGGTTTGTTAGGATAGGACAATATTTGGCCAAGATACAACTATTTCAAAATTTGGAGTCTGAGGGTGCAAAAAAATCGAAATATTGAGAAAATCGACTTTAAAGTTGTCCAGATGAAATGCTTGGCAATGCATGTTACTAAACAAACATTACATATTGATATATTTACAGTACAAAATATCTTCATGGAACATGATCTTTACATAATATCCTAATGATTTTTGGCATAAAAGAAAAATTTATAATTTTGACCCATACAATGTATTTTTGGCTATTGCTACAAATATACCCCAGTGACTTTAGGCTGGTTTTGTGCTCCAGGATCAAAATTATCAATGAGTCGGAATCAGTGTAAAGAAATCATGTAGTTCCTTGCATAAATATGTAAAGGTTTCTGACAAAATACCAGTTACTTAGGGATTGACGATGTTATTAGTGAATCCATTGCCCCATTAGTCATTTCGCATAAATTCATAGATAAATACTCAAGGTATATACCGGTAATAGTCTGAAAATTAGGATCTCTAACTGACATTAAAATGGCAAAGATTAACAAAAAATGTGTAATTATGATAAACTAAATATTCTGCATAAATGCCAAGTATGAGAAATAATAATAGTGATTCTTATCTTAGTAAACAGCACTATTTACACTATTGTTCAAAGGTTTGGGTCAGTAAGATTTTTAAAAGAGGACTCTTATGCTCATGAAGGCAGCTTCTATTTGATTAAAAAATAAAAAAAATAATAATAAAAAAAATAGTTATTACAATTTAAAATAACCGTTTTCCATTTAAATATATTGTAAAATGTAATTTATTCCTGTGATGCAAAGCTGATATTACAGCATCATTACTCCAGTCTTCAGTGTCACATGACCCTTCAGAAATCATGTTGATTTGTCCAAATGAACTGACTGTCATAGAGCAGTCACTCACCACTAAAGGTACTTGCAGGAGTGATGAGAGTTCATCTTGATCTTCTATGGAGGTTTTGGGGTGGACGAGGCCTCCCTGGTTACTGAAGGCACAGTAACTACCCACAAGCACCTGCTCCGCAATCGTCTGTCTGAACACTTCCACCTTCAGAGTGTCTGCAAGAATCTCTTCTGTCTCCTGTGGACAATAATTCCCGGATTGAATACAAAATACATCAGCTTTGGGAAACAAACTTTCAACTTTCTAATGGATTCATTAATCTAATAGGCTTTTTAGAGAAATATAAAGCATTGAGAAATAATTTAGACCCATTAAGGACATTCAAGGTTCGGAGAAAGCAAACTCATTTCAGAGAGTCTTCCATTAGGGATGTTCTTACTCTGTCGAGATCAGGATGAACTAGAGCAACATAGTCGTTACAAGCGATGACGTTCCCCAGCGCAGAAAGACGCTCTTCTACTCTCTGAATACGCACTGAATCTGGCAGGCAATTCCTAATGTGCTGTAACTCTTGATCAGTCGTGTTGTTGGGGACCAAGAGACCATGACGATTTCCTGCAGAAGAGCATCCCAAGATGGACACACAACATCTATTATACATCACATATGAGAACGTAAAAACATAACTCAGTTTAATCAAATTAAAGGTCTTGTTACATTATTTACTGACATGATGTCTGAATTTCAATCAGCATACAATAAACAAAAATTAAGGTAATCAATCACAAATTTGAAAAATATATTTGATTGGATATATTTTCTCACCCACACACATTCTGCCAATGATTCGACATCCTGCTATAGAAGCATGAACAACAGGCATTGTTTCTGACAGTTCACCTTCAAAAACACTGTGGAAAAACAGGTATTCATCAAAATCAGAACTGTATTGTGTGTACATTACTGTATATATAAATATACATGTGTGTGTATTCAGTAATCTCATTAATGGCTTACCTGTAAAAGTTTTCTGAACCACCAATCGCTACCAAGCAGTATGTGTTTGTGAGCTTGGCAAAGCATCCAATTTCATTATTCTTTTCAAATGACGCACGGACTGCCATTCTTCTGCTATTGAACTGATCAAAGCTGTCTGAAACTGATGACAAACAACATTTATAGGGAGATAGTGATAATAAGAAAAATAAAAATAGGGAAGATATAAAAACATTATTAACAGTATACACACACACTTTTTTTATATAATGTATTTATCTACAATTAGGTTTAGATCCCAAACAGAAACATAAATGCATATATTTCAATAGAAAGTTATTATAAAGGATAATCATATATCAACAGTAAATATGGTGCTATTTTAGTAATAAATAACATCTTTGCATTTATTTATTTTTATTTAGGTTAGAGAAACATTTTAAATGTACTTCGGAAATGATTATTTTGAAACATGGCACCATGACTAAATAAAGTAAAAATCAACAAAACCTTAGGCCTAAACTCGTTCTAGGTAACTTTCATTTAAACAGCACTAGTCAAGGTAGTTAGCAGTCGGCTAATTGAAGTTGTTTAAACTTCTCTAGTCATTAAACGCTATCAATCAGGTGTCCTCAAATGACGACACAGGTTAACAATACATATAACATCCTAACTGTAAAAACTTAAATATAAAATTCATGGCAATTGCAAAAGTAATCTTATATTTACCGATAGTCACTCTATGTAGAAGCGTGGACAGCCGTAAACCACGTGTTCACTTGACTTCCTCAACGTGCTGACGTCAACGCGTCATGATAGTTTGTCGTGACGTCAAACACTCATAGGAGACGCCCACCTGGAGGAGACATATACTTGAACCTGGAGGGAAAACGAAGCAAGGCTCCTTTACAGTTATTTTTTTTACGACGTTTGCATTAAGTAGTGTTTTTTATACAGTCTATGGGTAAAACGCAGATATTAAAAGGTAAAAATCAGTAAACACATTATTGATTACGTATATTTGTACAGGCAAGCATATGAACCCAGTACAAACGCAATGTACAAAGTTTCACGTAAAATGGTTTCCCATAGAAAACGATTATAAGGAAAACACTAAACCATTAAGCGGATTGCGTTCATATTCCGACCACATCTGCTTGTCTATGTAAGTAAATATTTACGTCTATGGTTTTGTCATCCCGCTCATCCGCTAAAACCTGCGTAGCAACAGGACACACCTCTCCTGGCACTATGGATTTGTGAGCCAATCACGATTGAGTTTCAGCATTGACGTCGTTTTTGTTGACACTTCGATTAGCTGGCCACCCGCGAAACGTCACTGCAGAAGCACGCGCTCCTGACTTTCGACATCCACCGAGCGTTTTCTGCCTGGAAACACCGCGAGCTAGTCACAGCTGCGATATCGCGAGCTTCCTGAGGCTGGAGTCGGAGTTGGGTAAAGTCTTGCTGTGCCTCGGCTTGTTAATGCACTATTGATCTGTTTTTGTCCCTGTCACGGTGACAAACGCTCCCAACTGCTTGTGGCGTCTGTAAGTTTTTGCAGTGTAACGTTACTGAATACATTGCTGTCTTGTTACAAATGATAATGTATCTGTGTACAGTCAATAACATTACCTCAAACCTAATCATCTGCGAAAGGAAGTTGCTGAACATTAACATAATCATCTTATGAATTCATGAAGGTTACCTGAGACATGTACCATGTTTATACCATGTTTGTTTATCTTCATAAGTACCATGAATACGATAATTATTAAGTATTGTACTTTTTGTATAAAGTTGATAACGTTACTGTAGAATACAATCAAAAAGCAGTTATAGTTTATCTTGACTGAAGTGCATTTGCAATTAAACTTATCCTAATAATAACTAAATATATTGTTTGCAAGTGTGAATGAAAAACGCAAGCAAATCTATATTGTTGTGTTTTTTTGTTTGTTTTGTTTTGATTTTTTTATTTATTAAAGAAATGGGATCTGATCAGAGTACCAGTTTGGCTGCTGACCAGCAGCAGAAGGATTCAGGCAATCTGTCATTGAAAGGTGAAGTATCTTCATCCAATGCCCAAACCGATACTGGTCCTGAGCCCCAGGACAGTCTGGATCCAGACACTGACTTGCCCCAATGCCGAATGGGCAACAGAAAGGTAGACGATATGAGCTTTATGATATCCTGCACTAACTGGTATTAAAAACCAAAGAAGCACTGTGAAAGAACTGACTAGACTGGACGTTTCATTTCCGACAACGGAAGACATGCTGGTGCTGTAGTTGCAGTGCAATGGGTTTGATGTGATTTATGCCTTTTATAAGTTGTGCAATGTGTTTGAAGACATAGAGAATAAAGTTAGTGCACTAGCTGTGCATGTACTGATTGCATGATATCAAAAGCTTGTAGTATGTAGTTGATATCAACCTGTGATAATTAAGTATGTATGTATATATATATATATATATATATGTCATTATATAATGCATCAAACATCACTTGGCATTTCTGTAATTTTATTTTATTGACATTTCTTTGAACATGGTGATAGTAGATACACAGTGTAAAACTGTAGACTGAAAACCGAAATAAAAACGACTCCTTGTTTACAGAATTAAAAAAAAGATTTAAGAAATAAAACTTAAATCATTTCTAATATTTATAAATCAATCCGTTTAAGATCACTCTCATTTTTTAATAATCAACATTATGCATGACAATGTGTCATAGGAAATCAGAGGCTACCGTTAAGAGTGAAAGCAAAATACAAAAGGTCTGAAAAGTTTCAGTAAATCTTTGTATTTACATGACCATTAAAACCTGACGAGGCTGAGCAGACAGCAACATTTGACCAGTAAATCAGAAAATATCAAAATTCCAATGACAGAATCTACATTTATTTAAATCACAGAGTGAGACATTCACTCTTAAATTCTTGTCAAAGGGAAAAAAGAACCAGTTATATACACAGATACAGTTGAAATTTCATCTTGGTCAGCCAAGAAAAATAATAAGAATAAAAAACAAACCAATTTTTTTTTTTTTTTTTAAAGCTATCTCAGATAAAATCTCCATTAAAGTTAACCCTCTCTAATTAAAAAGCATAAATACAGTTAGTTCCTTGACTACCTCTGATATGTTTGTCCTATTGTTAGTCTCATAAAAGGACCATAAAAAACAAAAGGCAACAGCAGCTTGGGTTAAAAATGACTGTTGTCCAAAGCCACAATCATACCCATTAAAAGAGGCAAATTACCAGAGAATTCCTATTTTGCGTATCTCCCTGTACAGTTCTGTATTTTTATTTTATTTTTTCTGTGCAACTGATGTGGTTATAGGCATGGCTTTACCTTGATTTCAAATAAACTGTAGAATAAATGTATGTCACCATTAATGATAAATAAATAGCTTTTCATATAAGCCTCTATCATTACAAACCGTTCACTTCACCCTACGACAAAAATTTCTAAAGATATCCACCTTTGATAAATACATTAAACATTTCACCTCAGACACTGCTGAATGTTCAGTGTGTTAATATATACACATAATTGCTTGCGCGGTGCTGTTAGCTTAGGAATTCCTCATGAAATGGCATGGTCTGGAATTAAAATTTTCTGTTTTTTACAAAAGATTCTTTAAGTGACAATAGTGCAGGTTTAAAGAAAAAATAATGGTCACATCATGCATTTTTAGTAATGCATGAAAAGTGTAAATGCCGTCAAAGAGGCATTTGAGACTAATATTCTGGACATGGTTTGAATCACAAGCGTAAATGCATCTGTTTGTTTAGGTCACATTTGTAAACATCAGTTGTCCCAAATGGAAATACACCGGCATACAGATATTTGGGATTGCATATGCAATCCACATAATGTTAATTTGCCAAACAGGGCAAATATATTGTACAGAAAAATATGGAAGTAAACATTTTTGTGTTTGCATATAGTTTGGGAGTAGGTTTATAGCTGGATTTATATGTGTTTTGCAGAAACACCTTTATGTGGATAGCAATATGACTGATCATGATGCATGACGTGACCTTGACAATTATCCATTAATCTGTAAATAAATTTTAATTTAACATTTTGATCCCAATATAGAGTACATCTGCAGCATTGCCACATGAGTTTTCTTCCATCACAAGCCATTGTCATATTGATAAAGAATATACTTTAACACTGCTATACAAGATCTCAGACATAGATAAACAACACAAAACCTCTTAAGTATGGAACACACTATTGTCCCACATTGTCAAATTCAATCCATGGCTTATTAGAGCAAGTGGTTTGCCGTCTTTTGTACCAACAACAGCTCATCGGATAGATTTAAAGTTGAGGAAGACAATTGGTGATGCACAGTGTGTTCCTTTAAAAAAAACTCCCACCCAATACTTCCTGTACCCGAGACATTAGATCACTTTACAGACACATTGCTTGTTGTTGCAAGAAGTTGTTGTTGTTGCTCTAGATTCAGAGCTGACTAATAAAAATGCGGAATTCAGAGCTGAGAAACAATAACATCAGATCTTTCCCAAGTGGGCACAAACATGTAAAATCTGCTGTGGTTTCATGCCACTTTTCTTCCCACGACCAAGCTGCTCGCATAACAGGTCCAAAAAATGATATATGAGATGGAGGGCAGTAAAAATGACTGGTAATGCGTTGTTTTCACTTAGTAAAGGCATTGAATAATATATCAAGGGATGTATTCATAAATCCACAGTTTAAATAAAAATTAGGTGGAAATTAATGCAAATGAACAGTGTTCAGTGTGCCATAGCGGACTTAAAGACAAGGCACATGTCTTAAAGGGGTACAGTCACATAACCCAATTTTTCCACCGTGTTATAAAACATTCTATAGTCAATGCAAAGCAATGTCATAAAATCATCATCACACCAAGTATTCTTCCAACCAAAAAGTACAATGGTATAAAGTAGAGCTGTGCGATATGGACAAAAAAAACCTATTGCGATTTCTTTGATCAATTTTGCGATTCCGATTTTAATCACGATTTTGACACACACAGATATGCTTTACAGTCATAAATGTATTCAGTATGAATTTGAAACATATTTCAAACAGAAAGCCAATGGGAGCTTTATCAAAAAGTTGTAACACGTCTAGAACAAACGTAAGTCAAAATAATCACTAAGTAAAGATGTTAAACAAAATGTCTAGACATATGGCAAAAAAATATAAATAAATAAATATCGTGTCCAGGGACTTTTTTGTTTCTTTTTTCTCACGCATTGGTCATAGAGCTCATTGTAGCGTGCCTCAGGTGTTAAAATAGTTTGTTATACATTATACAGGTTCACACGTACGCCGTCTGCAGTGTGTATACAGTATGTGTAAGTGGTGCAGAAGCAGCTTTTGCCCGGAGAGAGTGCACACACTTAAACCGTGTCTCATCTCACTCAAACTGCGTCCTGTGCACTCACAACTCTCTCTATGCTCATGTGCTAGATAATAATTATTTTTGCACGTTTCTATTTCTAGCCTTTTACCGCGTGCAGTGTGAACGCTCTGATCCATTAAGATGAGCTCGGAAAAAAGACGCATCACAGACAGTGTGTGAACCTGGAGTTACGTATAGGCATATGCCCAGTCTGTTCTGTTCTCGTGCTAAGCGTGTTGCATTATGATTGGATCGTATAGAATATACTGCGGGGGGTCGGGGCTGTGGAAAATCGTGCTTTAAAGCGATTAAGAAATCGTGCACGCTCTAATCGTGATTTTAAGACGATTAAGATTAATCGCACAGCCCTAGTATAAAGTACTATGCAAATATTGATAATCATTCAGTTACATGACACATATCAAAGTACTATGATAAACACATTTGATATTATCACTGTTTCATGGAACCACAGTACTTTTTTTGTGATGGAATTAGTCGCCACTAGTCTGTTTAGCCTGTTTTTGCCTTAAGAGTAGAAAAAAATATATATTGCTAGTTTTAATTCAGAAGTCACATGTTGAGAAATAAAGTGTAAGAAAATAAAAATAAAAATTTGATGTAATGTCACTTTGTAAATTATGAAGCCACAAATGGGAGATACAAAGTTAGAAATAGGTGAAATAAATTCACAAATGTGAGATATGTTGCAATTAATACATTTTCATAGTTGCACTGCACTGAAAGTTTGCTGTATTTTGTCTTTCGAATCAGTGGTTACGTGATGGATCCCCTTTTAAGAAGGTCCAAAAGCTTTAAGAAGACCACGCAAAGAGGGTGAAAATCTTTGGAAGACAAGGGTTTAGAGATAAATTTTCTCATGCCCACAAAACCTTCAACAGACTATATAGAAAAAATGTTGATTGAAATGTATTAACAAAATTATGATCTTTTGGGCAGATGTACATATGGAAACTACAGAAGTGACATACTGTCACAAACACCATGCCAGTGAAGCCAGTTTGAATAATGCTCAAACCATTGGAGACACATTAGAAGCCTAAAAGAAGATGCCAGGTAGTTTCTGTTGCAGACCCATGCTCCACTGAATTGTGAATACAATATGTACATGATTCTCTGCAGAATAAACAAAAAAATGCTCTTTCCACAGAGAAAAATAAAATGGTTTTCATAACATTTAACCTAAATGTGTTAAGGCAAAAATATCAGTAAAACCCCAATATCAAATGATAAACTGTGTGCCAAGTGAAGCCTTTTAGGGAGTCTCGCCAAATGTACCATCTTAATTTTGCGATTAAGATGCTACAAACCTTTTCTAATATATATATATATATGTGTGTGTGTGTGTGTGTGTGTGTGTGTGTGTGTGTGTGTGTGTGTCACTTATAAGTTCCATTTGGAATTCTATAAACATCAATTACTTCTCATCTCCTTCCAATGTGCAATGTATCAGATCCATTTCCACAGCAGATGAGCACAAAGAGATGGGTTAATATGGGACAGTCAGACACACTTCACCATTAAATAGCACAGTCGAACCATTAAAAGCACCCAACAGACATTTATGAGCTAAGCGTTAGACGATCCACACTGAAAACATGAAAATGTAAGACATACAGCATATTACGTTCATTCAAAGAGGATGGATGAACTGTTGAGAGATCATCTCCTGGAGGCAACGGTAACAAAGCTATTATATATTCAGATGTGTTCATTGGTCATGGTTCCTGCCTGGCACCAGTGTTTCAAATATAACACTTGGTGAAAAGGTAAGGTCGTAACAAAAAAACTGTGCAAGATGGTTGGAAATATGACTAATAAAAGCAAAATGTAATATAGGGATTGCAAGAAATCAGGCCTTATTCTAAAGAACCAAATTGTGCCTATTATGACACAAAATTACTCTCCTATAAAGACCTAATGCCATTAAAAAGAGATCCTCTTTTGTTACAGACTGATAAAACAGCAAAAGATGAAAAGGAATAGAGTACTGTAGTGAGTGGGAGGAGGTGTTAAGACTGACCTAGTTATTATAAATCATTCTTCCTACTCTGTGGAAATGGATAGGCAGGTGAGGAAAGGGGAAAAAAATTCTAGCAAACATTCAGATGATGTTATGAAGCTAATTAGTTTGAAAGTGCCTCCTATCCACCTCTAAAAAACATGTTGAAGTCTTCAAGGAGTGCCAGAGGTGAACCTTTTATCCCATCAATGAAAAAGACTGCAAGAATTCCTTGGTATTCTTTTCTATGGCCTTTCTACCTACATGGTTTTCAAGTATTTTTAGTTGTTTTGCTCGTTTAAATTCTTTGATAATACTTGAAATTCACGTACAAGTCTATGTTGCGAACGAGACAAGGATTTGCTGGCGTTTTGCAAATCTGCGGTTCCTCTAACTCTCCTGGAGAAAAGATGGTCATGGTCAAATTGGAGTGATGGTTTCTGACTGTTAAGACTTCATCTGGTTAGCATAAGGCCAGGGCACAACTTCAAATGTTAAATCCCCAGAAGAGTTGTCCGTTGGGCTCATGCTAAAAAAATTGCAATATTTGTTGTTAAGTTTTGTCTCAAGTGGGAAGGAAGAAGATACTCCCTTTCCTCATGTTTTGTTCCTGTTCAAGGACAAGGTTGAAGGTTCAGAAAACAGGCACTGGTCAACCCTCAGCATAGTAGCCCTCACTTATGTTGTCAAGCATTTGGGGTCCTTCGCGCCCCCCAGTCCGTCATACCCACTCCTGCACGGGTTGTTTGTAGTAGGTCACTTGCTGTTGGACATTTTTGTTCTTGAACTGGAAGATAGTATATACAAGGACCAGAATGCACAGTGAGAGGATGCACGGGATGACCACAGCGATTGCGTTTACAGTGCCGGGTACATCATTAATGGCGACCATGATGTCGACATCATCGTGAGGGAGGTGACGGTCCTTGTTCTTTACTACTTCAGATTGATCGCAGCCCATCCAGTCTTTGATGATTGATTTTGGGTAGCCTGGCTCCACAGTTAACTTCTGGTTATCGAACTTCCAGTAGTCCTTTCCCTTGTAAAAGTAGGTATAAACTAAAAATAAAATCAAAGAGAGAAAAAAAAAGTCGTCAGTTCATTTGCATAACAGGAATTCTACTATTGGTCAACAAACAGATAGTCCCGCCCACAAAATCACACCATTGTTTGATAAAAATTACATGCTTCACTCTCTGGAAATCATTCGAGTAGTATATTAATTGCCATAATTTTGTGACTCGAAAGTGACTGCTGATTACTGATTGTAATGAGTTATGAATTAACTTACAAAAACAAGTTAAATCATTAACTGTTAAGCTAAAGTTGTAAACTTGAACAGACCAATCATAGAAAGCCATTCATTATCCACCCAATTTTTCAATGCAGAAGTAAGCTGCAATGCTTCTGATTCATTAGCCGCAATAGGAAAATGAAGAGAAGAATGTCAAAGTGCAGTAAACGGTTAAACTAATCACTGCACTTCTTGTTTTCGGTCTTCAATTTGTATTTCCTCAGCGTGAAGGTAAGGTCATACAAATTTATAAATGGACCACTCATTTTAAAATCTTCCCAGTCTACTGACATTTATAACATCCGCTTCGAAACACTGTAAAGCATATGATAACTTTTGTTAACTCTACAATAAATAAATCCATTTCCCCAAGCGAATTACTATTTAACAGCGATGCTATTGAGCTGCCGCAAAACCAGAAGTTCCAAAACAAAATTCTAAAGATGGCTGTGCACTGTTTCTCTGGCACATAAGGTCAATAAGCAAATATTTGTCTATACATGCAGGCAGAGATGCACGTCCTTTTCAGAATGCTCCATTCATATTCATGATCACAAAAATAGCTGTCCTTGTGAACACTCAATGACACAGTATTTCAAAAAGTTGCTCCAGTGTTATACAATTCCTCAGAGAGCTGTCAGTCTGATTGCCAGTGCCACATAAACAGATGCATTCCCGGCACTCAAACCAAATCTATACAAGCACAGACCAAAAACTAAACAGAAATACTGTGAGTAAGCTTCAGACAGCAACCCCTGAGGGTGTGATTGATGAAGTGCTCGTCCTTCCTCTGTTACTTTCCCTGCTCTTACTCGTGATCTTGCTGAGCAAGACTTGCCGAATCCCTCTTTGCAAAATCTGAGTGACAGAAAAATCATGAGGTACGGGGAAACCAAACAGCTCTTATAAACCCTCTTGGCTTCTTCATCTTGTGTTCTGGCCCTAGGCTCCATGTTGAGACAGAGGTTATGACATGACTCGCAGAAAAGATGATCATTCCTTCAGTGGATAATACTCTAGAGAGGAGGAGGAGAAATCTGCAATTCTATGCAGCCACAGCAAAAATACTTAACTGACACTTTTTTACCATCCATCCGAACAGACAGACACTAGCCACATCAACCCAATACAGTGATGCTCATCATCCAGAGTCAGTAGCCCATTTATTTTTATAGTGCTAAACTGTAACTTTGATTCTGATTATTTACAAATCCCCTTTTATTATTATTTTTGTTATATATTGAATATTTTTTTGGCAATACAAAATGAACCAACATAGGAATATTAGAATGTTTTTAGGGATTATTTTATGTATTTTCAAAAAAAAAAAAATCGAAATTCCATATGGAATTTTACATTTGAAAATGTTTTATTATTATTTTTTTTATATTTTAAATATAAACATATAAATATAGACTATATTGCAGTTTTTTTTATTAAACATTTTATAAAAATAAAATGTTTTTACAGATATTTTATAAAAAAATGTTTATTAAAGTCAAATAGATTTTTACATGTTTTAAAATATTTTAGTTAAAAATATTGTTTAAAATATTAATTTATAAAATATGGTTTATTTTTATAAGTGCATATAAATGAAAAAGTTCAAATAAAATAAAATTCTCAACAGATTTCTCCAGTATTTAATTTCTTTCTAGCATTCTCAAGATACTTGTAAAAACCAAGTTTCAGTCTTTTTTGACAAAAACAATAAAAATAAATTTCAGACCATATATATTGAATTTTTTCAAAAGCTATTTATTTCTCATTTTATTTTTTTTCTACATAGCTCTATACCGTTAACATATCACATAATAAAGTATCTTACTACAGTTTTACTGTAGTTTTACTACAGTTTTACTACTGCCATTTTTTGCTTTATTTGTTATCATGCATCAATTGTGACACTGAATTCTAACACCCAAAAGTTGTGTTTGTCTTTTTGTGTCTCCGGAGCCTGTGCCAATCCAGACCTGCTATCAGATCACCACTGAGGAAGACTCGGAGCCAAAACAGTCACTGTCAACACAACAATATTTCAGTGCTGAATCATACAAACACTAATCAATTACTCTACAAGGATGAGGGGAAAACAAGACCTCAGCGCGCTTATTACTATTAACTACTCAATAAAATATATAATCATGCTCAACAGATGAACACTGAAAAATAGCAGCAGCAGATTATGATAAAATATACTAACATGCAATAAACAGTTAAATGCATTCATAATAATCTGAATAAACCATTCTTCCTCAAATTAATATTTATCATCGTTACCATTCCCAAGCAACACCGCATTAATATTAAATGTGTAATTTCAGGTGTGCATTTATTGCCATTTTAATTCAGCTTCGAATGCAGTTCATCCAATGACAACTATACATTTTATAAAGCTTCACTTATTATAATGGGAGTTGCATTGCACAACAGATTAGACCAGTACTAGACACTCGAGAACCAAGCTCAACCAACTTGAACTTCTCAAACCAGAGGGAAGCAGTCAGATCAAATGCCCACCGACCACATGGCTGATTGGCACATTAAATATTAATAGGTTATTGGAACCTCACTGACTCACATCCTTCTCGACTGATGAAGGCTCCTTGCGGGGCATCGGGGATGCCCTTCCAGACACTGATGGGTTTGGGATAGCCTGGGTCAGCTGTACGCTTCTCCTCATTGTAACGCCAGTACTGGTCGCCCTTGAAGAAATAGGTTTTGCCCACAGGTTCCCAGCGTAAGGCTGTGTCGATGCCATCGCGGGGCAAACAGCTGCCCAACTCTACCAGACTGTGAGGATACCCAGGTTCTGCTGTAACCTCCTTGAAGACCCAGTATTTATCCCCTAGAGTCAAAAAACAGCAGTAGATAAGGTCAAAATTCAATGGGTTATATTGAATAATACTATCACATAATGGAACAATGTGCTTATCTACTCCACAAGTTTGGATATATATAGAAGCTTATTTCTTCCAAGGAATAAAAAAAAATAAAAAAGGTACTGCTATATTTTATATAACAATTCATTCTGTTTTTCCTTGCAATTCTGAGTTTATATCTCACAATTCTGACTTCTTTATCCTGCTAGATACAAATTCAGGATTGCATGATATAAAGTCAGTATTTTGAAATATAAACTTGCAACTCTGAGAAGGGGAGTCCGAATTGTGACAATCTGGTTTCCATTAAGGAGTAAAAAAAACTCAGCATTGCAATATATAACTCGCATTTCTAAACAAAAAAAATTTAAATTACAAAATTGAAACAATTATGAGAAGTAAAGTCTAAATTGTGAGATATAAACTCAGTTCTTTTTCCCAGAATTACGATATAAGAATTTGTTTTTTTGTTTTTTTTACTACAATGTGGAAATTCATCACCCCTTTATCTACTAATACCAATGTGCTTTCTCTGAGATAGCTATAGGGCATCCTGCAAGATTGTTTTCTCATGAAACATCACAGATCAGGAGAAACTCAGGTTATAAATATCTCACCCAACCTCTCTTGTGCTGCAAGACTGCGCCGGGCTAATTTAATGAGGAAGAGGGTGAGGACGGCAAGATAGAGAGAGAGATTGTTTAAAAGAAGGGGAGCGAGGGAGGAACAGACAGAATAATAAAGCACAGAATGGAGATTCACTAAGGCTATCAGGCCCAATAGAGGATAAAGACAGGGGATAAATGCAGACCGTTACTGAGATTAACCCACAATCTAACAGCATTTATCTAACCTTTAACTCTAGTGTTCCTATGCTTGTATTAAAAGGTACAAACGTACAAAATATGGTTATTTGAGCTGAAGCTGATCCAAAGGCAACAGATGTTTAATGGATATGGCTTCTCTTTATTATCTAGGCCATATGCAGGTACTTTATTTTAGGGCTTTGGGATGTATTTGGTATCATAATTTATAGTTCTGACAAAAGATACTAGAAAACTAGCCTGAGGCTGCCCTTTTCATATCAAGCAATAAACACATGGTAGTTTTGTAAATGCTTGTTTTTATGGAATATTTTTTTAATTAATGTCATGGCATCTGTCGTACAGATAATTAATCGTACCTTTGAAGAACACAAATTTGCCATCTGATCTCTCGTAGGCAGCGTCAATGCGAGGAGGTAGACCCTTCCAGAACTGCTCAATCAACATGGGATAGCCTTCCTGAACTTTGTTGTTGCGCAAACGCCAGAACCAGCGATCCTGTGATTAGTAAAATAGATTATTTAGAACAATTTTATAATGTAGAACTGACCGTTTTCAAGTAGGGATACACAATATTAAAAAATTATATTATTTAGCTGAAAATTATTTTCACATTATAAGTGATAAATGGCCAACTGTGTAAAAAAAAAATCTACAAGTGAATTTAGGCCATTATAATAATTTATATGAAAAAATAAAGATATTAATTTTGCGATTTGGTAAAAATTACATATATATATATACATTTTTTTTTTAAGTAGAGAAAATAAATGTGACCATAAAATATCCAATAATGGTGGATTTTTTGTTTTAATATTGTATGAAAGCAGAAAAAAGCTCAAAATCTCTAATAATATGTTGTGCATCCCTTCTTTCAACAAAACATATTGTATGTTAACAACCACATCAAACCTCTATGAATTTATTTTAAAGAATTTTGGAAACCAAACTGTATGTTTTAATACTATGGAGATCAAAGGATACCATCAACTGTTTGGTTACCAACATTCTCCAAATTTTTCTTCCTTTCTGTTCAACAGAAGAAAGTAATTTATAGACGTTTGGAAAGGCATAAGGGTAAGTAAATAATTTTGGGTGAATTATCACTTTAATATAGGGATTACAAGGAATTACAATTCTTCATATCACAGACAACCAAATCTGACTAAAATTAGCTGGAGTATGGTAACTGTATTATGATCTGCAAATATAAACCATCTGTATCAAATATCGGAGAGGGAACTGTTTCAACTCGCCTTAAAAACAAACATCTCCCGTCGAAAGAAGGCCACAGTGTTGAAGTTGCCATCGCAGATGTTAGGTTTTCCGTTACCGGGAGAGGACGGCCGATCTCCAGAGGGTGGGCGAGCGGGGCGATGCCGGTCGTGTTTCCTCTCAGAGGTGGAGTGTGTGCGTCGGGCAGGTAGAGTAGGAAGAGGTCGGGTGGGCTCCAGCAAGGCTGTGGGAACACCTGAAGAAGAACAAAGTTTATTCATCTAAAAAGACATTCAGCCATCATGGCAAATGATAATAGAGGTGATAGAGATCATAACTGTACCATAGATTTTCTGGATCCCCTGCAGGTCGTCTAGAGGCAGTTTGAAGTTGTGCGTGTCCATGTACTGGTAGAAGGGGGCCATGATCGCACTGGGGTCGTTGGAATGTTCCAGACCCAACGCGTGTCCCAACTCATGCACGGCCACCAGGAAAAGATCATTGCCTGAAAGGAAACGGTGAAAGGTCAAACCATCTTTGAATGAGTACTAATCAGAATTCTATGTTGGATGAAATATTTAACAGTATGGCATGTACTGCATGAATAAGAATATGGAAGCAGGAGAACTACCAATGCGAAGCTTAAGGCTCTGCATATCTGATGTGTATTTGGTTAAAAAGTAAGAGTTCAGCACACTTGGGATAAATAAGTAATGTGCTACTTTTATAGTGTTTTTTGTTTCTTTTGGAGCATGACAGCATCTATACTCATTCGCTTTCATTGAATAATGCACCTGTGAATTTGCATTTCTGTAAAAGGTGTGGAAACCCAGTTCTATGTTTTCTAAAACCAGGTGCAATCCATTTGGTTATTAGTTTATAGACAAACTTATAGACAAAGGCTAATTGACAGGAATTTCCCGATTCTCAAAACTGTAAGAAAAAAAGTCAGATTTGTGATTTCATAACTCTTAATATTTCTCAGAATTGCAAGTGTGAATCCTGCAATTGTGACATTATAACTCACAATTGTGATAAATATAAAGTTATAAACTTGCAATTCTGACTTTTTCTTACAATTACGAGTTTATATCCCACAATTCTTACATTATAACTCATAATTGCAAATGTATTTTCTCAGAATCAGGAAATATAAACTGAAAACTAAAACTAAAAAGTTATAAAAGTCCATTTTTGAAAAAAAAAAAAAAAAAGTCAGCTCGCAATTCTGACATTTTCTTACAATTTCAAGGTTTATATCTCACAATTCTGAGAAAAAAAACAAAATTTTAATATGGTGGCGGAAACAGGCTTCCATAATTTAACAAGATATATTGGAGATATATCTTTTATGTAGTTTTTTTATCTCAAAATTCTGAATAATAAATTTACATTTACAAATTTATCTTATATTCAGTGTGTGTATGTGTGTGTGTGTGTACGTACACCTATATATATATATATATATATATATATATATATATATATATACACACACACACACACAAACACACACACACTAAATACATAAATACACAAAAAAATATATATATTTATGTATATAAACTTTAACATTTATATATTAGCAATATATTTCTTCCACTCCATGTATGTTTCCATTATGTGAACATATTTTAAAATATATCTGAAAATACATATTTTGTTGCTGTCTGAGTTTACTTTAGTTTGCCTGTTTTTTTCCTCACTTATGTAGACAGGTAAAAAGCGCTGTTTGTATCCAGAATCTAAAGGAACATCTTGTGCATGGGCTGAAAGTGTAAGCTATTACATGACTCAGTTGAGACTGACATGTTCAGATCTTTAAAAACACAGAAGGGATGTGACACCATATCACTCAAATCACAGAAATAGCCTGATCTGTTGTTTGGCGTATATGGGTGCTACAAGTATCAGATGGCTCACAGAAGTGCCCATTGTACAGTACATTTAGTTTACTTTCTTAGAGGATCTCTTGGCCAAAGCCTTTCTTCTTTATCAGTCTTCACACTCTCTTCCTGTGCAATTTAACTGTGTATTTCATTCTCCGTCTCTTTAAAAAGAAATTGATTTTGTGTCTGTCGAGAGTGTCATTGTGAATAAATGGAATATAAAATCTACATCAGCTGCTGAAGATAAATCCATCTACTGTTTGTTGTAAACCATTTACTTTTGATCTGTATCCACTAGGTCTGATACAGTGTAGAGTAATAGATCTGTAAAGAAATGTGTGTGTGCGTGTGTGTGTGTACGTGAACAAGGTACAGATTCTGTGGTCTATAAAGCATGTACTTGAACTGCTGACACTGCAGCACACAGGCAAAGATAACACAGCAAATCTGCAGCACGCAGGCACGGCTGATGCAAGTGAAGAAAGAACGCAATGCTCTGTGTGTCTTTATGTTTCGCATGTGGCATTTACTGATGCTCCTCAGCTCTCTGCTCCAGTTTACCACTCCAAAAGCTCCCAAAAGATTTGCCTCTACACATCTGACTGATCTATCTATCTATAGCTGCAGAACATTCTAGAAAATCCAACTCTTCTTACTATGTGAGAGATAATGAGAACAGACAAGCCAGGTCAATCGTTCTATATTAAGCCATTACCATGCTTGATTAAGGTACATAAATTCACATATATGAAAAATCATAATTAAATAGAGCCACACACAAGAAATACAAATTAAAATAAATATACATTAAAAAATAAAATATAATATAGAAAAATAAAATCTGAAAAAAATCTATGGAAAAAATATGTCAGCGATTAGGAGACCAGAAATGTCAGTTATTCCATATTAAGCCATTACCATGCTTGATTAAAGTAAATTAAATTCAAATAAATGAAAATTCATCATTATACAGATGCAAAAAAATAAATAAATAAATAAACTTTTTTTTAAATAATAAAATTAATTAATAAAATGAAATTGATCATTAAGTAGAGCCCCCAAAAAATAAATAAGTAAATATGTAATTATTACATTAAAATTATTTATTAATGTATTAACGTTTTTAAAATTAAAACTATTTATATTACTTTTCTACATATCACTACATCAGGGATTATGCTTGATTGATTTAAAATGTAATTAAATAAAGCCAAAAAATAATAATTAAAATACAATTCAAACGAAAATTTTACAAATTTAAATAAATAAAAAACACTCTTCATATTACTTGTCTACATATTAATATGTCAAAAGATAAGAGTCCAGACCTCTCAGGTAAATCGTTCTATATCAGCCACAGTCATGTTGGTTTGATCAAAACACGTCCTAATGTTAATAGCAACAAGAAAATACAACTGAAAGTTAAATGCTTTGAAAATCAGTACCACACTTACCGTCGTGATTGGCATTTCCTAACGTCCAGGGCTCATCAGAGTCGAAGTGTGTGTCTCCGCCAATTCCAGGACCAGGGAAATATGCATGAGCTAAAAAACCTCCCTCTCCATCAAACGGTGAACTGTCACCATGGAAACCAGAGGCAAAGAAGATCATGATGTCCGCCTCTTTACCCTCGTTCTTGATCTCAGAGTAGGCCACTTCCTGAAAGGTCAGCGGGGTCACTGTCTGCCAGACGTCGAAGGCCTGGCGAATGGCCCTCTTGGTGTCTTTCTCGCCCACCTTGGGTGTGAAATTATGTATGCTGAAAACAGGAAGAGATGGAAGTTCTTGATATTATATCGTATGACTTAATTCATTAAAATTAAATATTATGTGGAATAATGCACTATTAAAATGCTTTTAAGTTTCTCCTGTAGCTCATCCATGGTAAAACATGGCGCTAAATGTAAATTTTGAATATATATTGAATCTACTCTACATGCATAAAATGATAAATCACAAAAAGCAAATTAAAAGGGTGAAAAACAAAACATACAAACAAATTTGAAATGTTGCATTGGCAACTAACTGAAATAAGTTTAATAACTAAAATGAGTAAAACTGAAATAAAATAAATAAATAAAATCTAAATAAATGCAAATGACAAAAGCACTTTACCAAATTATTAAAACTTAAATAAAAAATTAAAAACTAAAACTAATTAAAACTATTAATTGTACTTTAATAATATATGATTAATATGGAATAACTGCCTGCATATATATCCTTCCATATCATCTTTCCTATGACAGTATGCAGCGCACTACCAACAACCCACTCTATCAGTGTACTGGGGTACTTGAGAATAGAAATGTTGTTTCAATATGAATTAACTGTATATATAAACTGAAGCGAATGCCGTCTGAGTTCACAGGGCTGTGCTGTTACATAAGAATTAATCTGCATTAAACATTTCCTTGAATATAGGGCAAGAGTTAACCCAGGCCAGGCACCTAAGGCAGAAGCAGATGGTTGTCTCTGACACACAACTGCAGGCGCACACAAGTGAGAACATCACATTTGATTAACCAGTGATTACAAACCAAGTTCAGCACTGCATTAGATAACTAACTGAAATTAATGGAGCTTTAAAACAGATGAAACCAGACAAATGTTTGAAAATGATCTGATTTCATGGTTACGTCAGTAGGAAAGCACCACAAGTGCATAATGTCCCAGAATCCCTTTTGTTCAGCTCATATAACCTGAGTCAGCATCATGTAACCAGCAGAAATGGTTTCAAGCCACAACATGCAAATGTAGTTTAAGTAATATATCTGTAATTTAATGAAAATGTAAAAAAATATATATAAATATTCATGTCTTATTACATTTTATTTTTACAATAGATTAAAAATGTGTGTATATATATATATATTTTATATATATTTATATATAAAAATAAAACATTTTATCTATATCAATAATTATATATTTTTACTCAAAATGGTATATGTATGTAAACATTAGTGTGTGTATGTGTGTGTTTCTGTGTGTGTGTGTATATATATATATATATATATATATATATATATATATATATATATATATATATATATATATATATATTCTTATATGTTTTATATATATTTTACATATATGTATATATAACATTTTATTATTTTATTCAAAATGATTTAATTATATAATGTAGCTTTACGTTTCAGCTAAAGACATATGTTCTTACTTTTTTAAAAATGTATAGGTTGAGTGGGATTTGGGATGCATAATACAGCAGCAAGAAAACCACTCAAAGTACTAAGCTTTTATCAACTATTCCTCTTTCATCCTGACCTGCGACATTCCTTGCTTTCTTTGTTTTCTCTCTCTCTCTCTCTTTCTCCCATCAGGCAGAAAACAAAAGCTTATTTTAGCATTTCTAAGGTTGGGAGGGAAGCATTTCAGCAATGGGTGCCTGGAACATTGCATAAGTGACATGCGTTCCAAGTGGCATTGCGTAAGTGGCATTTAAACAGTCGCTGAAAATATATTTTACCTGTATGTGATCTTTTTCTCCCTCCATTTCTGACCAGTGAGGGCGTAGCGTTTATTTCTCCTCCGTCGGCTGATGTGAGGGTGATCTGGAACTCCACACCGAGGTTTTCTCATCCACCTTAAAACATGTAGATAATAATCACACACAAGGACACTAATCGACTGTCAGGGAAAACTCTAGCAGAAAGTTTATGATCTTCATACTACTGCACATCAAATGCAGTGCTAAAATCACACAGAACACCAACAAGAGCAAAAACACGCATTAAGTAAATAAACGGGATGAATTTTCATGTTTAGTTTATATGCACGAGAACATGTTTTTATAAACTATCTTGCAACTGAAAATTTTATTTAAGGTCTAAAAATTAAGAAATTACATAAAAATAATAATAATATATATTATACTCATTATCAACCCAAAATAAAATGGGTAGCTGTGTCTTCAAGAAGACCACAAAATGAGCAAATTTCATCAACATCAAATATTTACAGATAGATTAATTAAACCTGTCGGTCATATATTTTAAGTTGTTGTGCTTGTTATAATATCTTCGTAAGTCACATGATAATGTTGCGGATGATGTCCGGATCTTATTCTTCCTTAATGTATTCAGGCAATAGAGTACGTACTCTTCTAGCACTCGCTAAGGCAGTACTTACTGAAATTAAATGGTTAGTTCACCCAAAAAGGAAAATTATGTCGTTAATGACTCACAGTTCAATTCAATAAACCGGTTGAAGAAAACGGTTCACCGTTTTTTTTGCGCTCGATGTAATGCCGTCATTGGGGATGATTGCCCTTGATTCAAGCTTTCAGTTTACCCGCGCTCATAACATTAGCACAGAATCAGTTCAGAGTCAATCAACAAAAGAATCAGTTCGGTTCAGACATTCTGTGAGTCGGTCTGCTTCACGCTGAATCACACATGTGCAGTATCATCAGCTCCTCAGTTCTCAAATCGGACGCGTCCGACAGAAACGGTTCTTGACTCGAGAACGAGTCAATCTTTCGTTCGTTATCTGGCTCGGTTCGGTGTTCATCTTCAGTTCTCTCTTCACAGCAGTTCAGTCAATGTACTGTTTGAGTACATGAATTACTCCGGGATATTGGTTTGTTTGAACTCAGAGGGAGTGTCAGCCACATTAAAAAAGTTAACAGCTTAAGTCATTTGTGGATTAATGCATATTGGAGACGCGAACCATTACAAACGATTCAGTTTGATTTGGTGAACTGGTTCAAAACGATCCGGTTACATCGAGTGATTCATGGGCGAACCGGATATGACAAACTGCTTTGTTTTAAACTCTCTCTCCCAACAGACACGGAAGAGAAGACAATGCTGAATAAAGTCGTAGTTTTTGCTATTTTTGCACCAAAATGTATTTTCGATGCTTCAAAATATTGATGATGTTTTTCTTACCTTTCTGGACATGGACAGTAGACCGTACACACAGTTTCAATGGAGAGACTGAGAGCTCTTGCACTAAATCTAAAATATCTTAAACTGTGTCCCGAAGATGAACGGAGGTCTTATGTGTTTGGAACGACATGAGGGTGAGTCATTAATGACATAATTTTCCTTTTTGGGTGAACTAACTCTTTAAGTACCTACTCAGTGAGTATGTGGTTTTGAATTCTTCTGAAACAACCATTGGTCTCTCTGTTGCCCCCATCAGCTCTGGAGCACTCATTACATTTAATGAAGTCACTGCTATGGTGTGCAAGTTGATGCTCTCTGAAAATTTTGGAGTCTGAGGTAAGTTATACTTTAGTTTTTGTGCATATTACTTTTTATCCAACTGGTTATGTGATCATTATGTGATCTGAATATTATGTTATAGTGCTCCTGTAGCTCAACTGGTAGAGCACTGTGCTAGCAAGCGCAGGGTTGGGGGTTTGATTCCCCAGGAACACGTGATATGTAAAAATTGATAGCCTGAATGCACTGTAAGTTGCTTTGGATAAAAGCGTCTGCTAAATGCATAAATTTTATTTTTATTTATTTATTTCAATATAAAAGCTCCCGTGAGGGGGCAACTTTAAACGCCCACTGTTCGTCTTATTAATCAAAAACTTGATGTAGCATATGCATTTTTTCTTAAAAGAGTAAGTGATGCAGTAAAGAGGGCTGTTACTAACTCGATGGTGGTCTGGTCAAGCACTCCCGTCACTGGAATACCGTAAAACCGCTGCATGGCAGCGACTGCCGACTGCATGGCTTTCTCCGATCGCAGGTCCGACGTCCGAATGTCCGGAGGGAGCAGATAGCCATAGTTCTTCAGCCACGTCTAAAAAACAAAGAAACATTACATTAAAAACTAAAGGCAAGGTTTTTATAGTTAACTAAAACTGAAAACAATAAATAAAATTAAAACATTTTATTAAGTTTATTTTACTTGAAGTAAAATAAACTTAATAAAATAAATCAAATATTTATAAACGTATTATATTTCAGCCAACTGCCAAGCATTTAGTTAAATGTACATAAATGTACTAAAATAACTAAAAGTTAATAAATAAAAAAAACTTTACACGTATATTTAGAAAAAAAATGTCTAAGACTAAAACTATTATTAAGTCTATTATTTCAATGGTAATAAAATAACACTGACTAAATTACTTTAAATACTGATGCCAACCCAGCTGAAAAAAAATGCTCTTTAACTTTGCTATTTTAGGATGAACTTGAATATGAATTAAAATGCAATTTTAACATACCATCTCTGTATTTTAAAAAAGGTATTTAGTTACCACTTGTAATAAACTTGAAAAATATTTCATACACTAGTGCACTCAAGTGTACTACAAGTAGTGACATTTTTAAATACAAAGAGAGTATGTTAAAAGCACATTTTAGTTCATATTCATGGTGTCCCGAAATAGCAGTTAAGTACACTTAGATGACCTTAAGATTATACCATACAGAGATGGTATTTTTAGAGTAAGCAATAAATTATTCTATTCTGTTTTTGATGCTAGTGTGCAGAAATTACACACTTAAATATGTGTGAAACTATGGGAGAAAACACAAATTGTATCAATAAACAGACCCTGTCTAGGTCAGCCACCTCAAATAAACTCCATTTGTTCTCAAAGCTCGGTTCATTTCACATGCTGCTTGATCTCAACATATTTAACAGCGCAAAAATAAAACTGAACTTATATAGAGCATCCTTATCCTCATCCTCTCATTCCCTCATCTCAGCCTCCTCTCTCTGCTTTCATCTCTCCCTGCGGACAGGCAGAGTGGAGAACTAGTAAGCAAAGCCCTCATTTTATAGAGAGGGGCTCTTTAATTGAGCTCATGGCTTAGAGTCCATTTCCAGCATGAATATTTTAATGCTGGAGTTTCTGGTCCTTTCCTTCTAAGCACGAAGCAGGACCATCACAAACAGTGAGTCAATGCCTAAAATGGAAATCAGTCCTTGGGTCGCCACACACACGTACTTCGATCCTGAATCCAAGAGAGCAACACAGAGTTCATTAGAATTAAAAGTAGTGCTCTCTATTTTCTCATTTTTTTGTGTGTTTGCAAAAAGAATCAACCACACATCTATTGTATAACATAAAAAAAAAAAAAAAATCATCCGTCAATAAACCATCTATAGCAACTCCCAAAAACCTAACCAGAAATCCCTATAAAATACTATGGCATTGTAGCTAGTTCTTCATGGAAATGCCCCAGTTACAAATCTAGCACTGCAATATATAATTTAAGTTTTACATTAAATGTTAGACCAACACCAATATCATACTCTTTACTGTTGAAATGCAATGATAAAGCAGCATATTTCGCTACAGAAATATGCATGAATATAATGCACAGATGTATCACACTAACATTATTTTGCTTATTCAGAATGCTGAGTACACCCTTCTGTGACATGGCTCCATGGTAACAGAGGCTCAGCACGGCCTCCTGGGAAATCGTAACCATTAAATAATTCACCAACACTGTTACTGGTGCCATCATTATAAGCATGGCATACAGCAAAGTCTGCAACCAGCACTAGACCCAACAATATCATCCACTTTGATAAATCAATGAAGGCTGTGAGATCTGAAGAACACAAAAGGACAGTGACAGTTCAGCCCCGTGAATAATAAGCCTTATTTAAGCCGCAGGTCTATTTCTGTTCCAGTATTTTGCAGGACTCAGTGGAATTCAGTTCAAAGTCAGAAAACCACATTTCCCTGGAAATATAAATAATCAATTGTTCGTGAAATGCACTGTCGTTCCAAACCTCTATGACCTTCTGTCTTCTGTGGATCATAAAAGGAGAAACTCTGTATAATATACTTGCCATTCCTGTTCATATAACAAAATCTATTGAGGATACAAATTGTTGAGCTCCAGAATGATACAAAAAGCACCATAAAAGAATAGAAAATATATTCCTCAACATTTCTTATTTTACGTTCCACAAAAGAAAGAAAGTCATAAAGCTTGGGTGAATAAATGATAACAGAATATTCTTCTTTTTTTTTGCTGAAAATGTTCTCACCCTCAGGTAAACCGTGACATAAATTGGTTTGTTTCTTCATGGGAACAGATTTGGAGAAATTTAGCATTGCATCACTTACTCACCAATGGATCATCTGCAGTGAATGGGTGCCATTCTCATCTTTGATAGCCTTAGGGTAAATACATTTTAAATAATGTGCAGTTTTTTGGTGAACTATTCCTTTAAATCTTCAGTTTACCTTCTGTAGTAACTAAGTGCAGGAACTAACCACACTGGTTAAACAAAGTAATCCTTTTCATGATGAACAGGTATACTGCACAGTAATCATTCACAACCACATTACACATTACTCTTTGTATTTCAGTATATAGTTTATATACTTATCACAATTATGCATGCAAAAGTGAAGTGAACAAACAGAGTACACTTTGCAGCATCCTGCATCCCACAATGCAGTGCCCCCGACAGCACAATTCTTGTGTGATGAATGTTCATCTCATTTTTACTCTTTTGATTGGATTGTTAATCAAGAGTTCTAAATGCCTATTTTCCGAATATTTCTGAGCCAATAACTGGATGTCACTGGCTAAATTAAACATGCAATATTATTAGGTCATGTAGCAAACTATTGTTCAAAATTGCATTCATTTTTCAACATTCAACATTTGTCCTTGCACGATTGTGTGTTTTTGAGAAGTAACTGTTCAACAAAGAAGTAATCAATTGTGATAGTTAAAACATATATAAAGTAAAATATATTCTATTTCATATAAATACTGATATTGCGAACTTTCGTCAAAGAGTCCTTAAACAAATGCATGAAGCAGCACAACTGTTTGAAACATTGATAATCAGAAATGTTTCTTGAGCAAGAAATCAGCATATTAGAATGATTTCTGAAGGATCTGAAGACTGTAGTAATGATGCTGAAAATTCAACTTTGTTCACAGAAATAAATGACGTTTTAAAATATATTCAAATAGAACAGTTAATTTGTAATAATATTTCACAATATTGCATTTTTTTTTTTTTTTACTGTATTTTAGTTTTAAACAGTGTATATCACTGAAAAAAAACATTACTTTACTTTAAAAGCTTCAGTTGTGATTTTGTTCTGTTCTTATGGCACACACAATGAAATTCTTTACCACTGATAAACAGTAAGGGACAAGAAGTCTGCATCTGACTCAAATTACATTTGATAGTTCTGCTGAAACAGCACTATGTTTGCTTGCGAGACTATCCAGAGCTCAAATAGCGGCTGATTTCTTCATCATGATATCTGCTGTAATGTAATCTGTGTAAAGTTTCATGTGTTTTACCTTAAATAAACAATCTGACTCTCTGCTGTGTGCTTACAAGAAGAATCAACCATCAGTCCATCCTAGTATTTCAAGGGAAATAACCATTTCCACCTTTCCTCAGATCCTTAGAAACTGGCTGTTTTTGATATTGTGCCAAACACTGAAAAAATAAAAAATGAGTTCACTCCATTCTGACTTCTTTGTTGTTGGATGACTAGAAGACTTATTGGCTAATACTCAAACGACTTCCTTTTACACTGAAATGCCTTCCGTTTGCGCTGAAATGTTCACACACATCCACATATGAAATCACTATGTTCACAACTAAACCATACGTCTTTCTTATCTGAACTGTATACGTTACTGAATTTTTTTTTTTTGTGTATATGGATCGAGTTTATATGTATATGTGAGTATGTATAGGTGAATATGCATGCAGCGAGTTTATATGTATGTGCGAAGTTCGAACGATTATGTATATGGATCACGTTTACATGTATATGTGAGTATGAATAGGTGAATCTGCATGCAGTGAGTTTATATGTGTGCATGTGGTGTTGTAGGTGTATATGCACGGATCGAGTTTATACGTACAAGCGAGTGTCTATAGGTGTATGCATGCGTTAACTTTATATTTATATGCAAGTTAAGTGTATATGCATTTATTACACAATATGTATTGGCATGGATTTCATATTAGAGTTAACCTGTATTTCATATATGTATTTTTGAACATCCAATAGTATACATATATATACGAGTAATTTACAGGTGTATATGCATGTGTTTTGTATGTATTGATAAGCGAAGTTTGATTTAAATCCTGCGTTATCCCAATGCTGAAATGTGCCTCATAAACTGAAATGATGAGGTACAGTACACTGTTAAAAACTGTAGAGCGGCATTAAATAGAGAATATTACAAAGCAGGTACAGTATCTAGCATGCACTTACTGCAGTGTTACTTTGACATTATTACCGGCTGTAAAATTGTTATCACAGCCCATGTAATTGGCCTCTTTGAAACACAAGATGTTCAGGTCATGCGGAGTCTCCTTTCTCATAAGTGTGTGCAAATGAGTAGGGAGTCACAAATGCAGTTGGGCCTTCCACAGAGAGCATGGTGTGTGCGCTTAGTTTGAGGATTTGCGGGAATTGATCGGGTGACATTACCTCAAGACTTTTGACATCTTGTGTTTCAGAGAGAAACTGTATGTCACATCATCAGTCGAATCAATAAAGGTTCAGTTCCTAGCAGTGGTGCCCTGACTGCCTCACCAATAGAAGAGGGGTTAGTGCAAACGGCACATTGAGCCATAGTGCTCATGAGAGAGGCATAAGTTTGAGTTGGCTCATGTCATTTCTCTTTTGTTTTTCTTTAATTTCTTGTTCCGTCTGCCTTGATCAATAAATAAAAGCATAGAAAAGGCCAAAAGAGATAACAATAGTGTTAGAATTATAGCTCCATGATAAATCAAAATGAAAATTGAATCATGAAATGGTGATATTTACTGTGATTATCAAATCCCCAAGGAAGCAGTTTAATTAAACTAATATATGCACTGTGTGAATCAGTGTTCACAACAAACGCATACAAACTCACATCTGCAACTGCTATAAATTTAGGTTATAGCATGCACTTGGGAATGCAACATTTCAATGCAAAGGTTTTCATGCCAAAATAAAGGATGAAGAAATGAAGATACAGTTCAACTATAAAAATAAAATAGTTACATTTATTTTTATTATATTTTTCAAATACAGTGAATTATTACAAAGAAAATAGAAAGTCATGAATATTAGTACTGCAAGCTAACAGCTGTGATGTAAAATAAAATATATTTTATTAAATACTCAGATTTTTACAGCGGAATTTTTTCTATAATATTTATTATAATATTTATTTTTCTGTTTTGTATTTTTTATTTAATAATAGTAATCATAATAAAATTTATTAAATAATGATATAAATACGTTTTTTAAAATTGCAATTGCAATTTTTATAAAAAATAAAAAAAATATTCTCCAAAACATGCAATCCTATTAGCGGTTAACAAACATGCTCTTAAGACATAATAACAGTGCTACAGCCATGGCCTAGTGGTTAGCTAACACACTCAACTGGGGTGGGTGACATGAGTTCAAGTCTAACTCACGTCATTTCTCAATCCTGTTTACAACTCTTTTCCCATCATTCCCTGTCTTTTCGAGACTGTTCTACATACACAAGTGGCACAAAGGGCAAAAAAAATATGATAATGACAGTACTGGAGAGAAAAACATACAGAGAGGGAGAAGACAAAGAACAAAAAGACAAACTGAGCAAGACAGAGGAGAGAGAGACGAAGGATATGGATGAGAAGGGAAGGTGGAGTGATGGAAGATGAGAGCGTACAGTAGATGGAGATGTGGGGGAGGGGAACTAGACAAAGACAGAGAGGAGAGCTGCCATTTGTGCTCATATCAAACACCCCCGAATGAAAAAATACAGATCGAATGATTTAAAACCACAATGATTGCAATAACAGTTTTCACACCAATGCAGTCATAACAGTCTAAAACCCTTCATTAGCTGTACAGCAAATGTGAGCAACCAGGTTAGACACATTCCAGAAACAACAACCTTGTGAAATAGACGTACACTTTAGTATACTTTTAAAAAGAGTACTTATTTTGGAAATAATATACTAAAGTGTGGACTGAATGTAATGTTTTCGGACACTTTATTGCATGTTAGTTACAATAAACTGAAAATATTATAGTTTTAGTTTATATGAAATGCAAGTGCACTGTAAAAATTATATTTTGAAATTGTAAATTAAACAAAAAAAATATTGTAGTATGTTTTACAAGAAAGTACTATTTCAAAATACTATTAGTTGCTGTTTCTTTGTATTTAAAGGGTTAATTCACCCAAAAATGAAAATTATGTAATTGATAACTAATTAATAAAGCTGAGCCAGATAATGAACGAAAGATTGACTTGTTCTCAGGTCAAGAACTGGTTGCATCTGTTTTCGGATCACCAGTAGTGATGGGAAGTTCGGTTCTTTTCCGCGAACCAGTTCTTTAGGACAGTTCGATTCAATAAACCAGATGAAGAAAACGGTTCACCAGTTATTTTGTGTTAGATGTAATGGCGTCATTGGCGATGATTGCCCTTGATTCAAGCCTTCGGTTTACCCACGCTCATAACACTAGCACAAAATCAGTTCAGAATCAATCACCAAAAGAATCAGTTCGGTTCAGACGCTCTGTGTGTCAGTCTGCTTCACGCTGAATCACACATGTGCAGTATCATCAGCTCCTCAGTTCTCGAATCGGACGCGTCTGACAGAAACAGTTCTTGATCGAGAACAAGTCAATCTTTTGTTTATTAATGCATATTGGAGACGTGAACCGTTTAAAACGATTCAGTTCGATTTGGTGAACTGGTTCAAGAATATCCGGTTAAATCGAGTGATTCGTTCGCGAACCGTATATCCCTACACTGCAGTGAACTCGCTCACAACAGACCCGGAAGAGAAGACAATGCTGAATAAAATCATAGTTTTTGCTATTTTTGGACCAAAATGTATTTTCGATGCTTCAAATAATTCCAACGGACCCTCTGATGTCACATGGACTACTTTGATGATGTTTTTCTTACCTTTCTGGACATGGACAGTATACCGTACACACAGCTTCAATGGAGGGACTGAGAGCTCTCGGACTAAATCTAAAATATCTTAAACTGTGTTCCGAAGATGAACAGAGGTCTTACAGGTTTGGAACGACATGAGGGTGAGTCATTAATGACATCATTTTCCTTTTTGGGTGAACTAACCCTTTAATTGTGAAATTTACTAGCAATTTCTGAATCAAAATAGTATCTACACCATTTTTTTGTCCGTCTAGTTGAGCTTATTTTGTGCTTATTTTGAACCACATAAGTAGGACTTAAAGGGGTCATATGACGTTGCTAAAAAGAACGTTATTTGGTGTTTATGCAGTTTAAGGTAAAAAAAAAAATACATTATTTTCCATATACTGTACATTATTGTTTCTCCTCTATGCCCTGCCTTTCTAAAACGCGTAGATTTTTACAAAGATCTTCTCTCTGAAAAGTGAGGTGTGCTCTGATTGGCCAGCTATCCAGTGAGTTGTGATTGGCCTAATGCTTCAAGCATGTGACAGAAATGTTATGCCCTTCACCATACTGTGATGCCGTGTCCTGGTGTGATGAGACAAACCCCGCCCCAAAAAAAACATTACATAACGTTGCGTATCACGCTGCGTAAACATAAAACCATGTCTGCATTTGATGATTGGATCAAAACTCGCATTTGAATCATCAGTGGCAAATTCTTTAAATATGAAAAATTACTTACAGGCTGTGAGTCAGAAGAGCCAGACTGTCCTTGCAAACTTGGAATTGCCTCATTTTATAGAAACAGCCTTTGTGCCACAGCCGGCCTTGTAGGCTACTCTCTCAGGTTCAGGAAACAGTCTGGAACAGTGTTGTAAATGCAACTTAAACACTGATTTCTAGTTGTGTCCTCTTTTGGAAGGCCAAACAAAGTAGTTTCACTTTCACAACGAAACACAGCGTCTCCACAACATGATGGTGGCGGCGGCCTCAATAATACTACAGCGAGAATCAAAGTTACGCCTTCTATCTTTGCTTGAACATTTGGATAATGTTACACAAATATTCCCACACAGTGACGTACCATATTTTCTGGACTATAAGTCGCACTTTTTTTCATAGTTTGGCTGGTCCTGCGACTTATAGTAAGGTGCGACTTATTTATCAAAATTAATTTGACATGAACCAAGAGAAACGAACCAAGAGAAAACATTACCGTCTACAGCCGTGAGAGGGCGCTCTATGCTGCTCAGTGCTCCTGTGGCCGATAATGTTTTCTCTTGGTTCTAAATAAATGCAACTTATAGTCCAGTGCGACTTATTTATGTTTTTTACCACGTCATGGCGTTTATAGTCCAACTTATAGTCCAAAAATTACGGTAGTCATGGGGGCGTGTTTACATATTCATGTAGGTGTACACTTAACTAGCCTTTTATTTCTAATAATATTATCTGCAAGTGCAGTTTTTGTGCACATTTAATAAATTTAATCACACTTCTTTTTCAAAAAGGCAACCATTACATTTTACATGAATAATGACTGTTACAGTACAAAATAAACTAGATTTTTACATTATTCATTTACATTAATCACGATACTTGTCACTAGCTTTCAGGAAGTTGACATGTCAACATGTTACATAACGCAGCACAACACCAAAAAACTGGTATGAATAGCATGATAAAGGCAATGCACCATTCAACTTCAATTCAAGCAGTGATACTGGTGCAGAATTTGTGTGAACTAATTAGGTTTTTCTCTGTTAATTGTGATTTTTTCCCCTCTTTCTTTTAATTTCTCCCAGCATTTGGTCTCCTGAAGAGATGTATTCAGGACGAGTTAAGACATTTGTGAGAAATCAGTGCCATCTTTATTTAGTTGCCTGCATTCATTGCAGAGTCAGAGCGAGGACTGCATGCTTTCTCTCAGCACATTCTAGCATAATTATGGCTGCGGTCGTAACACTAACAAACACAAAGAAAAACACAACATTCTGCAGCTTCTTATTGCACTACAACAGTAAACAGAATATTTAATAAAGCAAACCATGTCTTAATCCTACAGTAAACAGAAAAAAATACAATAATACCGTCAAGAAAGAACAAAGCATACATAAAAAACACAACAATAGCTTCCTTTCACAGCATGAGATTCACTAGGGACCAGAGCAGTGTTTGGCAGTGAAGTGTGTTTCAGCGAATACTTCACACACTTCAGAGATTTTGACACACACTAACATTCTTTAGAGGGTATGGCGAAATACATATCTCACAATCAGAGAAAGACAAAAATTAGGGCAAGTAAATATTACACTTCCATTTCCACACATTGGTACACATTCCATTCACATTTATTTTTTTCTTTACCTTTTCAGAATGTACTGTAGTGTTACTATAGTACAATGATGATAACAGACAACATACATTTATCAGATGCTTTTATCCAAAGCAACTTATAGTGCATTCAGGCTATACATTTTTTTTTTTTTACCAGTATGTGTGTTCCCTGGGAATTGAACCCACAACTTCATCTGCTAATGCAATGCTCTACCACTGAGCCACAAGAACACGAACATACTATGGTACTCTAATATATTCCCTCCTATGATATTGCATAATTACCATGCTTATTTACATAGTTCTCCAAGGAAATAATCCATCATACATGTCCAAAAATAAAAGGTACAATTGAAATTGTGATGTAAGTGTCTTTACAATGTGTAAAAATGTCAAACATATTCTGCATATATGTTTTTTTGATTTAGTTCTAAAGTGACCTAAACAAAATTAAGGCAATATTCAATGAATACTATCTACTACAAATCAAGTCCACATCATCTTAAGCTTGCTAACTCAAATCTCTCTCTCTCTCTCTCTCTCTCTCTCTCTGTCTGTCTGTCTCTCTATCAATCTATATAATACACATTTTTATATTACATTTTAATTGTATTTATATTGTATATAATATTAAACATTTAAATCACTTATCTAATGTCAACAGATAAAAGCTTACTGTAAAGTGTTACCTATTTTATATATATATATTATATAATTATTAAATATCTATTGTTGTGTAGTTACAATAAATAGAAAAACATTAATAATTACTTTTAGGACATCTGATACATAGATCTTCATTAAATGGGATCTTCATTAAATCCCCTGAGCTCTGCAAGACCAGACTCCAATCTATAACATTTTCCTCTCAAACATCTTTAATAAATGATCAATTGAAACAAAATGAAAATAAAGCTACCCAGCATGTTTCACCCACGGTCTAGACCAGCGCTGCACCAAAACAGCTTCAGATCTCAATTTGGTAAATTAAGCTTTTCTTAAATATGAATGAATTTCCTCACGATGCTGTGTGCAGTTCCTTACAGAAAGCAACCGCTGAGCATTTCTATTCAAATCCAACAAACTGGTGGGGTTTAACTGCTCCTGTGGCTAAAATTAAACTGTCAGATGGAGACAGCAATCTAAACTCGCCGGGCTACAGCTTCTCAGAGTCTGTGACATGAAGATGAAGAGGTTTTGTTTCTCCACACGACTAGACACACAAATCAATTGACAGTCTAGGAACGGAACTAAATCAGACTGGAAATCCTGCACGACTGTATAAAGAGCCAAACCACCCAATGACCAGAAAGCTCTTCTATGCCTTAAATAAAGATATATTAAGTATTGAAAAAAGCTCAAGTGGTGTTTTCCTTAAAAAGAATATGCAAATGCTATGTTTTTCTTGCAACAAAACAAGTCCAATCATTGAGGAAAAAGTAAAAGCAGAGTTTAACATTTAACATTATTGTCAATATGTGGAATATGGTCAATATGATGCATGATGCATGCATACATTGCCTACTCTTTGCCCTGTGAACTCTGTCGGATGCAGATTCCAGCTGTCCTCCATTAAAACAGATGTCAAACTGAGACAGACACTAAGGACATCGCTGTCAGTGCAAGTCATTCGCACCTTGTCAAACTACATTTATATAAGAGAACTGACATAATAAAGCAGCTTCCAAATAACAGCGTTTTAAGACACAAGCTGTCTCATAGAGTAAAGGTCTTTGTTTAAGGTTAACATGAAAAAGCATTTGCAAGCCATTTTACTTTCATATTGTGACAGAATATTTAACAATAAAATTAAAATGTATTAATTGGGAAATGCTGAATCTTTGAAGAAACAATGCTTTTTCAGTATCACTGAGTTACTATTAAATCTTTAACTTTTAAAAAAATACATTTGAATTTTAGAATTTCTAATGTGATTTTGTCTTTTTTATGCATTAAAAAATGTTTATATAGTTTTTAGTAGAAATGTTACTTTGATGACTAACAAATAAAATAGGTACTAAAACTGAAATAAAAAGAAATTAAAGCTAAATAGAAATGACAAGCACATATCTAAATTACTACAACTTAAACTAAAATTAAATTAATAAAAATAAATACTACTTAAAAATATTATATATAAATCTAAATATATAATTGTCTTTTTAGAGCTGCTTTACAGCAGATTTGAATTTTGTTTGCATCACTGAATCACTATTTTCTTGTCTATCACTGTAAAGCTGATTTGAAGCAATGTATAGAGCACGATATAAATAAAGGTAAAATAAATATTAAATAATAATGCAATAACACATGCATGAAAATACTAAACTGCAATACTTAAATATTATAAAGAATATTATTTTTTTTTCCTTTTCCATGGATACTACAGTACTCTAAGCATAGGTCAGGTCTAAGGCAACAATCCAAAACTAGTATCGACAGCAGCTTACTCACTGCATGACTCGCTTCGAAAAACGACAAGACTGAAATAAGAGTACAAGACTTAAATTGCTACAGTATTATCATCCTCAGCGACTGCCATGATCCTTCTCATTTCCCTCCCTTTGTTTTGCTCCAGCAGAGGAACAGACGCTTTTTACAGTTGGCCAGAACTATTTATGACTAGTACTACAAATTGCATTTTGACTGCTGCTAATTGTTCACACAACTCAATCAAACTGTCCATCCACATACAAATCAATGATGCTGTGATGACTGAAGCTATTTAGTTTTGTGATGCAGAATGTAGCCTGAGATAGGAAGATATAATCTATATGTAATATGGTAATATGTACCGTATATGTAATCTGATATCAGAGTCTTAAAAGAATAATATCTGAAAACAGAAATGAGCAGTTAACTGGATCATCATGATCATATTATCTCATTTCGATGGGATACTGACATCGAAACCTCTTTTCCCAACATATTCCAATACTAACGGGAACCTTCACCTAAATATCAGTTTCTCTGTCTATGCACATCAGGCACTATCACAAATCTTATAGCTGCAATTTACACATTAGGTCATGAAGCAGAATAATACGTGCAGCCTGATTATTGTATGCAAAGAAAATTTGATCACACTTTGTTTTAGGTAATTTATCAATTTAGAATGATATTGTGCTTAAATTCTGTAAATATACCTATAACAATTAGGTGCATATAGCTAATACTAAAGCTCCTGTTGTTAGTCACTCACATGAATGAAACAAAGAAACAGAGGGTTAAAAAGACTCATTGCATGGAAACAGAATGTGGACTGGAAGAACAATTTCTTATAAACCTGATATGTTGTCATTTTTTTTGTATTAAAGTGTTCAATTATAATGCATTTGTCTCTTTAATACATCATCATTATTCTGTCATGCATGATGACTTTAAAGTCTTAAATCGTTTACAATACAACAATGACAAGATGCTTATCACATTTGTGAACATTGCATAACCTATTTATCTAATTTATCCACTTTACTTATAATAACCACAGCAAAAACAACCTCTAATCAAGCAATCTGCACCATAACAAGATGCTTCATCTTTAAAAATTGTGACAGACATAACAGTAAGATCTCTATTCACCGAGTGATCTATTGCCACAACAAAGCATAATCCAACAGCTCTGGCTCGCTTAAAAGCATCACTGCCTTTCCCATCAATAATGGAGGAACCTATATTTGGAGCACAGCACACACGAAATCAGTAGATGCACATCCAAACAAAAGCCTCTATATATAACAGAATCATTCAAAGCAGCTATTGTGTCCATAAAGAAAATTATTGTGCTAGTTAATCTACATCTTAAATTTGTCTTTACTCAGTAAGAAGCAGGTCTCTTGAACAGGATTAGTTCAGTTCTCACATTGCACTGAGCATAAAGCCTTGAGCATGTTAAGACAAAAGATATATAGGGTATAATAAGGCAATGCATGTGCAGTGAGTGGCGCAATGAAATGATCCAATTACTGGCAACCTGATAATGGCTTCAGTGTGCTGTATTTCCAGGAAGAGCTAACATAAAACACTTAGTATCTGTTCGGGGCCGAATAGAAGGGAAAACGGAGCTGAAAGAAATATAAGAATTCATTCACATGTAGGTAGTTTTGATGCATTGCTGAACTACCTGTATCACAAATGCATTTAAAAGATCATAAATAATAAATATAAATATTAGTACTATTAGTACACAAATGTATTGTATATGTATTGTGATGTGGATGTTTTGGGTGTAATGTTTGCAAATGTTATGTCATATCTGGTTAACACAGTCTGGTTGCATTGTTGTATTTTTAAACTACCTTTAATGCCACAAAAATAACAAATTATAATAAATAATAAAACAAATTGAGTGCTTCTGTTTTCGAATACCTAGATGTTACTATTAGGTATGTTTGGTTTGCGTGTATTGTTATTGTTTACGTGTAGTGTCATGCTTATTTTTAATTTGCACGAATTGTAAAATATCAAGCATTATATTTATTTAATGGTGGTTATTAGCTATTATTTAACACGATTATAGAATGTATATACAAAAATGTAATTGCTTATTACTTATGCATCGCTAAATCATTATTTATTTAGTCTGTTTGACCCTCTTCAGCTAATAAACCAATATGAATATAATTGATAGTAATATTCATCTGCTAAGCCAAAGCTGTGCGCTATAACGCGTCCGTGTGATGATGCTCAAAGGAACAGGTCGCTTTCACGCGCAGCCCGCGGAGGTGAGGATGGTGGACATCATCTCTCTCCACGTACCTCAACAATGAAGGTCCTCTCTTCTCCACAAACAGACACGACCCAGAAGAGAATGTGGAAATAGCATGTTTTCCAACAGACCCCCGGGAGTCCCGTCTTTCTCCCCCTGGCTCCCACCCCCGCCATGACTGTCCCCAGATTCCCCCCACTGTCCGTCGTTGATTTCCAGGCTTATTTCTTCCGTGGTCTTTATTATTTCAGAAAACCAGAGCGCCCTATATTCCTGATAGTGCTGTGAGCGTTCCTTCTCAGTCGAGCGTTAAATTCGCAAAGCCATTTTGTGTTGCGTCTTCTCAAACTGCTGCGTTGAAATGATGCTGCGCCGCTGATGCGCTCGAGCGAATGCAACACCGTCAGCGCGCACAGACTCTTTGAGCGAATCGGTTCTTTTGAACAGTTCGTTTCAAAGGAACTTTTGTTGTTTATAGTGAAAAGTGTTATTTTTGCACTTACGCCTTCAATCAAATATGGAAAAAAATCTGATTTCTATAAAACTGATATAAACAGATTTAGCAACAAGGGTTTATGCAGACTTTGTAGGCGACATAAATGCAGAATAATGATAACTGTAATAAAAATTGGGTTGTGTCGTGTTTCATTAATTCATTTTATGAAATACCAATTCATCGTTATAAGTAATCTTTGTAATTAATCGCCATAAGCTATTAAGCGATCAGGAACTGCTGATTTAAGTCTCACAGTCACACTATCATTCAGAATCGGACACAAAGTAGGCTAATTGATTCAGTACTAAGATTAGATTACTTCAGTAACCACTCTAAATGATCCTTAAATCATATGATTCGGTTCAGCTCATCCAGTTATTCTCTCGGGATTCAAACTTCATCGTGTGGCGATATATGTTTTGATTCACTAAAAAGAGAGAGTCACTTAATTTTTTGGGAATCGAATCACATTGCGTTTCCTGTTTTTGATTCAATATTAGAAGGTGGATCCTGTGGTGTTGTTGCTTTCTGCAAATTTTGAAGTTTTTTTTTTTTTTTTTTTTTTTGTGAATGTGACTCAAGCAAAGTATAATTTGTATAAAAATTAGGTAAAAAATTTGGTATTCCGAGATCTCATGTAAATTTAATTTTATTTCAGTTAAGTAAATCCACTATAACTATAGTAGTTTAAGTAACATTAAATATTTGAATAAGATGTTATGTTATATTTAAGTCACCTTTATTTATTGATACAATACAGATTGTTTCAAAGCAGATTTATTGTGGTAAACAAGAATATAGTGACTTAGTGATGATATTACTTGATATTATTTAAGAAGATTTCATTTACTTTGTAGAGGTACTTTAGCTACCTCAAATATCATAATCTTTGTGTTCTTATTTAATATTGCAAAGGTCAAATTGAGTCATATGAGGCAAATCTAATTAAATGCTATATCGTAATGGTTATTTTTATGTACACATTCATCTCTTGAGATGAAAATAATTTTTTTTTGTAAGTTGATTCAGAAATCTTGATTACCTGATGCAGTGATGCACTAAATTATGTTCATCCAAATGAGCATCTCAAAGCCCGCTGGGTGTTCAGGGATCACAGCAGGTTTTGAGTCCTTTTGAGGAATGGAAAGTCAGAGAGACAGGTTGCATGGCTGGCCCTCGAGGCTCTGTATCTGGGTCACAGCGTGAAGAAGCTCCTCCAGTCCTGGAGATGCTCCTCTCTGTGCTGTGACAACCGTGGGATGGAAGCCAGAGCATCCAAGATGAACAGCAGGGGAGGCTTGATTTCTAACAGTCTCTCCATCTGGAGCTGTGTGAAAGCTGACACACACTTTAATGTAAGGTGTGTGTAGTTCTTTTGTCTTTAAAGCACAAAGCCTTAAAATAATATAAAAAACATATATAAAAAAATTTTTTATGCCACAATTCGTCCATAAACTCGACAGATGCAGTTCTGCTCAACTGCATTTGTGGCTCAACTTGTGATGCTATCTCTCTCACTTGTTTGTAGAAATACCTTTAGATCAGACATGCCTTGCATCTCTTTATACTCTTCTTAAAGTATAAACTCATAAAAACATGTGCGCAGTATGTAAAAAAAAATTCTGGATATCAGTGTTTTTTTAATAGAATTGTTATAGTAATATTTTTGTTAATATTCTGAAGTAGATTTCAAATTATTTTTGTATTTTTATTTTTTATAATGTAAAGTTTTAGTAAGTTTTAAGTTTTGTAGTTTATTTATTTTAGTATTCATTTTAGTACTTCAGCTATAACCAAATGAAAATGAGAAATATTTCCTTGGCAAATTTGATATAGGCTACTTATATTTTTGTTAATAGTGTGAATACGTTTATATATATATATACAGTTCAGACCAAAAGTTTGGACACACCTTCTCATTTAAAGAGTTTTCTTTATTTTCATGACTATGAAAATTGTAGATTCACACTGAAGGCATCGAGGGCTATTTGACCAAGAAGGAGAGTGATGTGGTGCTGCTCCAGATGACCTGGCCTCCACAGTCACCGGACCTGAACCCAATCCAGGTTTAGGGGTGAGCTGGACCGCAGACAGAAGGCAAAAGAGCCAACAAGTGCTAAGCATCTCTCGGGGAACTCCTTCAAGACTGTTGGAAGACCATTTCAGGTGACTACCTCTTGAAGCTCATCAAGAGAAAGCCAAGAGTGTGCAAAGCAGTAATCAAAGCAAAAGGTGGCTACTTTGAAGAACCTACAATATGATATATTTTCAGTTGTTTCACTCTTTTTTGTTATGTATATATAATTCCACATGTGTTAATTCATAGTTTTGATGCCTTCAGTGTGAATCTACAATTTTCATAGTCATGAAAATAAAGAAAACTCTTTGAATTAGAAGGTTTGTCCAAACTTTTGGTCTGAACTGTATATATATATTTGTATTTTTTATACTGTATGTCTTTATAATTTTTTTTTATCAAGTTTTAGTTTTATAGTTTTAGTTATTTTAGCACTTAAATTGTGTAGAAATTATATTATGATATGTTAAGTTATGTTATGTTATGCTATGTTATGTTATGTTACATTTAAGTCACCTTTATTTATATATTGCTATATACAATACAGATAGTTTCAAAGCAGATTTATTTTGGTAAACAAGAATATAGTGATTAAGTGACATGTATTTTATATTATTATGTTTTGCTTATAAGATACAGCAGGGAAGTCGTGGCCTAATGGTTAAAGGGTTAACATAAATAAATAATCTGTTTTGAATTTTTATTTATTTTATATCTCTTATTCTTTAGCTAAACTTAATTTCATTGTTATTTTGTAATTTTAGTTTCAGCTTTATTATTTGATTACTGAAAATGATTTTTTAATACTTTCAGCTTTAATTCTAGTTAACAGTAACAACATGAACAACTTAAATGATGATGCATTTAATGGGCACGATGCTTTTTAAAATGCAAAGCTTTCTGCAGCTAAAGCATTATTAGCATCCCTCACTGGCCTGCTTTTCTTGATGCCGAAGCATTCAGAAATAAACAAAAGGTTGGGGCTGATATCAATGCTGACATTTAAGAAAGGTCACCATCATGCTGAAAGAGCAGTTAAACATATAACGTACATTCAGAAGCAGCCATGAAAGCATAAAACAAAACTAAAAAATTAAACTAGTGGTGACTCAGAAATGTGTGTTACCTTTTTATATAACAGTTTCAGTAAAAGTGCTACCACTCATTACACATTCCAGCCCAATGGTGTGTGTACTGTGTGTAATGAGAAACATGACTCAACACACCAAACGGGATCAATCAACTGATTCAGGACTCCTGCATCCAGATGCACTTCGAACACTTAACAATGTTTGTGTGATGACGAACCTTGCCTTGGTTGAGCAGTTAACCTCATTTCATGTGTATATTGGTGAGTCATCTTTGGTCTGGGAGACATTAAGATGATTTCATGTTCCAAACCATTCAGAGTGAAAACTAATCAAGCCCATATTCACTTCCTGTTTTGCTTTTAGCTCAAAGGTCATTGGGAGCTACAAAGCTGCCCATCATCATCAGATCTGTCAGTCTTACGGTTATTGTTCAGCAGATAAATCTAAGGTTGCTTGTAATCAACCATTAAATGAAGACAATCTAAAGTACACTCCCTAGGCAATGCTGAAAGCTGTAGTTTGAGAACTGGGCCGCTAAATTGTCTCTCAAGACTGCTGGTGTGCACATATGCTAAAATTCAACCTAATCCTGCTTTACAGCTGGACCTTTCTACAGGAAACTAAGACATCAACACTTCAGAGGAGCTCTGGGAAAACTAACCTTATCCACTGATCCCGTATGTTCCCATAAGAGTGTGTATATTTCTGGGAAATATGGAGATGAACTAGTCTAAAATTTAATATCTAGTCAATGAACATTTTAAATGAATTTTCAGCATCATTACTTCAGTCTTCAGTGTCACAATCCTTCAGAAATCATTCTGATATGAAGATTTTCTGCTCAAGAAATGTGTCTCATTATCATCAATGTTGAAAACAGTTGTGCTGCTAACTATTTTTATGGGAAAATAATTTAGTTTGACACTCAGATTAAGCTGTTCATTTGTTGCATTGTTTTGTGAAATTCCTTAAAGGGACAGTTCATCCAAAAACAAAACCTTTCTGATCCCCACTGACTTCCATAGTATTTTTTTTCCCATACTATGGAAATCAAAGTCTATCAGCAACACTCTTCAAAATGTCAGTAGCATCGTTTCACAGATGCAATTTTCACCACCAGGGGTCAGTGTAACCCGCTTAACTATGCATTGCAGCAATATCAAGAGTGGTTTAAATACATTCAAATAAAGCTTTTGCAGACCAATTCTAAGCATTATTTTTTTTTTTTTTATCGGAGCAGTCAGTCAGTTTGAGCCCCACTTCGTCTTCGACAGAGTTTCCATCTTTCAGCACAGTGGCATAGTCTATTATCTGAAGCAGTGCTTCCCAAACCTGTCTTGAGGGACCCCCTGCTCGACACATTTTGTATGTCTCCCTAATCAGACACAACCAATTTAGTTCTTGCAGTCTTTACTAACAAGCTGATGAGTGGAATCAGGTGTGTTAGATGGGGGAGACATAAAAAAGGTGCAGGGCAGGGGGCCACCAGGACAGGTTTGGGAAGCACTGATCTAAAGTAAACCACCAACTTCTATATATCTCTCTGGCTCTCTGGATGAATCACGTAAAAACACATCTAGCTCATATTTTAAACTCAAACTCAAACTCAAAAAAAAAAAAAAAGACATCAAATGAAATGGAACGATTTTTTTTATTTTTGCTCTCTCTCTATATATATATGTGCGCGCACACACACACACACACACACACACACACACACACACACGTTTAGGTATATGTATATGTGTATATATATATATACTATTACAATTATTAACAACATTGTTACAACACTGAAGGAACAATAGATATAATACATTTTATGTAAATATTTTTTTTTTTAAATAATTATTTTATTTTGATTATAAGACCATAAAGATTTTTTAAATGTATTATTGATTATTATATTGCATTTTTAATAAAAAAAATTGAAGGCTGCACAAGAAATTCTTCCATGTTTTAAATATATTATGAAATAAGTATTATTAGATGATAGTTAAAAATTTAAACTGTTTGTCACATAACAACCACATTTTTAAACAATAATTTAAATATGATAGTATTAGGTAAACACAATCTCTCTCTCCCTGCATAAAGATTACATTTTTTTGGGTTAAAATATGACCAAGATAGCTTAGTATCTTTACAGATTTTGTGTGTTTTTTTTTTTACTTGAACTTAAAAAATATATATAACAACAACATCGACAATAATAATAATAAAAATAATGCAAAAAAAAAGAACAATGGAACATTTGCACTTTACTAAGGACAATTAAGTAATCACCCAGTGTTAGTCAAATATCACTGTTTAATATTTAAATAATACAAAAGCTTTGGAACATGAAAGAACATTTATTCTCAGGACAAATGAATCATCTTGGCACATATGAAGCATAAATGAATGAATGCACATACTGAGACCAGTTCTTGCTCCACAGTTTGCTGAGCGCCAGAGGCTGATTAGAACAGCAGCCCACTGTTCAAACACTCGGATATCTGGCACTCTTTCAGCCAACAGGCTCAGCCACATACAGTTAAAAACACCTTCAAATCTCATTGACTCAGTTCATATCACATCACTTTTTGTATAAGACTGCAAAATTCTAGTTACACTTCAGAGCACTCAGGCACCTTTTGGAGTGCATAGACTGTAAGCAGACATATTAGGATGAGGCCGTCAGAAAAGTAAAAAGAAAATATTGGCAAGCTTTGACCCTGTCTCCTGTAGCACTGATGTTTGTTAAAGAGGAGCCTTGCGGGGAAAGGCTGTTGCCATTGATAGTCAATACTGGGATGAAGAAAAAACATGTTTATTTGAACTACTATACTAAATCATTACTAACATAAATATAAACATAAGGATTCCAAAACGAGCATTAGTTTGATTTTAAATTAATTAATTTAATTTTGGCCACAGTTGATTTTTGACTGGCATTAAAATAAAATAATTTGACTGGAAATAAAGTAAAGTGAAGTGAAGTAGCTCTCCATTTATTTCCAAGAACAAATAATGCAGTTCATCTATTCTCAATGGGAAACTATGAAGCTAAATGCAGTATAAAATAATTAAGAATCTTATAATGTGATGTAAAAATAAAAGCACTCCTTCCTTTTACCTTTAAACTACTGGCAGCAACATTCAGTCAACATACTGAAAATACCAGTGTCAGTCTCTTATTGAGTGTCTCAAATATCTTTGCATTTGTAACCTTTGTGTTTTAGGTAGTGAGGAAATCATTCCACCCTAAAAGAGAGTAAAAGTATTTGTTGTGACCCATTGAAAAACAATGCTCTGAGTTCTGAGTAAGAAAGGGAGGAGATCTGGCAAAGAAAGCAAATAACAAAACACCTGTCTTGGTATGATGCAGTGATGGATTTGCACAACAAAACCATAAACAAGTCAGAAGATTGAAACCAGTCCATCTACACTCATTAAATGCATCTTTGCTGTATTCAGGCAGGTTTGAAATCTTGCAGGATGAATCTTAAAGGTCAAACCAAACTGAAAGGTCAAACTGGGGGGAACACAGTCCTCAAGTCATGGGAAAGGTCATGAATGTTAACAAGAAATTGAAATGGCCTCCATTTACTTTCATAAATGCTCCAGGTGTTGTTGTGAACGATTAATCAGTGCAGATTAGTGTAAAGAACATTTCATTAATCTGAAGAACCTTTTTTACACTGTAAACGAGCCTTTTGTGGAGTGGAAAGATTCCATGGATGTTAAATGCTTTTCATTGAACCATAAATGCCAACAAAGACACTATTTTTAAGAGTGGTCAGGAAATGACACACTTCAGCTCGAATGCTGCTTAACACTATAATACAGGTTATGGCAATAATAGCAAGTAACAAAAGATTTTTTTAAAGCATTACCACTGGGATACGTCGAGTTGCTCTCAAGGGTGAACTTGATCTTTGGCCACTTATATAAACAAAAATGATTCCTAGGAAAAAATACTCATCCTCATGCAAACTCACTTTACAAAGAATAAAAATAAGCTGACGTAAATTGCCGTATGCAAGTTATTTTACTTCCATTACGTATTTCAGAAACAGGATATTTAACAGGAAAACGAAATTAAACTCATTCATTAAATACATTATTCCTTTTAATTGATTGGATTATTATCCAATAGCCCATGTGTGGCCAGTGAAAAAGTTTAATTACTTTAGAGGAAATTATTAGGGAGTTATATTTTTCTTTAGAAGAAAGAACATGCACCGGAGAATCTCTCACAATAAAAAGAAGGAAGATGTATTTGAAAGTAAATAAGCTCAGTGTCACGGTTGGGTTTGGGAAAACACAAAGAGAGGGTAGATCCAAATGCAGGTAAGGGTTTTATTAAAACAGAGGGGTAACTACAAAAATAAACAGTCATGAGAGACAAACATAACCAAAAGAGGGAACCGGATGAAACGGGGAACTCGGAAGAATGAGAAGGTAGAGGAAGTCTCGGGGGAACGAGAGCATGAGACACATAGGGTAAGGACTCCATGAAGACAACAGAGAAAGACAGCTCTATATAGGGAAACTAATGACAGAGTATTGTCAACACCTGTGCGATTCTAATTGGAGTGCAATTACTGTGAAGACACAACCAGACTAGCGGAATTAAAGTGCCTATGGTGAAGTGCCTAAGGGGAAGTGAGCTCATTAGGGAACACCCAGGAAAACAAAGACTGGCAGCGTGACACTACCCCCTCCCTACGGAGCAGCTACCAGATGCTCCACCTAAACCCAGGAAAACCCCAACAGAAAAAGAGGCAGGAGGGAGGTGGAACGGCGGCGGACCAGGGGGAGGGACGGAGGGACAGAAAACAGGGACAGGAGCAACCAGGAGGAATGGAAAGGTGCAACACAAAACAAGGAGTCCAGGAGGGAGGCGGACAGGTGGAGGCTCAGGGGGAGGGAAGGAGGGCCAGACTAAACTAAAAGGAACAGACAGAAACAGAACTCAAAAAACACAAAACATAAGTCCATGAAGGGCATGTTGAGGCGTCCACCAGGACGGAGCAGATGACCACCACATCTTTGTGGTCGAGGCCGGAGTCCACCAGGGCGGAGCGGAAGACCACCACGGCCTTGTGGTCAAAGTCAAAGCCCTCCAGGGCGGAGCGGAAGACCACCACGTCTTTGTGGTCGAGGCCGGAGTCCACCAGGGCGGAGCAGAAGACCACCACGTCCTCATGGTCACCGCCGGAGTCCCCCAGAGCGGAGCGGACGACCACCACGTCCTCGTGGTCACCGCCCGAGTCCCCCAGGGTGGAGCGGACGACCACCACGTCCTCGTGGTCACCGCCTCGGGAACTGTATCAGGCACCGCCTCTGGAACAGCCTCGGGCACCGCCTCGGGAACAGCCTCGGGCACCGCCTCGGGAACAGCATCGGGCACCGCCTCGGGAACTGCATCGAGCACCGCCTCGGGAACTGCATCGGGCACCGCCTCGGGAACTGCATCGGGCACCGCCTCGGGAACTGCATCGGGCACCGCCTCGGGGACTGCATCGGGCACCGCCTCGGGAACAACATCGGGCACCGCCTCGGGAACAACATCGAGCACCGCCTCGGGAACAACATCGAGCACCGCCTCGGGAACTGCATCGGGCACCGCCTCGGGAACTGCATCGGGCACCGCCTCGAGCACCGCCTCGGGAACAGCATCGAGCACCGCCTCGGGAACAGCATCGGGCACCGCCTCGGGAACTGCATCGGGCACTGCCTCGGGAACTGCATCGGGCACCGCTTCGGGAACAGCATCGGGCACCGCCTCGGGAACTGCATCGGGCACCGCCTCGGGAACTGCATCGGGCACCGCCTCGGGAACAGCATCGGGCACCGCCTCGGGAACTGCATCGGGCACCGCCTCGGGAACAACATCGGCCACCGCCTCGGGAACAGCCTCGGGCACCGCCTCGGGAACAGCCTCGGGCACCGCCTCGGGAACAGCATCGAGCACCGCCTCGGGAACTGCATCGGGCACCGCCTCGGGAACTGCATCGGGCACCGCCTCGGGAACTGCATCGGGCACCGCCTCGGCCTCCGGAACAGCAACGGGAACCGCATCGGGAACGGCTTCGGTCACCGCCTCGGCCTCCGGAACAGCAGCGGGCACCGCCTCGGCCTCCAGAACAGCAACGGGAACCGCATCGGGAACGGCCTCGGCCACCGCCTCGGCCTCCGGAACAGCAGCGGGTACCGCCTCGGCCTCCAGAACCGCAGCGGGCACCACATCGGGAACAGCATCGGGCATTGCCTCGGCCTCTCGAACAGCATCGAGCACCTTCTCGGGAACAGCCTCGGCCTCGGAAACAGCATCGGGCACCGCCTCGGGAACTGCATCGGGCACCGCCTCGGAGACTGCATCGGGCACCGCCTCGGAGACTGCATCGGGCACCGCCTCGGCCTCCGGAACATTAGCGGGCACCGCCTCGGGAACAGCATCGGGCACCGCCTCGGGAACTGCATCGGGCACCGCTTCAGGAACTGCATCAGGCACCGCTTCGGGAACAGCCTCGGCCTCCGGAACAGCAGCGGGCACCGCCTCGGCCTCCAGAACAGCAACGGGAACCGCATCGGGAACGGCCTCGGCCACCGCCTCGGCCTCCGGAACAGCAGCGGGTACCGCCTCGGCCTCCAGAACCGCAGCGGGCACCACATCGGGAACAGCATCGGGCATTGCCTCGGCCTCTCGAACAGCATCGAGCACCTTCTCGGGAACAGCCTCGGCCTCGGAAACAGCATCGGGCACCGCCTCGGGAACTGCATCGGGCACCGCCTCGGAGACTGCATCGGGCACCGCCTCGGTCTCTGGAACATTAGCGGGCACCGCATCGGGAACGGCCTCGGCCACCGCCTCGGTCTCCGGAACAGCAGCGGGCACCGCATCGGGAAAAGCCTCGGCCACCGCCTCCGGAACAGCAGCGGGCACCGCATCGGGAATGGCCTCATGGACGGCAGCCGCCCGCTCGGGAACGTTCTCCGGGTCCTGAGGAACAGTAGCTGCCTGTCTCCTCCTCCGCCCTCTACGATGGAGAGTCGGTGGCGTTGAGTCGGCCATCTTGTGCTGTGGTGCTGGGCTGGCGGCCATCTTGAGCTGTGGCGCTAGGCTGGCGGCCATCTTGGGCTGTGGGGCTGGGCTGGTGGCCATCTTGGGTTGTGGGGCTGAGCTGGCAGCCTTGTCTGGAAACTCTGGTGTGGTTGTTGCATTCCACTGAGCACGATGGTGCAGGTAATTGGTAAACCCCCAAAAGTCCAGGATCTCTAACCCCTTCATCTCCCATTGAGGTAAAGGATCATCCAGGCAATTATTAAACCAATCCTTTAGTGCTGCATCATTGTAACCTAACCCGACTGCCAAAGTCCAAAACAATTGCGCCAGGCCACCCACCTCCCTTCCCTCTTGATGAAGGGTGGTTAAGTTCCGGACTCTCCCCCTCCGTTCCTCCATGGTGGCTGGGGAACCGATTCGAAATCTCACACCGCTGGATCTAGGCATGATGGAGTCCTTCTGTCACGGTTGGGTTTGGGAAAACACAAAGAGAGGGTAGATCCAAATGCAGGTAAGGGTTTTATTAAAACAGAGGGGTAACTACAAAAATAAACAGTCATGAGAGACAAACATAACCAAAAGAGGGAACCGGATGAAACGGGGAACTCGGAAGAATGAGAAGGTAGAGGAAGTCTCGGGGGAACGAGAGCATGAGACACATAGGGTAAGGACTCCATGAAGACAACAGAGAAAGACAGCTCTATATAGGGAAACTAATGACAGAGTATTGTCAACACCTGTGCGATTCTAATTGGAGTGCAATTACTGTGAAGACACAACCAGACTAGCGGAATTAAAGTGCCTATGGTGAAGTGCCTAAGGGGAAGTGAGCTCATTAGGGAACACCCAGGAAAACAAAGACTGGCAGCGTGACACTCAGGTTCCTGGGAAATCCTAGGATAATAGACTGTGAAAAGCTTTTCATAATAGGAAAATTTTCACAAGGAAATCATCCAAAATGCAAAACAAATCAACACAGAATACATAACAGTATGAAGAGCTTTTGGAAATCATATTCATGTGGTTCAGACCTATTTAATTTGACCACATCATTCACAACATGGAGCACAGAAGTCCTCTCAGGTAAGTTTTGCTGTAACACTACATGAGGACTCTCATCTCTGTCTCTTTGACTTTGAGAATGGTTAATGATGTGAGCCGAAGCTGGCTAAAGTTACTCTCTCTGGCAACTAACAGAAAACAAAGCAGGTTAGCAGTTTGAAGCATGCAAATCCAGTGCATCTTGCAAATTCTGTATGAAACAAAGATGCATTTAGACACTGCATACTACAAAAATACATCAACAGCAGACTAAAAACGTTTTTAGATAAACCGAATAATACAATTATATGTCCAAATACATACTACATAATAAAATAAAAAAGCCAACAAGCTAAATGGGCCCACAAACCATTCATAGTTTCACTAAAAACAGCAATTTGAAAACACACACACACTTTTCAAGAAACACATAGCTTCCTGATAAACTTGGCATCTTTCAGACTGACATCTCCAGCATGAAATTACTTTTAATTTGGTCTAATGGTTTACAGTGACAGAGGAAGATGATCTACGTTCATATAGCCTGATGGCAGGTGAAGATTACATTCACTGCGGTCCCCATGAGAACATGGACTGTAAACATGACGTGTTTCTATAGAGGAACTGCACTTCTGTATTCAGTGCGTGTTAACCAAGAATGTGGACACTCAGGTCAGGCAAGAACTTTCACGTACGCCGTGTTGACAGTGACTGTCCTCAGCTACTTTGAAACTGCTGCTTGTCAACCTACACTGTAAAAATGATTTTTTGGGTCACACTTTAGTTTTGGTCACACTAACTAAAAGACTTTCGTCTCAAACTCTTACTTTGCTGCTTATTAATAGTTAGTAATGTAGTTTGTAGTTGTTGCATGCTGATAAGCAACTAGTTAATAGTGAGAACTCGTCTCTAAACTAAAGTGTTACCATTTTATTTAAAAGTTGTAAATAAAAAGATTATTAGAGTAAATATGAGTTTCAAAATGAATAGCTTTTTTAATTTAAAAAATAACAGTTGTTGTAACTATGTTTAATTCAGTGTGTTACTTTTTTATTTTTTTATAGTTTACAAGAAAACATTAAGTACTTAATATAATTGTAAATATATTAATTAGTAATGTATACTGTTATACATGTTAAAATACTGTTCATATACTGTTAAAACATATTGTAAAGCAGCTCTTTTGAAAAAATCAGTTACTTAAGATATTCAAGTACTAACAAAAAAGCAGCAAATACGTTAAATATACTTATTCTGCCATAAAAAAAAAAATTATAAGGTGAAAGTTATGGTAATAGCATCGAATTTAAAAATAAGTTCACACTAAATGCAAGTAATAAAACACTTATAAACACTACTTAACATTGATTTTGTAACAAAAAGCAGAAGTAAATTAAGTTTGCAAACACTATTTAGTAACGGCATTGAAATTATAATTCACTAAAGAAACATGTCCAAATCAAACAATTTACTAAAATGAATAATGCCTCCATTTTTTTTTCATAACGTTACTTGCCATTATTGAAAAATAAGTAATGTTACTATTTTTCATCATTAACTCCCCCAAAACTGATTTGAATTTCAAAACATTTTTACATTTTCACTCATTTAAATATGTTTGTTACTACACTTACAAAATCTGGTTTGTAAAACAGAAACTTTATTGATTTATGATGGTCTTTGGTAATAACACTGTTGGAAATGCTATGCAAGATGTAAAACATTACATGTAAAGATGTGCAATTGTAAAAGTATTTTACACATCTAGAACTCCCAAAACAGTTATGCTAATAGATCACAGTTTCATTTTCTATAACATCTATAACATACAAAATCAAACAACAATAAGCAAGTCACTGGAAGGCAAAAAAGCATTATCAAGACAAAAAAGTGAGCAAAAATAATAGATGTGTAGAATTAATAACTCCTGAAGGCACTAACTGTGTTACTAGTAAAGCACTAGTATGTTCAAGGCCTTTCAAGAGGTGTTCAGCAGGTGGATCGGCAGTTATTGGCTTGTGCAAGTTAGCAATTTACCAGAAATCTGTTATTATGTTCAAACATTTTAAATAATTAAAATGTAAAGGATCTGCTCCTATCTAGCAGGTATTTATGTCGATGTGGACATAAAGAGATAAAACCTGATCAGCAGTTTTACTTTACAGCTGTTCAGATCCGTTTTCTCAGCGACTGTATGAAGGTGTTTTGTGACTAAAGTCGATTCTGGATCAGTCCTTTAAGGAAACTTCAACATCTGAAGTGTGCATCTTCTTTTTAACCTCACTTATTCACAGTATCTTCTACTTTGTCAGATAAAAAGCTAGAGATTATATATAGATTTGTAGTCAAGTCAAACATGCATATAAAGAGACAACAAATCCATCAAATGCTAATCAGCATTCAATGTAGGCTGTCGCAAACACTTTTACACACACACATTCCCTTCATTAGCACTGGTAAATAACAAAAGATAGAAAAGCTTACCTGTAATGTAAAAAATAATAATCGTGTCAATAATGTATTCCTTGCAATTAGCTTCAATTGCATCATAGTCCATCGTGAGATGAGTTCATACAGTACTTTTTAGTTAAGCAGCTAATTGCAGCGTTACCCACAGTGCATTTTAGAGTCTCTAAATGCATATCTTCAGTGACACGAGAATCACATTTTAGTACAAACACATGAGAACGTCTGGAAGACTACATGTGTAACCTCCTCGATCATGCTATCCAAGGGTAATACTCAGTGGCAGACAGAGTGGCTACATTTAACTCAAAACCTTCTGCTTTGCCAGCTAAAGTGGCAGATAGAAAACAAAAACATCAAAAATACAAAAATGCCCCATGAAGTTATGGGTTGTGCATACACTAGGTTTAACACACTACTAAAAGTACTATGTACTGGTACAAAGCACTAATGCTGCCTTCAAATCATGTAAAAATTATCATATTTACAACATGAGCCACAACAATGTTGTGATCACCAGTGGGGAAACATGAGATTTTCTATAAGCACAGACTTTTAGGGCAATGTAAATAAAAATAAATAATTTATAATAATTATAATAATAATAATTATTTTTGTACTTTGTCTTGGTTATGGAAAATGTTGTTAGGAAAAATGAGAAGCTATGAAGATTTTGAAAATATGTTATGTACTGTTATTTTTTTTTAAATTATTATTTATTATGATTTCCTAAACATCCTGAAGGCAGCTTTAGAACTAAGAATTTAGTTTTCATTAAAAATATAAATGCACAAAAATAAAAACACTCCTCGCCTCTCAATCCTGGTTGATTTTTTTCTCTGGTGTATAAAAAGAGCAACAGTATCTCTCCAAGGATACTATCGTCCCTTCACACATCACAATAACAGCTGTGTACAAGAGTCGACCAGAAAAGAATAATCAGTCTGGCCCAGCATTACTGAGGTATGTAGTTCTTTACCTCAAAGCGACTGTATACCTGTTTGGATTGATTTAACTTGTTGTACTGGTTGACAAGGTCCAATTTGCTGTGTCCCAGCGTCATGCGTTTCTCATCCCGCCGATGTATCCCTTTCTCCGGGCCCATCCTGTCCAAAAGCATGGGTCCTGGTGAGGCAAGACCTTGCTTACTCTCTGGTTCGTTCTGAGAAAGATCTGGCCCACCAAACGGAGAGGAATGAGTAGGCATCTTCTGGAATGAGTAGGAGTCCTTTTCCTTTGAAGTGAACAAATCAGTGAACTTACTGATGAAAGGAGTGGGAAGACGATATTTGGAGGTGGTCTTGTTGTCCGTTGGACTTAGTTGAGTTGGTGATGGACTGTAGAGACCTAAACCCTGGATTTTGGATGTCTGTCCGGGAGTGTTTGAGCGTCCTATTTTGGACCATTCCACACCAGCGGTTTGACCGAAGGAAGTGCGCTCAACTGCCTGACTTTGGTGGGTCCCATTCGGAGAACCTCTTACAATGTGAGGTCCTGAAGGGTTTTGAAGCACCGGACTCGTGACTACCTTCCTGTCAGGAGGCTTTTGAAAGATTTCAGTGTTCTTCTTGTCAGGTGTGACTTTATTAGATTTCATGCCTGGAGGAGCTGCTTTGATGCTGGAAACGCTGCCACTGGATTGGCTGCTGGAGTGCTCCGAATACACTCGCTCCCTGCTGCCGTAATCTGCAAGAAAATCCAAGCCTAAGTTTGGTACTGGCGTGTGGTAGGAGTTAACAGGCATCCCGTCTTCATCTGGATTGTGGAAACGGTCTATTATTTGGGAGTCTGCATACATGCAGCGGAATTCACGATCAAAGCAGTCTGTGACGCGGCCGGAGAAGTGCATAAGCATGTTGCTGTGAACCATGCCTGAGAGCCAAGTAAAACTAGAGGAAAGAACAGAGAGAGATACAAAAGGTTAATTCATAACCTCAAATATTTATTGGAAAATGTAATCATTGACTACGCTTTAAAAATGGCCCATTAATATCTTGGAAAAACTGCATAGTTTACAGAAAATTATACATATGTTACTGTAGCTCAATTGGTAGAGCACTGCGTTATCAAGCGCAAAGTTAGGGGTTCGATTCCCCGGGAACACATGATATGTAAAAATTGATAGCCTGAATGCACTGCAAGTCGCTTTGGATAAAAGCGTCTGCTAAATGCATAAATTTAATTTAACATTTAAGAGTCTATAAAAAAAATGCACAATCAATACAAATGGATTCATTCATGAAACATGAACAGAACAAGTTTCTGTGAAAACATTCAGAAAACCATTCTTGAACAAATTGTTGCACAGAAATTTGTTCTTTGCGTGTTTCATAAATGTGGTTAAAGATTCTGTCCAGACAGTTTTATGGATGGTTCAGGTGACTTATGCTAACAAGTGATCAACTATGTTCAAGCTAACCATCTGTTTATGGCATAACTCAAATGTCTTGCATAAAACACAAGTAAAAGAGCATGTGATAAGCTTTACAATACATCACAGTATTTTCTGGTTTCTAGGTTAACCCTATAAAGTCTACTGTAACATTTGATAAATTAATTTCTAAGGCCTTTAAATGAACAACATGATCAAAACTTTTGCTGATCATGTTGCTCAAAACTTCTCTCGTCTGATTGATAGTTCATACTTTTAGCAAGTAAAACACCCTTTAGAATCATTCAAAAAAATCGCTAACTTTTCCCTCTGAGATTTAATGATTTTTATAAACAAAACATGAATACATTTTAAACGGTTTGGTTTACTTGAGAATCCATACACAATTTTTGGAAAAATCTGGCGAAATCGTGAGTATCATTCATTCATCAATCATTGTATTGCTTTCCATGAAATGTTCTGAAACTACAGAACATTAAATATCACATAACCAAGACATATTATTGAGAGATATAGAGTGACAACTGATATTTATATGCATTTTATGAATATCTGCTATACTGTTATAAAGGTCTCATTGATTTGCATTACAAGCTATCAAAATTTCATCTTACTTTTTGGTCATATAAATATCACTAACTGCATAAAATTGCAGTTTGGGCCTGCAAATAAAACTGAGTTTTTTTCCTCTTAAAATATGAGCACAATGTCCTTATTAAAGCCTGATGTATGAAATATGATACTTAACAAGAAACACATATGCAAACTTTTTCCACAGATTTATACAATTTTATCTAAAAGTTCAACAAACCGTTCGATTAAAAAAAAAAAAAAAAACTATGCATCTCAGTTAATTATTTCCTTTCTGGTGACAAAGATCTAAAAAGTTCAAATTGTTAGTAATAAGTTTGCAATTAATTCCCTTTGTACTGTATGGACTTCTAGTTAAACAAAACTCCCTGTTGTCTCTTATATATGAGCAAAGCCTTCAACACATCCCTATGGCCTCACCCACTATCCACACACCTGTGTGCTAACACACATGAATTTATCCACGGGCTGCTATCAGTCGCACTAACCCTAAAACAACAAGACAACTCCTTCACCAACTAATTCTTAATCATCATAACGGAGAAGCAGATTAGCCAAGCCTTCAGACATGTAAGATTGAGATCGCTTGTTGTGTCTAAACAGGCATAACTGTTAGAAATCAACATATTGTCTGCATAATTCATCAGTTAAACTACCCCGCCCCTCCAAACCAAATTAGCCGTTGAGGCTTGAAAGCTGACAGACACAATGGCACTGAGGTCTAATGCCAATGCTCGGGGCCTGAGAAATGCAGAATCATCATGTTTTCATTGCTAAGCTGCTCAAGTCTACAGATGTCTGCTGGAGCGCATGAGGTGCGCATGTCCTGTCATCTTCCTGCCACAACACTGTCACGCGCTAAAATGATTTCCATAATACAGAGTGATATGACAGGAGATAAGCCTGGACTGATGGGTATTTCAACGCAAATAATTTCAATGCAACTGAATTCCTCCTGTGAAAAATCTGAGTTGCTTCTAGTGTAGCTGGCTTTAAAAAAATATTACTGTGATATACTACAAAAACATACTATTTAGCAGTGTCTTGATATTACTAACTAAAACTATTAAAAACAGTGTTTATTGAAATAAAGCTGGATTACATAAAATTATTAAAAACATATAATAATAAATACATATAATAATAAAACAAATAATCAGAAATTGGAAATGCTGACTTAGAAATATATATATATTTATATATAAAAAAAGATAAATCTGTAAAAATAGGGTGCAATGCACAATTTAGTATTGTGTTTCCTGCTTAACAGAAAAGTGAGTGAAATCATTGTATAATCAGTGCAGAATATACTGGAAATAAATAAACCATTAAAACTGAACTAAATCTGAAACTGAAATTAAAACAAATAAAACCTAAATATATTTTTAACTAACTAATATAAAAAGCACACTCAAATGAAAAATAAACATTACTAAATTATAATGAAAACTGAAAATATTACAAAAAACTATAATAGCATATAAATAAATAAATACATATATATAAATCATTTCAACTCTGTGGCATAACTTGGTCATCATATAAACAAAACAATTCTTAAAGTACTATCAATTTAAAGGATCTCATTAAATTACCAAGATTTACAGTTGTAGAATAACTTCAGTAATTACGTTTTTGGGGTAAAAAAAAAAAAAGATACATAACAGGAATTTTTAAACGGAATTACACAATGCATCAACAACATGATTAACATACCTATATGATCCAGCTATGACTTCCTCACAGTCAATGATCATGAATTTCTCTTGAACCTGGCCTGTGAATTTCTTTCCACTTTTGGTGCAATACGTGTCTCCACATACACTTCTTACCCGCATATTCTGAAACAAAGCAGCATTGAATAAATGTTTAATAATTACTTAATAAAAAAAAACAATATTAATTGTACACCAATATTAATAGCAGTAAGAGAAAAAAAGGGTTTTGTTTTGACAAATATGCTTTTGAAATGTATACTCATTCAACTCGACATTTCCTTTTTATCTGTATGACCTAATAGACTTAAGGAAACTTACATAAGACTTATGTTTTGCTGTTGACTGACAGATGCATTCATATATAAAACTGTGAACACCCTTCTTATTGAATGCTTTCTTAAAACTTATGTGCAAGGATAAGAACATTGAACATGAGCTGGACCACACCACTTCTAAGAGAGCGTCAGCGTCTGACTTACACTTAAGTGTGAATTCTGGATGTCCAGTTCTGAGCACATATTCAAAAAATAGCTGAGATTCTTCTCATCCAGTAGAATATAAACTGGAACCCGGCGCTTGTTGGAGGCCTCCATCAGGTCACAGAACAAGTCAACGTCTGTAAAAACATCCATGACTAAAGCAATAACCTGTGGAATAAAGATAAAGATGCATTCAAATGAACCACAATCTGTAAACATGCAACACTTATTTCTTTATTGCTTCCAGTTAATCATCTCATGATAATAATCAAGCAATTTAGTTATTCATAATGACTTATGTAACAATTTTTATGCAATTTCAAATTCTTCAATAGTTATCTCACCTAAATTAACATTTAGTGAATGTGAAACATTTGGACATTTAAGTCGTACTTATAAAATTTCTGAATGTAAATGAGTTTTATCCACCATTTTTGCCAACTTTATCTAAAGCATTTGAACGGCATTGTTTTAAAACAAGCTTTATTTTGTGAAAGGTTTCGCTTGGCGAGTCTGCTTGTGCTTAGTGTTTTGATATTTGTATTTCAGAAACATTTAGACAGGTTTGTGTGTGACAAAATTACTGTTTGGGGGTCTGATTATTTCACAATTTGTGGTAAATAAAAGTTACAGCTGATCAAACGCACTGAAGCGGTCCAAAAGTACATTGTTTACGTGTGACGTCACACGTCACGCAATGAGCTGCCACACAGAGATGCAAGTTTCAAGCAAAGCACATTTGCAAACCAAAAGGAAGCGGCGTTTGTATTTATTTATTTATTTTTGCATATGAGTGGGTTTCTTCTGTTCTTACCTTCTTGGCTTTACTAATTAGAGAACGAATGTGATCTTTGACGTTTTTTGACTTGTCTCTCTGGAAGTATATCTGCGCTTCGGTGGGTCCAAATCGGTTGGAAGCCTCTGGCCAGCCCAGCTCCAACATTGGTGGCTCCTCGTCGGACATCATAGGGAAATAAGTGCCTGAAGTGAGCTCGGACACCGTGTCCCCTTCCTCCATGTCCACTCCATTAGTCCCGCTATCCGCGCCGCCACCTTTGGCCACATTCTCGGTCATATAACGTATTTCCTGAGAGGACAGAAAGTTTAATTCTCTTTCGTTTTGCAATACTTTTTTGTACTCCTTCTCGCCGTGCTCCAGGAGCGCGTCGGTGGCGAGCCGAGCGGTTTCATTGTGGCTGAGCTCGAGCGCTGATCCTTGTCTCCAGGGGTTCTTCACCTCCTCCAGTCTGGTCGCGAGCTTTCCGAGCGCTTTACGCGCAGGGTTCAGGGTCGGACGCAAAATATCCGAACTGATCATTTCCACGGCTGATAAAACGTTTGTCCAAGTTATCTGAGTTTTACAAAAGCTCAGGTAAGCATTCGGTTATTAATGCAGGTGTATTCCAAAGCTGACCTTGTTTTATGTCATGTTAGTTGGAGTGCGCTATTCCCGGAGGCCTCTCCGAGTATTATTTTGAGCTGCTGGGAAACTCAACGCTGCGCTCCACCTGCGCACTCACCTGCCTCCTTCTCCCAGCGGCTCCACCTCCTCTGACGTCATGGGGAAAGAACCCTATGGCAGGCCGAGTTAACATACATTTGATGGAAAAACGCAAAACAAAAATGTCAATAATTCTTCATGTTTATCTATTTATGAAATATATAATATATGAACACGAATATTAATTTAATAATTATTAATAATAAACATAATTATTATAAATAAAATAAAAGATAAAACATATCAACACAGCACAAAAAAGGAAATAAATAAATATTATAAGGTTTATTTATTAAATATTCAAACCAATTATAAAACATTAATAAGTATTATTAATATTATTATAAATAAAATAAAATATTCTAAAGAAAAACAGTACAGAACTAGAATAGAACTAAATACAATTATTCATGTTTATTTTACATAATTAATCAAATAATTTACGTTTCAAACAACTATTGTGTATTATCATAAATAACAATAAAAGCTAAAACAAAGGAAAACAGCACCAGCAAAAATTATTAATGCTTTTTATTTGTCAAATCACAGATGAAACAAAATGATAATAGCACAAAACATAATAGAATTAAATGAATACATTTTAGTTATGTTACAAACTAGTAAACATTAATAACAACAAATATTTTTTTTTATTATTATATAAAATATTGATCAATCGAAAATAAAATGCATGCATATGAAGATAAATATACAAATATCAGAAGCTTGTGTCAGTGTTAGGATTAAACAAGATAAAAAGGATACTTGTTAATAAATGTTAAATTGGCTTGCCACACAAAACCAAGCAGAGGAACCAATGCTTTAAACAATTGTGTCAACAGATTAACACTCTAGTGTACTCAATTTGGCACCCATCAAATTATTAAGGCACAAATATAGATTAAAATTACAGTAGATTTTATTTTGTAGGTAGTTAATCAATAACTTGGCCAAAGTCAAGAAGAAGTATCTTGTAAAAACACAAGTTTTACAAGATTTTGATTTGAATCTAATATTTCAGTAATACAACTTTTGACTGCTTGATGAGTAAGATGTTTGGGTCTCTTATAGTTCTTTGATCTGGACAAGAGTAACTGGTGTTTAGGACAAAAACAACATCATGTGATCTTCCAATGTGGCGGTTCTGCTTGTGTGAAGCATGTCTGTCTTATTTTGAGGATGTCACTTGTATGATTCATTTGATTGAGTGATGTGTGGAGATGATCACGGAGCAAAAAATGGCAGAGTAAGCAGATATACTCGAAGGGCAGGTTTTTGCAGGATCCTAGCTGTGCCAGTTTTATAGCAAACTCAACAAACATCATACAGAAACAGAACTGTGTTGTATAATACTTCTCAACTCTCTTATCACTGACACCACTGTTGATGTTTTTTTTTTTTTTGGTCTCTATTGTCCAGCAGTGAGATATTTTCGGGTCTTCCTGTGTTTCTAAGGTAGCAGCTGCCCTGAGGCTCGGCTGGCTGTGTGATTCATAACTTTTCCATGACATATAGTAAAAGGGAAACAGATGCAAGCCAACAACCAAACAGCATTTTCTTTGTTCAAACTATTTATATGTACTGAATAGATATTTTTAAATTCTCAGATGAAGCTGCTAAAGTTGCAGAAAACATCCACACAAACTTTATAGGCTATTAAATGCATCTCAGATGCTTGATGTAGACAGTGAATATCTGTGGACTAAATGCATATGACACATATAAAGCACATTGTGGACACTGGATGGCACAATCTTATGCTTGTCATGAGTCACATGGAGCTCTGAATAATGGTTTTACTACACTGCACTATCTGTCCATGATGAAGGGCAAAATTATAATTTTTGTTTATGAATAAAACAGAGAGAAGTGTTCAGGCAGGGTTATATTGCCTTTTTGTCATTTAAACAATTGGATCCAAAAGCCTGAGACCACTACTAGTGAGCTTTTCAAATCCAATACAAATCATTTAATTAAATGATATCATCAAAATAACAATTTGAGTGAATTTTTTACTTTTTGGTATTTAAGTTTAGTTTTTTTCCTTTCTTCTCACATTTATTCGGCAGGGAAGCATTAAACCGACCCAAAGTGAACAACATTTAAAATATTACAAAATATTTAGATTTCAAATAAAGGCTGTTCCTTTAAACTTTATATTCTTTAAAGAATTCTGAAAATAATGTATAACAGTGTCCTCAAAAATATTAAGCAGCACAACCATTTTCAACACTGAAAATAATAAGAAATGTGTGTTAAGCAGCAAATCAGCATTTAAGAATGATTTCTGAAGGATAATGTGACACTGAAGACTGGAGTAATGATGATGAAAATTCAGCTTTGCATCACAGGAATAAATTACATCTCAAAATGTATTTAAATAACTAACTGTTATTTTAAATTGAAATACTGTTTTAAAATATTTCAGTTTTTACTGTATTTTTGTTCAAAGAAATGCAGCATTGGTGAGCATAAGAGACTCCTTTCAGAAACATTAATATATCCACTGATTGCAATTGCAGAAACCCTTTGGCCTGCAGGTGCAGGAACCAGATCCTGTTCGGTTTGTGGTCTTTCTCTGGAACAAATCTGTAAAACTCAACTGCCAACAAGATAGGTACTCAGAAAGTCAACAGCATACCATCATATGACAGCAAATCACACTGGTTAAATAGTGCCACTATTATTGGTATGACTACTTCATGGTAGTGCTAATCAGTATTAATTTATTTATAGCTGTATCTGGGTAAACCGAGTCTAGTACACTACTTATCTCTTCATCAAGAAATGAAAGCATTATGTGTTAATATTAGCAGCAATAACCACATCACCTCTTGAGAACCAACAAAGCTGGTTTGTCCAGATACTCATGTGTACTTCACATGATAAAGGTTCCAACTGTGTCAACAGGAAAACTGATACATCTCCAGATAGTTTTCATTACATTCCACAGAAGTCTTCAGTAAACAATACTGGCTTAAACATACAATTTGATCATCAAGCATTACTATTACTGCCCATTTTTAGGATTAGGGTTGGTTTAAACCCTAGCAACCACCCTGAACCCATTAGCAATCCACATAAACCCTAACAACCATCCTGAACATTGTTACTGTAGCTACATTGTGGTGGACTTTTTTGTGACTTTGAACTTTGAACCCCCTGTACAGTTACTGTAAGTGGGTAGAATTCACCATCTTAAATATTCTGTTGTAATTACAGTGGATAGCTGTATAAAAAAAATCCAAAATCGCATACTGTCTGCACTTTTAATTTGAACATACTGTTGAAACTATATAGTATAAACATTTATTATATGAATGAAATTCAGACAGACTACATCTGCCATGTTGTTACGGAATTATTATATATTTTTTTTTTGTTATAAAAATAGTTTCACCTTACTTGGTTAATCTTTTACACTACAAACATAATTTTAAAACAAGTATAGGTTATATAACACATTCACATTCAATCAATTCTTTCTGTTAAAGGTCTGCTAAATTTGACTGAATCGATTATGAAAGGTAAGGTTAGTGATTACACTTGTCATGCTGAGGTTTTAATGTCATAAGGCAGTAAAGTGCCTTTAGCTAGAGCAATTACTAAGCATTACTTGTTTCAGCAGGCCTCACAGGTCTGAGAGAAGACGCACCTGCCCAAGTTCAAGATTATTTGCATATAACACTGTTCTAAAGTTTGGGGTGGACAAGATATTTTTGTTTTTCTTTTTGAAAGAAATCTCCTATGCTCACCAAGGTTCCATTTATTTGATCAAAATACAGCAACACAATTTAAAATAGCCGTTTTCTATTTTAATATATTTTAAAATGTAATTTATTTCTGTGATATCACAGCTGTATTTTCAGCCGAAGTCTTCAGAAATCACCCTAATACACAATGAATCAAAACACTTAAAAACAGTTGTGCTGCTTAATATTTTTGATTGTTATATATATATATATATATATATATATATATATATATATATATATATATATATATATATAAAAATTCAGGATTCCTTGATGATACTTAACTTATTTGAAATCTTCTGGTCAACTTAATCTTTACTTAAAAAAAAGAAAAAAAAAAAAAAAATAGATAAAAACATTCTTAATATTTAGTCAACATTCTAAGCAGAGCTAAACTAAAAAATTCCTCATGGCATATAATTCTGCTGCTAGATTAACTCTTAATAAGTTAACAATTAATAAATTGCTCATGTCTACCACTTCCCATAAGCAGCACTGAGGCAAGCAGTTTTTCCCTGTGAGACCTTTGTTTCAGAGAAGTAACCATTCATTACTTCAAGGGCTGTGAGTAATCCACAATAAAGCAGATTCAAAGGTCCTTCATGTGTGACGCTGGAAAAGGTCACACAGGAAGAGAGTCTTTCCTGCAACTGTTCACTGTGAGCGCTTTATCTCCGCAGATAACCTTCAAAGAAACCCCAGCCAAAAACAGAAGTCTTGCTCAACCGCAGATATAACCTTCAGGTGAACAAAAGAAAATAAATATACAAGCTGACTGCTGAAAGAGGGACACAACTGTAAGATACAACAGTTTATCTTTAACTTCCACCCTTTGAATCACCACACATGAAGTGACCACAAAAACACTAGGAAACTACTTAAAAAGCTAAATTTAAAAAAGTGTAAATTTCATTGCATTAGACACAAAATATCAAATCAAGTCAAATCAATCATACAATGTTGGTATTTTTGGGTTCTAAAAATAATATTATTCAAACATGAAAAGAAATTATATTGATTAATATAAAACCTGTAAGATTATATTATTAAATTTAAATATACATTTAAATTTAAATTTATGCATTTAACAGAAACTTTTATCCAAAGCGACTTACAGTACATTCAGGCAATAAATAAGTGTAATTTTAACTGTAAAATTTTGTAAAAACGCTACGGAAAAAAACTGATAATAGGTTAACAGTAAGTTCCCGTACTATATACAGGGAAAAACTGTAAAAGATCTAACAAAGCATTTAATGTAAATTTACAGTAAAATTCTGTTAATTATACAGCTTTTAGAAGTAAAAAAAGAACAAATCAATGTATAATTTACAGTCTAAAACTGTAAACTGATATTCCCAGAATTCCCTGCGTGACACTCCACGTTTGAAAGTATTTTGTTTAAATAATCATGTTTTTAAATAGTTCTTGTTATCAGTTATGTACATTTGAGCTTTATGTTACATCTTCTGTTGCTTAATGAAAGTTTTTTGCATTATTTAAGTATCACGTGTGTTACCATGATGGTGTTTTGTGTTTCCATAAATGTGCACCTTCTATATGTTAATATATACTTCTGCTTGTGGTGAAGCTACTTGTGATGAGCTTTGATACTTCATGTGGCTTTCTCTTATACAGTACCATCTTTATTATTATGGTGGTTTTCAGTATTTTCAAGGTACAAAACAGATTTAATTTTGTGTGTTGTTGAATTTACTGGTTTATATTCACATTTTCTTGTTTGTAAATTACAGCTTTATATTGTAAAATTAACAGTTTTTGACGTAAATGTGTTTACAGTTTTCTGTATTTTTACAAAATTATTCTGGCAACCACAGCTGCCAAAAAGTTTTTGTAAAAACAACAAGAAATTTTTTACAGTGTATGTTTTTAAATATATTTTAACTTAATATTTTGCTACAAAAAGATGTAGGTGATCTGTGATGAATCAGAATTGTTATTTTAATCAGAGAATCATTTATTAACATCCAGCATGCTCAGCTATCAAGCTGATCTAACACACAAATTTTTGTCATTTTTTAACAACGCTTACAAATACTTTGAAGCCATAGTACTGCATTCTGACATTATAACTGCATTATGATTTCCGATTCTCTTTAAATACATCATTATACAAGAAAACTTTAATACAATCACACATGAGCAACAAACACTAACAAATACCTAAATATTGTAAAATGATGGTCTGAAAGGCCAGATCTCGACTCTAAAACACATGCCTCAAATCAGATCTTTGCTAATGATCTTGTAAGACAGCACTGTTCACTTTGAAGATGGATGTTGGAGAGGGAGACGTTAATTACAAAACTGCATTTGAAACAAAACAACATTTTGTTTGAATTCAAATCATCAGCAGCCAATTAGATTGCATCTGGAATGTAGGTCACTTATCCGGGACTGATTTTAGATGGGTGTAACCGCTCATTTTTGCTCGAGAAGCTTCAGAGTTCAAAGCTTCTCTTCCCACAGTGAGATGGCATTTTGGGGAATACACCTACAGCAGATCATTCATGTGAAAACAGGAATGCTTGCAAGCAGCGTCTTGCTGTTCTGACTTTTAGCCTTTCGGACCTGGATTTTTAGCTCTGTAAAATACATGTGAAAAAAACGGGAACATGCCTAGCGACTGCTGAGGGGATGAACAGGAAATGTTAATGACCCCATTGTTCATGTTTCACTACAGAATACTGTGAAAACAAAGTGTGACTTCTTGTTCTGGCTCATCAACAAATCAGTACAAATTTAAAATAGGAAGCACAATAGTTCGGTTTTAGTTTTTATCTCTTATGCTCACCAGTGCTAAATTCATTTGATTGCAAATGCAGTAAAAAAAAGCTGAATTTCAGCATAATTACTCACATGCACTGTAAGTACTGCACTGCTAAATGCATAAATTTATTTTATTCATTTATTTATTTATGTCACATGATCCTTCAGAAATGATTATTATATGATGATTTGCAGCTCAAGAAATATGTATTATTATAATCAATGTTGAAAACTATGTGATGTTTATTTTCAGGATTTTTTGAATAGAAAGTTCAAAAGAATTTAACATTTAAAATAGGAATCTTGAGGCTTTAAAATTTGGGTTAGGTAAAATATTTTAGAATATATTTATTGATAAAATTACATTTTCTCATGGTGAGACATTTTAAAAACATCAATTTAAAAACTGTCTGAATAAAACCTTGACCTGGTGATATTAAAAGCAGAGCGATCCAGTAAAATATACTTTAGATACAATGGAGTCTTACAGAAATGATATAAATGTGTGTAAACATCTTAACAAACACCACTAACGATACCAAGAACACCCAATCTTAAAGGTATACTCCACACCAAAATGAAAATATTGTCAGTAATCACTTACCCCCATGTAGATCCAAACCCATAGAAGATTCGTTTGTTTTCAGTACACAATTTAAAATATTTTGGATAAAAACCGGGAGGCTTGTGACTGTACCATTGACTTTGGATAAATTTGACCATTTTGGAGAATGTATGCTGAACGCTGTTTTCATTTCAAATCATAGTGTAGAAAACGTGTGGCACAGCTGACACAGAACAACGTATGCTATATTCTGACAACGTCTTTCATACATTTCTGGACCTTGACAGTGTATTTTACTTGGCAGACAATGAGACAGTCTCAAGCCTCCGTTTTCATCAAAAATATCTTAAATTGTGTTCCGGAGACGAACAAAGCTTTTACGGGTTTGGAGCGACATGGGGCTAAGTGATTAATGACAAAATGTTCTTTTTGGGGTGGAGTATCTCTTTAAGGCCTTCCAGGCAACAAGAAGGGGAATTTTTGTCATGTGCTAAGAAGAAAGATAAATACCTACGGGAGTGTCTGAAATAAACTTCCTTAAACAAAACAAATGGCTGTGGGTGAAGTTAATTAGGGAATTCAGCAATAGGGGGAAGTTACAAAATAATTCAGTACACAGCAACTGGATGTAAAATGATTCAGAAAAGTCTTGCCAGGGAATGAGAGCACCGAGAACAATCCTGTTAAACTGCATGTATACATCAACCTGTCTTTGTCTGTCAAGCTCTAGATCACACAACAGCTGTGTGTTTATCCAGATAGATAGATAGATAGATAGATAGATAGATAGATAGATAGATAGATAGATAGATAGATAGATAGATAGATAGAGGTATGTGGTTTGGTGGGTTTGGCTACAAAGCTTTAGTAAGAAATAGTTAGAAATTTTCACTGGAAATTTGAAATCTGAGAGTGAAACTGAATACTGTCAGAACAAGCTAATCGTCTGCGCTTACCTTTGCTAGATGTTGCAATGTATGTACAATAAAAGTATGATGGATTTGTGAAGCACATGACACTTGACACGTTCACCTGTCAACACTCCTGACCTACTGAAGATCTGCAAACACTGCACGAGGTTAACAAGCGAACAACACCGAACTGCTGAAGAGTGTTGTCTACACGGATCACTAAAGCACAGGAGCCTTTTTTACTCCTGGTGAAGTGCCCCCTGTTGCTTCAAAAGATTAATTTCCAATTACATGGCGAACACTTTTTAAAATAATAGCCTGACGAGAAATTCTTGAGAGGAAATATGCATCTCATGTTTATTTAAATACTTAAAACAAACTTTTCTATATTGTACAAACATGAAAGACACTGGAGCTGTGAAGTGTCTTATTGACTCCTTTAGTGATGGGAATAAGGTTAGGCATTATTGATGTAATTCTTGAGAGTAGGTCTGCTAGTATGATATTGCACATATCATGCTAAAGTTTAACCATGTTTACTAGCTTTACATGACAGGAATTCTACTGTTGAACTGCATTACTGTAAATGCAGTGGAAAGCTGGTGCGTCATCATTTCAGTCAACGCTTCTCATTAATAAATCTTTTAAGAAATTTTGTGGTAATAAACAGCATGCCATTGTAATGAACCTGGAACATTCCTTTAAGCCGGGAATGTCTCTGTGCTGCCGTTTCCCTTCACTGGAACAGATTTAATCAAGTTGATGCAAACCTAGTTAAGATTTACACACATTCACATCAGTGTTATAACTGTAACATGAGCACAATGATCTGCATTAGATTTTTGTAGTTGCTGTTAAGATGGGAAGCCCACAGGTTGTAGCAGAACCCCTGCTGTTGTAATAACAACCACTGGCCTTCTGCCCCCTGCGGCTGACCCACAACAGAGAGAGAGAGAGGATAAGTTCAGAATAGCATTCTACTGCATACTGCAGAAATAGTATGCATACTGTGCACAATCAGAAGTTTTCTGTATTAACAAATATATTGCTATACACACAACGCAATATGCTCTACTTGATCTTCCATTTACAGTGTCATTTAAGTAATCTTCTTCCAGACTTATTATTGATCAGCCTACCAAAGACATTTTTACGCAAAATTAAAAATGAAAAAACAATATTAGTTCTATTATAATAACTACACTTCACCCAAATTTTTTAAACTCTAATTTGCATAAAGAAAATGAAGACTAGTTTTGAAATTGTTATCATTATTATTGCATTGTGACATTATATTCATTAATTAAATAATTAGCCATATTTTCCTCCTATTACCCTGATGCATAAAATCATTACTATAATGCATGTATGTATACAGGTGCATCTCAATAAATTCATTTATTTCAGTAAATCAACTCAAATTGTGAAACTCGTGTATTAAATAAATTCAGTCCACACAGACTGACGTTTATTGTGATGATTTTGGCTCACATTTAACAAAAACTCACCAACTCACTGCCATCTCAACAAATTAGGATACTTTCTTAAAAAAACATTTTTAGTGAATTGTTGGCCTTCTGGAAAGTATGTTCATTTACTCTACATGTACTCAATACTGCTCCATAATTTCTTGGTAAACGGAATTTGGTGCAGTGAATTTGGTTCTCAAAAAACACAATGGACCAACACGAGCAGATGATATTGCAAATCATCACAGACTGTAGAAACTCAACACTGGACTTTAAGCAACTTGGGCTATGAGCTTCTCCATCCTTCCTCCAGACTCTAGGACCTTGGTTTCCAAATGAAATACAAAACTTGCTCTCATCTGAATAGTGGACTTTGGACCACTGGGCAACAGTTCAGTTCTTCTTCTCCTTAGCCCAGGTAAGACACCTCTGATGTTGTCTGTGGTTTAGCAAATTCCTCGACATGTCTGTGTGTGGTGGCTTTTGATGCCTTGACTCCAGCCTCAGTCCATTCCTTGAATTGATTTTGCTTGACAACCCTCATAAGGCTGTGGTTCTCTCTGTTGGTTGTGCATCTTTTTCTTTCACACTTTTTCCTTCCACTCAACTTTCTGTTAACATGCTTTGATACAGCACTCTGTGAAAAGCCAGCTTCTTTGGCAATGAATGTTTGTGGCTTACCCTCCTTGTGAACAGTGTCAATGACTGTCTTCTGGACAACTGTCAGATCAGAAGTCTTCCCCATGATTGTGTAGCCAAGTGAACAAAACTGAGAGACCATTTTGAAGGCTCAGGAAACCTTTGCAGGTGTTTTGAGTTGATTAGCTGATTGACATGTAACCGTATTCTAATTTGTTGACAGTGAATTGGTGGGTTTTGTTAAATGTGAGCCAAATCATCACAAATAAAAGAACCAAAGACTTAAACTACTTCAGTCTGTGTGCATTGAATTTATTTAATACACAAGTTTCACAATTTGAGTTGAATTACTGAAATGAACTTTTCGACGACATTCTAATTTATTGAGATGCACCTGTATATTCAAATTGTATGGTATATTTTTTATTGCCATTAATTTATTCTAATTTAAATGTATTTAAAAAAAAATATGTTGCAGTTTTTAAAATGTGTTTTATACTACAGTACAAAGAATTTTAATTAAGAATAATAGGAATTAAAAAGTAAAATGTTAGTTATGTAAACAAACCACAGAAATCCCATATCAAAATATGTTTCTAAATAGACTTAATTTTCATTTTACAAAATATTATTTATATATATATATTCACTCAGTAAGTAGGGCCTACATTTAATTCTGCACACACTCAGCAAGACAAATAAATTCTTGAGGTGTAAACAAAAAAAGCAAGAAATGGTTGTAATGAAACCGATATAGACACAAAGAGTGAGATTGCTGAGAAGTCTGAAGAGGTTGTTACTGGAGAAGTGCTTTTATTTGTGGACGACCCTGACAAATAAAAAATACACATTCACACACACACGAAACACACTGAGTGAAATAATAATAAAAAAAAAACGATTTGCACTGTAAACACTGATGAGTGGTACAGTGAGAGCCAAGAGATATTGCAGCCTTATGGAAAGACATATAAATACAATAATACTCAAGAATATTTAGAAAAGGAGAGCGCAAAACCATTCTGTTCAGAACTTACTCTCAAGAATACTCTCAATACATGTGAGAATAAATCTATGTGCGTGTGTTTGTTGTATTCCCAACACTGTTTCGATGTAGGAAGCTGACAAACCAGCGGTTAAAGTCATGGAAAGACAGATAAAGGAGGGTGAGATGGCTCTCAGAGTCCAGCATCATTGTAGGTCGGGCTGGGAACCTTCAGGATGCTCCGGGCGTGTTCTTCCACCAGGGGGCGCCATTTCACTTCTCCAGTTAATAGCAGGTCCTCCCCATCCAGAGCATCGATGAACTGCATCTGTGTGAAGTAAAGAACATCCTTATCATCTCCAGGCCAGACTGGGGCTGGCTGCTATATAATGAAAGCATATTGTGACCAAAAAATTTATCTACCGGTATGTTCTCTGGACAAAGGCAATTTTTTCTTCTTCAGAGATGTCAGGAGGATTTATTATTGTTAACACAAAAAATTAAATGTAAAAATTAAAATAAGAAAACATATACGAACTACTAAAATGTCAACAACACAACAAAATTACAAATAAAAATATTTTAAATATTAAATATTAATATTAATATATTAATAAATATTAATAAAATATTAATAAAAACTATAATAGTCTCTCAATACTAAAATAAGTTTTGAGGGTTTGCATATTTGCCGTTTCATGACCAATTTGGTTTTCCTTAGTTGCTTTATGATTTAAATTGCATTGAAACCCCATTAAAAGATTTTAAAATGCATTCCAATACAATTATGCTTTGGAAGAGGACTTTTTGTACTTTAAGTCATGTAAAAAATGTCTAAACAGGAACAAATCTGTGGCAATAAATAGCAGCTTCCCATCATGAAAACTTGCCACAAGTGTGATACAAAGTAATACAGAAAAAAAAACTACAACAACAACCAATAGATGTGGTGTTTTATTTTGTAGAGTGCTAAATTTGTTCCATCAATCCTAAAACTATGAATTTATGAAATAAAAGTGTGATCCAAAAGCAGAGGCTGAACATGATCTAGTCCAGGCTCAATTTACAACAGTGCTGTAAAAAGTCAGACCTCAATGAATTCACCCCCTAGTGTTTAAAACAGGCAAACTAATTCAAAGTGGACTATAGTGAAGACAGCTGTGTAATGAACGCAGGACCAGAGCAGTGTCCCGGGAACTAATTAAAAACTGATGAACACTCGACAACGGACAGTTTCAGAGTGGACCCACGCTTAAACCCAATGCTAAATGCAGAGATACAGTCATGGCCAAGAAAATTGACACCCTTGTTAAATATGATCAAAGAAGGCTGTGTAAATTAATCTGCATTGTTAATCCTTTTGTTCTTTTATATATATATATATATATATATATATATATATATATATATATATATATATATATATATATATATATATATATATATATATATATATAAAGTAATCACAAAAAGCTAACCTTTCATTGGATAATAGGAATTTAAAACGGGGGGAAATATAGTTATGAAATGATGAATGTTTTTCACAAATACATGTTGGACACAATTATTGGCACCCCTAGAAATTTTTATGAGTAAAATATCTCTGAAGTATATTCCCATTCATATTCACAATTTTGAGCACTCCAGCATGATTATAAACATTTAATTATCTATCCATGGCTACCTGTTTCACAGAAATATAAAGAGGAGGGAAAACAAAGCCCAAATTCTCTTAATCATCCATCACAATTAGAAAAAAAAAAACAAGGAATATATTTCTGATGTGCAGCAAAAGATAATTGAGCTTCACAAATTAGTGAAGTGGCTTTAAGAAAAGAGCTAGAGCAGTGAACATTCCCATCTCCACCATCAGGGCAATACTGAATAATTTCCAATCAACAGAAAATGTTATGAATCTGCCTGGAAGAGGACGTGTGTCTATATCGTCTTAATGCACGATGAGAATGAGATTTTGACTGGCTAAAGACTCTCCAAGGATCACAGCTGTAGAATGACTGTATATGCATATCAAACCATCTTCCTTTGTATTTCACAGAATAAAATAAGTCACAGTGGTTTGGAATGACATGAGGTTGAGCAAATTTGCTTATTTGGGTTAAATATCCTGTCGTCCTTTTCATTTCCTAACTCAAACTCACATCTCAGCTCGGAAAAAAGTTGTCACACTTTAAATGAGCCAGTGGAGCATTCTTAATGCTGCACGAGTTTAAAAACAGAAAGTCAAACACACACACACACACACACACACACACAAACACACAATGATGTCAGAGCTAGCGAGTGTTTGTTGAGAGCAATTAGCATTGAATAACGATGCAGTCAAGCACCGGCGCACATGCTTGCACACACACACACACACACACACACACACACACACGTGCACCGTGTGACTTCATCAGAAGAGGCCGCTGTAGCCATGGCGACGTGCCCCTCTCTGCTTCATGTGCTGCACCTGTGACTGTGTTTTCTTTTCCTTTCACCTTCTCACTCGCTCCAGCTCTCCTTCTGCCTCTCGCTCCATCCCGAGTTAAGCAGGCCCCTGACGCTCGGGGGCCAATGGATGACGCTTATTTGTTGGTTTTCTTTCTTTTCTCAGAATGCCTGCAGGAACGACACTGCTGTGCACAACACACACCTCACACAAACTCTCTCTTTTGTAATAGATTCCTGCCCACACCTGTAATGAGCTCATGGCCTCAGCAGTGATGAAGAACCATCATCGTGTGCTTTGTTGAATGATGAAGACCACTTGATGGGGTCTTCAGATGAATAATCATGCATAGATAGATAATCACATCTTATTTTTGGATAATGGCCAGTAGACATTACAATATACTGTTTAATACAGGCCAATTTGTCAAATAAATAAATTAATAAAATTAATAAGAATTAAGCACTTACCACTAACTATGACAGTAGTAGGTTCTTGTAATCATGCGCTATATTACTATGAGAAAAAAACACATTATATATATTTTTTATACACATATTATATAACTTAAAAAGAACAATCATTTAAAATTTTATGAAAATAGTTTTTTAATTTTCACAAAATTAAATAATTCCCATGACATAATAAAAAAGAAAAAGAAAGAAACATAAACATATTGGAAATAAATAAAGTCATTATCAAAAGGACAAAATCAAATAAAAATAAACAAAAATATAAAAAAGTAAATATAATTTTTTTAAAAAGTCTATAAACATAATATATAAAAATAAATAAATAAATAACAAACGGACATTAAATTAGTCATTAACAGATAATTTTAGACCCTGCAACCAGACACTAAAAAGTACAATAATGTCATACCTTGAGCAAAAAGTAAACACACACACATACATATACATAAATAAATAAACAAATGAGCAAACATTAACCTTGATTTATAAAGGCTGTATAAAAAAATAAAAAAAATTACTCCCAGTTAGTTCATGATACCTAATACATAAACTATTAACTACACTGAATCTTGTAAATTGTTACCCATGAAACATTTGAATCTAAAAAAGAATTCCCCCTAAAACGACCAGAACAGTTCGATCTGCTCTATTCAAGGTCTTGGTGGAAAAGCCTATTGTTAGAAAAATCACTGACACACACTGGCGTGACAACACAGGCAGATCAACAGTTCCTGTTTGTGTTTATGTCCGTGTCACGCCACTCTGGCCAGAGGGAAAGATGTGCGCTGGAGGAATCTCCAAACATTCACGCCAGTTATTATGCTCATGAATCATTACATGACATGGTAGAATCAGAAAACTGTATAAACTTTTCAAACACCTGAATTACAAAGGATTTAGAACTAGTAGTTGTTAGGATGTGTGTTTTTCAATGTGAGAGTCAGAGGAAGGGCTGCGTGATACACTGTATACTCATTAAATACACTACTGCTCAAAAAGATTTGTTTATGTTTTTGAACGGCTCACTTAGACATTTACTAGATTAAAAATATAGTAGAACCATTACAGTTGTGAAATTAGATTTGATGAATAGAATGTTAAATAAACAACATTTATTTGAAACTGAAATTCATTACTAATATCTTGCTATGCATCCTTGCTGAATAAAAGTAACCTATTAAATTACAAAACTTTTGAACAGCAACTTAACATGTTTGTATAGTAACTTGAACATTAAAACTGAAATATACCCAAATGAATCAATTTGACTCTGAACTAATCGATTCAGAATCAAATCCAGATATATGTATCTGAATCAGGAAATCTATTCTAGCTCTCTGTCACAATTTTAAAATGATTAACTGTGCACCAAAAAACAGACCAAATGATTTGCTGCAAATGCCACCTTTTACAATTAAATCCCAGCAGTGATAATCGTAATCTGGATTATGTTTTTAATTAATTGAGCAGCTCTAGCATTCATATGATTGCGTCTGAAGCGGGGCTCGTGTAGGGGTGTAAGGGAAGGGAAAGCTCTGCACCAACACAAAGTAAATGCTGAACCCAATTAATGTGACATTATGTGATGGAGATGTGTGTGTTTGCTTGTTAAACACAGTGCCAGTGGATCTGAGTGACGGAGTGGGTGATGTGCAGCACTACATTGTGTTTATGTGTGTGAGGAGGTCGCGCTGTACAGTATATACACACACCTTTCTGTTTGCACAGGAGTAGAGAACTGGCTTCTGACCATCCACGCACACACTGACCTGTTTGCGGACGTATTCGACCATCAGCTCGAGCTGTCTGGGGTCTTCACACTGTCTGTTGAACACGTTTCTCCAGAGCGCCGCCGCAAGAACGCAATCGTCTGACAGTATTCCCTTAAACATTCAGAAGAGACACATGAGATGTGTTTACAGAGACACCAAAATCACTTTAACTCTTGACAGTTCTTGATTGACAATTATGATATGCAAAACTAGTACTGATCATAGTCAACAATTTTGGGCTTAACTGCTTACCTCATCATAACCAAAAAGTGCAGCGTAGAATGTCTCCGTCATCACCTTCATGCTCTCCTTTCTTTGAATGGCATCGATCTATGACAGAGTTTATGAGAAACAATGAAATGCAATACAATATTCAGACCACTTCACCATAACTAGTGACATACTGAAACACTGGTCAAGCCAATTAATCAGAATTCACAATTTTCTGCCTTCATATTATTGGTATTGGACAATAACTTATTATTATTTTTGAATCTGTCAAAAAAAAAAAAAACTTAAAATAATAATAAAACAAAAAAACAAACAAAAAAAATGATACAGTCATATCATAACTTAAGAAGAAAAAAAATTCTTCTCTGTGACTTTTGTTTACTGTACAGCATTAAGGTCAAGTAAAACAATGAAGTAAAATACAATATTAACACAAGTTTGGACAATTACTAACCAACTGAAATACTGGCCAGGACAATTAATCATAATTTACAACTTCCTGTTTTTAATATTATGAGTAATTTAATTCTGTTGGAATAGTTAAATAATTTCTATAGTCAAGAGGAATAATAATAAAAAAAAATACATATATTAACAGATCACTTTAGACCCTAAAATCAGCCATTGAAAAGCACAATCATATTATACCTTGAGTGAAAGAAAAAGTGAGTTTTGAGATTGTAACTTTTGTCTGTCATCATTTAGAATTAAAACATAATACTCGCACCACTTTGCCATAACTAGTAACAGATAAAATAAAATATATATAAAATAATAAAAAAAATGAGAGGAGTGAGAGGAGATTCTCAGCTCCTCACAGTGTGACTTTTAATTTGTAAAGCATCATTTAGAAGCTATTAGGTGATGGATCTATTTGAGCCTCTGCCTAATACTGAGATCACAGTTATGCATTCAGTCAGCGCTGGAATAGTCCTTGGCATTAAATATCAAACATGTGGACGATAATGCAACAATCCTAACTCAGAAAACAAAAGCAGGACTGGATCTGGCAAGAGAGGCCTGTCCAGGTGCTTCACTACATATGCATCTAAACACACAAACATATTCAAAACAAGTGTGTTTATTCTTAAGTCTTGTATGTCGGGTTTTGTGCATGCTTGGTGTGCGTCAGGTCACAGTGTGTGTGCTCGTGTGCGCACGGGGTAGAAAAGCACCTGTGCATAATTACACAGACCTGCAAATAATCAATCTCATCTGGCTGTGCTTTAACTCTTCTCTGCACGCTCGCTCTGCTTTGAGTTCCCTGCCCACAGCCAGAAACATTCAACACACTGAACTTTCATTCAGAGCAATGCTCTTTCGTTTTCAGAGAACACTACAAATTGATTCAGCTGAACAAATCTCGATTGCTTCAAATGACTTCTTCTGAACAGATCCTTTTGAGTGAATGATTCAAATATTCACTGAAATACTCAAAAGGACACTCACCAGTCTTCTACTACTGGTCATCAAATGGATCAGTGAACAATTCAGTTCAAGTGTCATTATTCAGCTTATACAGCTAATTGAGTACAATAACTGTGGATCTGGCAAAATGTATCAATTATGAAATGACTTCGAAGACAATAGTGGCATTGTTCAGCTCAATCTAGCTGAATGTTGATTTGATTCAGTTCAGTTCAATAAAGTTCATCAATTATGAAAAATGTAATTCAGTGATAAGCAGCTCTACAGAAGCCAACAGTGTTATTTTTCAGCTCAATTCAGTTCAATGTTGATTTTTTTCAGTGCGACAAGTTTCAATGTTTCAAAATTCAGTTATGAAATGACTTCAATTTGAGCTACAGTTTTAGGCAGCTTTATAGAAGAAAATTGTGATATTATTTAGCTCTATTTAGTTATGAAACAACTTAAATATCAGCTGTTAATCATATCAAAATTACATTAGTCAGTTCTATTTAGTTGAATGTTGATTCAATTCAGTTCAATAACTTAAATGTAAATCAATTATAAAACAAATACGGTTCAGCCATAGACAGCTCTACAGAAGGCAATGATGTAGTTATTCAGCTCAAGTAAATATGTTTGTAACCACTACAGTAATGCAGGAAGTATGTACACACTAGCACTGATGTTTACATACTTGACTACATTTCTTTTCTCGTTTTATATCCTTCCCGTCTTAAAATTTTTCCCTCCCTGTTTCCACCCTGATCTCCCCTCGCGTTCATCCATCTTCATCCTCCTTTCCCGTGTTGTGACGTAGGTTCCTAAAACCAGGCTGGGATATTTAATCAGTCTGAGGGACCAAAAACTGCTTGAGAGGCAGAATCTAGCTTCTATACCGCAAAATTAGTGTCATATCTCACTTCACTGTTATTACTACAGCTTAGGAAACTCCAGAATCACACACACGATCATGTGTGTAAAGGTAAAGTTCAAGGGGATCTGGTCTAACATGGCACAAATGACAAGTATTTTAGCTCAATTAGGCAAAGTAACCTAACTGTTGTGAGGATTGAGTGAGTGAGTCCTTTCATTTCCATCACAGTAACTGTATCCCGATCCAACGGGACGGACATGTTACCGACCTGCCAGACGTGCTGATTACACACAATTCTTTACAGCTTAAAAAATATTGCATTCAGGGCCGGGCCCAAAGGGAAATGCCTCCTCATTTCTGGCCTATGAAAACAGACTTCCACATCAGGTCAAAGTGTGCACACATGTGCCTGTCTTCACAGAGCTGCTGTTCCCAGTGAATACAAGCGGTTTATATTAAGGGTTATTCCATTATGTAGCAAATTTGAGGGATATTTCAACCAAACTGACAATTCTGCCATTGTTTATTCACCAAAACCTGTTTGACTTTCTGTGGAACATAAAATATATTTTGAATAAAGTTGGGGTCCAAACAACATTGGACTCATTTTATTTCACTGCATGTATAAAACAAACTCCGAGACATTTTTCTAAATATTTTCACAGAAGAAAGCTTAAAACAACATTAAGGTTAGTTAATAAATATGAGAATTTTCATTTTTAGCAAACTGTCCCTTTAAGTTATTACATAATGAAGTGATAATACCCCTAAACATTTAATATTACAAAAACTTTCTTTGATATTTTATTTAATATTTTTTTAAAGAAGAAAAATGTATTAAATTAAAACATAAATGTAAATACAAATAAATTAATTAATATATTAATTTTAAAACTGAAAACAATTTTTCCAGCTGAACTGAATTATTTTGCCAAATTAAACACTGCAAGTCAATAAGTAAATAGTAAAACTAACAATCTATGAATATTTTATTTGTTTAGGCATAATAACTCTAAACAAAGCAAAAATAAAAGGATAAAAATAACTGAATGAGCAAACAGTTATTTGTCTGGCCATACTGAATATGAAATTGCTGCATAATGTGACACACAAACAGCCAGTCAGAACATATTTGATGTTTAATATGCAGTTATGTGAACCAGAATAATGGGCCAATGAGATGTCAAGTGGGTGGAGCTAAACCGGAAAGTAGTTGACGAAAAAGCAATCAACAAAATTATGCTTGGTTAGCACATGTTAAGCTACAGTTAACGTCTTTAACTTTTAATTCAATTTAACTCCATAACCAAAAATACAATCCAAAATAATATATATATATATATATATAAAGAAAGACAGTGATGGAAAATTAGGTAACTTTTATACAGTGCCAATCGATGGCCGCTGCCAGGACAGAGGTCAAATATCTTTGTTCCCAAAAGAACTGGCAGCCAGAATGTGCCCGACGCCATGACCTCACTCACATCTCTTTCAAAATCATGTTGAACCAAAAGTTGAAAATCAAAAGTCAAACGGCTTTTCCATTTCACACACACTTAATTTGATATAATATATAAATGAGATCTGATCAGGAGAGTTGGCCATAATTCATGACTGAGCATGTTTATTTAAGCGTTCGTTTATGAGCCAATTGCAACTATAGAAATATATACATAAATGGACCAATAGGAGGAAATGAAGTCATTTGAAAAAGTCAGTACATTTTATAAATATATGTATATATATATATAAAAGAAAATAAAAACCCATGGACTACAATAGTCCATAAGGAACTCAATATTTAAATATTGAGATAAAATATATAACAAGCGCTCATTTCCACCCTCAATATCACGACCGAGGTGAGACCCTTGAGCAAGGCACCGTATCTAAGTGCAACTTATAACATCCAAGTGAAAGATATAACACCAACATTTCACAAGTTCACGCTTACATATAATTAGCCGGTATGGAATGCGTATTTGGCGTGCTGTCCGGGGAAGGGCTCCGAGCTCGGGAATGGCCCGAACCTAAAGTACCACCACTTCCCCGTCTATTTATAAAGTGTACTAGAAGTGAGGAGATGGGGTGGAGGAGGGATGCTGATAAACTGTCAATGGATAGAGGTAAGTCAGCGATATTTATACTGTGGGATTGATTACTAGATTGTGGTCCACCTGTGTTGATTAGCTCTCGAATCTTGTTACTACATGTCAAAAAAAAAAAAAAAACAGATTCACTGAGTTGGAAAAAGGATAACCCCCCTCCTAAAAATAACTTGTAAACGCAACCAAATGTCGCTAATCACTGTTATTTGGCTTTCAACTATGGTCATTTTGATTTGTTCAGCATGAAAAGAGCTTTCTTGGAGTAATTCAGTCCTTGGTAGTGCAACTGAAGCAAACAATCAACTATGGTTGGCAAGTTAAGGTGTAATGATTAACCTCAAGCCGGAAAATCGATTCAAATATGTGATGATCCAAATCGGCTGAGATGTTAAACAAATCTTGATTCAATTAGTGGTAGAAGTTTATATGAATGCTGGTCTGAAGGGAACTTTTTAGAAAAGTTAGATTGTATTTTTTTCTGTAAAATACATATTAAACTTCATAAGTGCAGCGCTGCATTGTTTACAGTGGAAACCAAAGAAACGGTTTAAGTGCCACCTGGTGGCAGAGAGTGAATCTGCATCTCATTCAGCTTTGCTGTTTTTTTTTCCCATAAAGATATTTTTATGCATAGTTTCGACGCACCGCCACAGAAACAAGAATATGATGCCTTCTAACATAACGTTGGCATTAAACTCAGGTAGTGCGGGCTCGTTTAAAATATTGCACATATATAGGCCGTTCAGATTACTTGTTAAAGTGCAATGAAATACCTTATATCTGCAGACTATGTACATCTGTTTGTGGATAGAGATTTGTAACAGACCAAACTATGTATTTTGCATGCATCACATTATAGTGTGATATATCACTTAACTTATAACGCACACAATATGGATTAGTTCGTTCTGCCGCCTTGTTATTATTTTGTCTTTATTTGTAACGCCAAGAAATAGTTAATCTCTCACGAATTACAAAATCGCATTGCCGTGTACCAGCCTTCAAATGTGTGGAACACCAACTCCTCGTTTTCTATCCCTTTCATTTCATGGATTTAACGAGTCAAAGTGTTAACGTTTCTTCACTTGACTACAGGCTCTAATCCTCTTTTGTGTGTGTGTGTGTGAAATGCGGTGCTGAAGTGAAATAGCTGGGCAGTTTGATAACCGAATTATAATAGGCCGTCTAATAAAAATAAGTTATTATTATTATAATTTAATACATTAATAGGAGAATGAGCCTAATATCATCTTGACTATTGACAGAGACATATGTTATCGTCGATATCTCTGACTATCGTCTATCGACACAACCCTAATATATATATATGCACCACATAATTATTTTGGTCACACAATTTTGTTAGAAATAATAATAATAATAATAATAATAATATATTCTGGGGTGGTTCACTGTTTTTCCTGTCAGTATTGCTATTAACATTCTCTAATAACCAAGTTGGTGAGTAAATTAAATCTAAAAGATGCTGATGAACAATTAATACATTGCACATGATTCTTTTCATTTGACCTATTAATAATTTATGTCATGAACCAGAACACCACATTTATGGTCTCTACATGGGTACACTGAGGTTTCATTTTTATTTTTTTTAAAGGGACACAAAATGAGTTTGACATTCCTAGCTAGGGGAGCCCAAATTTCATCTGGCCTTTAAGTTTAGACTTATTATTAATATACTCACTGCAATACCAATATTAAATTGATAATAAGTTAGTAAAATCTTACTGGCTGAGCAGAGCATCTGAAAAACTAGAGGATTATATTAAAAGTCCTCATGAGAAAATTGAGATTTTTGATTTATAGGCTCTGAGAGAGGGGGAAAGTGACATTATGGAAAAAGTCATTGCACAGTGTGCCACAAGAGAGGTGCTGAGTTCATTAAATACAAACACACAAATGCGGACATTTAAAGCATTTTTAAGTGCACTTATTTTACTCCAGTGCTCACCGTTTTTCCTTACACACAAGTCTCATTAAGGCTTCTTACTCAGTAAGATAGGAAGAAAGGTCATATCACATTAAAAAGTCTTTTCACACTATACTTAACCAAGGTTAATGTCAACTGTCAAACCTAGTCCAATCATTTCTACTTTATGGTTCTTTCATTGTGCTTTTACATCATTCTTGATACTTCAACCTAAGTCCCCCGTTAAAATTCTATGTAATTGTAGGGAGGATCCAACCAGCACACCAATAAAAACATCTTTACTTTTGTGTTCCACAGAAGAATTATAGTCATGCATGTTTGGAATGACATAAATGATGAGAATGTTCATAATTCATGAACTATTGCTATAAAACGTGTGTCTCAAACCCTCTAATGGTACGCGTTTTGGATGTCTCCCTAATCTGACACATCCATTTCAAGTCTTGGAGTCGCTACTAAAGAGCTGATGAGTTGAATCAGGTGTGTTTGATTAGGGAGACGTTCAAAATATGCAGTGCTTCTGGCACACCAGGACCAGGGTTGGGAAACACTGCTTTAAGACAAACAGACTGTACAGGCTGACAGTTTCACAGATGGACGAGAAATTATACATCTAGACGCATGTACATATTGTGGTCATCATATTGCATCAACTGCATATTATCAAAATCAGCTTGTTAATTAGTTGCCTGGGGCATGTAGTCAATTGTAATTTTTTTTCAATATGATTTGAGAATTTGTGTTTTTTTAATATGTTCAAAGAAGTTAAAGTAGATGGAGTGCACCAGATTAGAGAAAAATGCAGGTGTTTTAAGACATTTAATAGTAGTTACACTATTTGTACATTTAAAAAGTATCTTAAAAAAACGTAAAAAAATAAAATAAAAAAAAACACTGCCCTCATGTCAGGACATTACAAAAAGAAAAAAAAAAACTATAAAAATCTAACACACACACACACACCAAAGATGTCCATATTAACATGTTAAGGTTTAGAAACAGTGCTTAATAGTATAAATAATTGTATTCATTTATTTATTTTTAAATAAACTGTGTAAAAGTTAAGTAGCTCACTGTCAGGATACAAATTAAAAGCATCAGCTCTAAAAATATATGTAAAAAGCCTTTATAAAGTAGTTGACTAGTCACTACCCAGGCTTAATTGCTAACCTCTAAAAATTACTTAAGGAATAAAATAAAATAAAATAAAATGTTAAGAATATTGTTGTCTCTTTGACAATTAGTTTTTTTTCTGTTTGTAAACTGCTTTGGATGAATGCTTAAATGTAACGCAAAAAGTCATATGTCCATTTGAACATGCATTAACAACAAGGACTTTATTTAGCTAACTATCTAACAGCTTGCTTACCAGGAAATTTTAAGGTTTTGGTTTAGATCTCTCTCAGAGAACAAAGCTTTCTCTATTCTAAGCTATTAAACGTGAATAAAATACTTGACACCTCAAAACTGCTTATACTCTACCTGACAGTCAAAAGAAATCTGTCGACGGCTGGCTCGCGTCCAGCCATCGCATGTTCTGGTATATCCATAAGGTCGCGGTGACTGATTAGCCGCCGCTGGTTTGATCTGGTTCATGTTAACTAGTTCACAGCGTTATGCAATACATGACCCAGGCCACTGCTATATGTTATACATTATATATATTTGACATGCACAGATCTTGACCGAGTTGTGCTAGTTTTTTAAAGCAATACGAATTCAGTTGTACTATTAAGATTAAGACGGAAGGTAGAAGAGATGGGGGGGGGGGGTGTAAAAAAAAAAGTGTGGGGAAAGAGGGAGATTTCTGTTTTCACAGCTGGGCTGAAGTCTTGTTCCCACCCTTTCTGACAGAAGTTCCCCTAAGGCGCCTTGCATTGGCTTCCTCTCAAACACACACACACACACACACACACACACGCATATATATGTGCACTCTCTGCACAGCAGAAGCATGTCATCTTTACTGACCTCGCAGAGATTTAAACACCTTTTGCTACTCTGCTGGACAGCGATCGGCTCCAAATGCCTCCACAGTCTGTAGAGCATAGTAATTACATCCTAAAACCTGTGTGTGTGTGTGTGTGTGTGTGAAAAGTGTGTGTAAGGCAGTATTTTAGTGTATTTCAACATTTTTCAACATATCCAAACAACAGCCCTGATCATCAGTCATGCTACAGCATTTGGCGGAGAAGCTATCTGTTGTATAAAAAGCAGAAAGTACTTAGCACTAGATTCATGAGTCTCTGATCTCAAACAGTATTTGAACATTGTCTGAAAAATGTCTGAATGTCAGACATATGAAAACCTGGCATCAAGAAACAAATGGCGCAGGATCTTTTATATATATAGATTTCTTTTATTTTCTTTTATTTATTTTTTCAACAGACCCTGCAGTAGAGGTCTTCATGGGTCCACTCAGATCTGAAAACATGAGGTTTGACCGGAGACTGAGAACCTGACCGAGCTCATGTCTAAATCTTTGTTGAGTGCTTCAGACACTTATTAGTGGCCTTGGATCTAAAATGCATGTGATCAAATAATTTTTTTTTTAATGGTCAAGCAAGCATTATTATCGGTCAGCAATGATCTCAAGATGGCCAAATAGCAAACAGACAGATGACAGATTATCAATATTGTGGAAGGCAAAACACAAAAAGCATAAAACACTAATGGCAAGGTTTCTCAAAAGAGGCAGTTGAATCTATTTACTCCCATAATCTTGCTCCTCTGCTCCACGTCCTCCCACATGGAGTGGACGATGTAACGGCACATGTACTTCCCAGCTCTGCCTTCCTGCCGCATCCGGACCAGACACATCCTGCCAGAGCAAAGGAGAGCAGAACTCTGACTCAAGATTGTGTTACGCTGTGTTTTGTCAGGATCTGTGTAACCAGCAAACTTAAGAGATCAGCTAGACAACACTCTCAGCATCTGTGGCCAGATACTGTGTCATGGACTCGCATTGTTTTGCCCCTATTTTTACATTTCCAAACTGCTCCTTAATGAATACTGTAGGCGATAAGGCGTGTGTGTGCGTGTTTGTATGAATTAACTACTGGTGAGTTTGACCGAGTCCAGACTGAGTTTTCCCAGTCCATGTTTCTCTGCACAAACACAGTAAATCATCATGCAGATGCATGGCTGCACACGCAAGCACTATGTGCCTTTAGCTGGAAGTGTACAGAGAGTTGGCACCAAACCATCATCATTAATCATTAGTCTCATTCTGATGATATCACATATTCACTTGTTCTTCATGAGGTCAGCCAATCCTGATCATCTGTGCATTAGCATAGCTGACTTTGGTGAGGATGATGATGGATTTCAAAAATGAATTAAATACTTCAATGACATTTGTAGCAAAATCCATACTGGATAAAATTTTTTATAGAAGTATTAATTACATAATTAATTCATGGAATTTGTAGTAATTTCGACAATTTAAATTTTCTAAATAATTTTAAACAAATTTTAAACAAATGTAGAATGACACAAAACTAAGATTTATATATATAAAATATATATATTATATATATATATATATATATATATATATATATATATATAAGATCTACACTTCTAGATGACTAATCAATTAAGCCAAATCTATAGAGAAAGTAAAAAATAAATAAATAAATAAATAAATAAAATCCATCTGGATATGGAAAATTTTTAAACAAAAGAAAAATGTAATAAAATTAGGAAAATATCGCAGAATAACAAAAAAAGTCCAAATGTAATTAAGAAAATGCACAATTTTCCCCAAATATAGAGTAAAATATTAAAGTAAAAAAAACAAAACATGTTTTATTGTGATTGATTAAAACCACAAACGCACAAAGTGATGCAATCTCTGTTGAAAAACAATCCAAGAGCTGATTTGATCATTTCAAAGAGCATCATTGCAATCAGAATGAAAAGGTCTATTCAAACACCTTTTGCAATCCAATAAGTAGATGAATATTAATCAACTCAATGCTTTACATGAATAACCAATCCAGGATTTGGAATTTGAATAACCCAATGTCACAACACTGTGTCCAAAACTCACCAAACGTGGAGCTGTGCCACCAAGAACCAGGAGTTAAGCGTGTCAGGGAGAGAGCACTCTGGGAGAAAGAGAGGGAGTACAGGACAGCATGAAGGAGAACGAGAAAACACATATAGCCAAACCAATGCAAACTTGGGCTCCGATTCCAAAACCGCTATTGCCTTTACACCTGTTTTTTTCCTCAGCTAAAGAAAACAACATAACACAGCTGTAAAGTGCCACATAAATCTTCCAGGTGCTGCTGAAAGGGTCCTTTTATGCTCACTTCAATGTTTCAGATAAAGTAAGGGGTGTTTAGGATTCTTCAAAAAAATTAAATGAGCATGGCCATAACAAGGTCTGAGATAAAAAAAAAAAACATAATATAATTAAGGACCAAAAACACTTACTTTCAAAAAATTGGTCATAGTTGATTCTTTCTACACAGCATGTATACATGCGCAAGGCAGCTATCTTAATTTTCTGCAAGAGAAGAGAGACATTTGTGGCACACATGATCAAAAAGCCACTCAATCCGGTGTGATCAAAAGCAGAATCTGATGAAATTGACACCACAGTGTTCACATTTACATCCAGTTTACTGAGACAAACATGTGCCCCAAAATGAAGCAGACATGCTAAAGTTTTAGACCGCCATGATGCTGATAACTCTGACATGGAAGTCATCTCAGATTTCACAAAGTGTGGCCTCTGCTTTTGAAAACACAAAACAGGTAGCGGTATGAGATGAAGTCATCATTCCAGCACCAAAACGTGACAGTGTCAACTTCGTTGAGCTGTTGAATGGGGTGTGGAGGCGGGAAATACAACTTGAGACGGTACCAGTAAACTGCAGATGCAAAAAAACCGGGGTTGATGTCCCAAAATTTTAAATAAATAAATAATAATAGTATTTTAATATTGTATAAATAGCATAAAAATAAGTGTATTTTTGCATACCCTTAATAACAAAAATAAAAATAAATGTAAAATATTTTTTTAAATAAATAAAAACAGATCTTTAAAAGCCATTCAATTTTTTTTTCCATTTTGACATTTGCATAATTAAAAAAAAATCCAACCAAATTCTCACGGTGGTGAAACTCAATATATTCATATTATATTGCAGTAATGCAAAAAAAATTTACATTGTGGTAATGAGATCAATAAGATTTAATTATGAACTCAATTATCACAATAATGAAGTAAAAGTCCAATATATATATATATGGCCTAGTGGTTAGAGAGTTTGACTCCTAATCCTAAGGTTGTGGGTTCAAGTCTTGTGCCGGCAACACCATGACTTAGCTGCCCTTGAGCAAGGCACTGAACCCGAATTATATATAATGCAACAAGTTCTGTTTAAGTTCTGTGACATTCACATATGACATTTTATGAGAAACTGTGATCAGATTGGGGACATCAAATATAAAAAGGTCACTATTTAAAAGAAAATCATTTATCAACACTAGATGAGATTGTTTCTTTACCCATTTGTTGTATTTGAGGGGTCCGGTGAAGCCTATGGCCTCAATCAGTTTGGTGAAGGCTCCCACCTCTTCATCTGTGGTGTGTAGTGTCTCTTTAACAGTATGCAGCTTGTAACAGAATATGGAAACATGTCTGACCTTAGAGTTATGGAAAATGCTGATATATCATATACAGTTTAAGGAGGAAATGAGAAGATATATTTCTCGACTTGACCTTCAGAATTTCTGAATCAGAAATGAAATTATTTTTGAGGAAAAATATTAGTTTTACATTTATTTGAAGCTAAAAGTAGGCAACACTTTTATTACATTTTATTATTCCTAGATATACCTAGATAAAAATAATTGAAATTCTATGGCCTAAGAAAGTTCCAACTCTTGATTATCCCTTAATTGGTCATAACATGCCTAATAAACCAACTGACCAAGAAGAATAAAAGTATGCAAATGTTATAAATGTCAATAGTTACAAACTAACATATGAATCAATTTCAAAATAATTATTGCACAATGCACTGACAATAGCACTAATAATTAATAGATGCACTTACTCCTAAGAGGTCAATATATTAATTTACTTTTCTGTTTACCTGGAAAAAAATCACAACCGGTTACAAATATGTGACTTATAATTTAGAGTAGACCAGATAAGATAACTAAAAAAAAAAGGCCTGTGCTATAATCACATACTTCAATATTGTTAAAGGGTTACACACAAATATTCTGTCATCATTTGCTCTAACAGTTAATGGTAAAATAATATTTATAGTAAGTCAATGTGGACCATCTACTGTTCAGTTACCCACATTGTTCAAAATATCTACTTTTGTGTTCAGCAGAAGAAAAAAATGCATACAGGTCTGTAATAGATTGACAGTCAGTAAATTATGACAGATTTTTCATTTTTGGGTGTACTATAAATTTAAAAGAATATTATAATATGTCCAAAATAACATTGTATTTGTTTGTATTTGACATTTTACAAAATGTAGTTTATTTAGATGTTTCTTTTCTAAGTAAAAAATAACGACTGTCGTGCATTTTTGCCGTGACTTACGGAAGACCCACTTAAATATCATACATTCAAAATCTCATATTAAGAACAAGAATCATCAGATTGTTTTTAAAAGACTCTCTTTAAAGATCACAGTGCACCCCCCCCCCCCAAAAAAAAACCTTATGAACTGTAATTTTTTTTATCTTTACAGTAATTTAAAATAGAATTAAATTGGCGCACATGTAAAAGTGCCAAAAACACTTGGGCGCTTTGAAAGAAGGGATGTTTTTATAGCACAGAGCAGATGAAGTAATATTTGAGTTGTCTTTGTGTCTCTTTCAGAGTGACTGCTTATGCTAGGTGAGAGGTTCTTCCTCATACAGTAGCTGTGCATAGAGTTTTCACTTAAATGTCACAAGTCCCTCTGTCTCTACACTCCACACTCAGGAATGAGAATGTCACCATTATTACCAGTGATATATCTGTTTAGCTTTCACTGCTGCACTTTTATGCCTTCGGGAAACAGGAGAAGGTGAGAGGGGCCATACAGCATGGTAGTATTATAGCTGGCCCCTTAAGGAACTCCTGAATGTTGTTCATCCCTATGTCACCCACCTCTGAAAAAACAAGCAAGCAGTTTGGTGAAGTCATACGGGACAGGGATGTGTGTGAGTATAGTTTGTTTAAGACCTATGACCAATATACAGTTCATTATGAAAGAATTGCTTCACTCAAGGTCATATCAGCAAGCTTTTGAAGCCTGTTTATGCCTCGGAGTAAAATAAATAAATAAATAAATAAGAAAGAAAGTAATTGTACTTTATTTCTTGTAACTGCAATTTTATATATCAAATGTGAACTTGTATCACAATCACACATTTGCAACTTAATTTCTTACATTTAAAACTTTTTTTCTCATAATTCCAACTATATTTCAGTTATGACATACTATCTTTCAATGCTACTTGAAAGAAATCTCACAATGTAACAATTTCAAAAGTTGTGAGTTTGTATCTCATCACTGCAACTTAATCCTACATTTGCATCTCATTTCTCATTATCTATTTCTAACCTTTTTAACTTAATCATTGCATTGTGACTTTATTTCACATGATTATATCTTACTTTTGTGACTTCATATCTCAATTTCTCCAAATGTGACACAACTGTAACTTAATCTTATGTTTGCATCTTTATTTCGCATAGTTGTGAATATTTCTCATTATTTTGACTTTAATTATTGCATTTGAGACTTTATCTTATAATTATGACTATTTTTAATTTATGAGTATTTATTGCATATGCAACTTTATATCTCACAGTTGTGACTTCATATCTCTATATAACTGAAACAATCATGTTTGTGACTTTATTTCTCATAATAGCATTTTTCTCACATTTGCAACTTAATTTCGTATATTGCAACTTTGTTTCTCATAATTGTGACTATTTCTAATGTTAAGAACTTTCTTGCACATGTGACTTTTTAATCACGCAATTGCAATTTAATCTTACATATTCAGCTTTATCTCCCATCTGCATCTTTTTTTCTCTTGTGACTTTGTATCTCAGAATGTGAATTTGTATCTAACAGTTGTGACAGTCACATATTTTGGCTTAATTTCTCACATTTGAGACTTTATTGATTTTTGACTTTTTTCATTCATCTCATAGCTAAATTAGGGCAAAAAAAAAAATTGGCTTCCATGATGCATTTCTAAACAGAAGATTTTCTTCACAAATTTTATTGTAAATCTGAGTCTGATATTTATTCATTTACAATAACATGAGGAGTGAGGGATAGTTCACACAGAAAGTTTAACTAATTTATCCATGAATTGCTCACCTGGATTCACATTTCTCTCACAGATACACTGCTATACCTTAACCTCTCTCAACCCATTGATTCCTTGAGAGGGTTCATTTTAAACTCAGTGTGACTCGATGAGAACATTTTTTCTTTCTGAAAACAAAACAGCCTTTTTCTTTAAGTGAAGTGAGGGGTCCTCTCTCCAGCATGTTCGGATTAATAAGGAGTGATTGATGAAGACAGGAGAGGAAACATTCGATTCCTGCTCCGCTCCCATTCCTGTGAGAAAGACCTTGGGAAAGAGAGCTATAAATAAGGAGTGTTGGTCCATGTGCAACAACCATCTTGCTTAGGCACACTGCGTGTGTGTGTGTGTGTGTGTGTGTGTGAGAGAGAGAGAGAGAGAGAGAGAGTCGTAGTGTGTCAAGTGTGTGTGCACGCTGTTGTTATGTCAATTTGGCATGAAAGACAGACCGGCGACAAGGTTTGGAAACAAGGCAAGGAAAATATTGACCAATCATGCACAGCAAAAAGTCAATACATAAGCTTCAAATGTGCTCTTTTTTGCATGATTAGTCCATTACTCAAACATTCACAATAATGCAATGAGTTCAGTGAGTTGAAGTATGTAAAACAGGCTAATATATTCTGGATACGTTTTCTACCTATACATGTATATATTGCTTTCTCCAGTATTTAACTCCTGAATCACCTAGAAATGCATCATTTGGGCTATAAGGTTTGCAGAAATATGTAAATATATGATATCTACAGTTACAAGCTAGAAAAGCATAAAAAGCATGCTGCTTCAGCTTGGTTCGCTTTAAGGGAACATCATAGTTTCACAAATGTTGCATTGTCCTAAGTGTACATTGATTTTTTTTTTTTACTCGACTGAAATACTTGTCTATGAATTAGATTTTTATTGTAGTTATCTTGAAACCCTGAAGTCAAAATCAACAACAAAGAATCGTGTTTTGTCATCTGAGATAATGAAATTGGCAGATAAAACTGTGACCTTCTCCATAAAGTCTAGTTGCACATATCATAAAAAGGCAGAACTCAGCACATGCGAAGTTGAAGGGTCAGCACATATCATTATATTTCACTCATGTGACACAGACGTAGGTGAAACAACAAACCCAGGCCTAATTAGCTGCCATGTGTGTAGAGTTTAGCCTTAGAAAAATAAACCCCCACCATAAAGTGGGTCTAGAGTTGGGGGTATGGCGTAGTGAGGTTGGGTGGAGGTGCCCACAAGGAAAGATTTCCTGAGTTCAGATATTGGTGATTTCATTCTAAAAGTGCTTTTGAATGGAGTTTTTTTTTGTCACTGCTGATGTAAACAACCACTGAACATCTTGTTCTTGACAGCTGTGTTAACAAATTAGCATAACAAACTACAGCTGGATAAACTTGTTCTGAAGCTGTTGTAACATTGATTTAAATGTGCTGTGGTATATGTGATACTCGCAAATTATAAAATGGATTGCACATGTCGGCGCAGCTTAATGATGTTGTTAGCATGAACAAAAAAGGCCTTTTATTTTTATCCAATGCTTAAAGTTGCATTGGTAAAAAAAAAAAGGTCCATTAGATCAGGATATATTTGATTGTTTACATTTATGCATTATGCAGGTGCTTTAAACATTGCATTCAATGCACTTTTTCAATGAGGCTCGAAGCCATGACCCTAGTGCCATGCTTACTTATAATATATTATTTTGCTGTCTAAAATAAACCTTATTTACCCTATATTACTTATTTCTATGCACATTCCTTTCCATAATTCTGCACAATTCATTGGTGCACATAATTGTGAACTAAACTTTTTTTTTTTAGAAAATCAAATGTAGTTTGCTTTCACCTCTGGAAAGACTTTTCTTTTCAGATAATGTTATCCTTCTCATCTCTAAGAGCCAGTTTCACAATCCTCAATTCCCAACTGATAAAGTTAGATGTTCTTAAATTATTCTTGTTGAAAATCCTTTTTCCTGAGAAACACACTACTATTCAGAAGTTTGTGGCTACATTTGGTAAAATCAGAAATATTATGAAAAATAATAAAAATTTAAATTGACTGTTTTGTATTTTAATTTTTTTTTTTTTAAGGCAGTTTATTCCTGAGATGGTATAGCTTAAAGGAACACTACACTTTTTTTGGAAATAGGCAAATTTGCCAATTCCCATAGAGTTAAACATTTCCCAGATCTCCAGGTCTGGCGGTAGCACTTTTAGCTTAGCTTAGCATAGATAACTGAACAAGCTAAAAGTGCTACCCCCAGACCCAGACATCGTGAAAGGATTCGAAAACAGTAAAACTCAACTCTTTGACTCTAGGGGAGTTGGACATTTTGATTTTTTTTTTTTTTTTTTTTTTGAGTGTTCCTTTAATTTTCAGCAACATTACTTCAGTCTTCAGTGTCCCATGATCTGCTATTTAGTTTTTTATTAATTTTTTTAAACTGTGATACTTCTCTCTTGACACTTTGACAAACAAAAGACTTTGATATTTCCTTGAAGTGGAAATATTCTGTAACATTATAAATGACTTTATTGTCACTTTTGATCCCTTTAACATATCCTTGCTGAATAAAAGTATGAATTTAAACCCTATGAAATGGGTTTCTATTTGATTTTGACCATTTTTTTTATTTACACACTAATGAATGAATGTATTACTATGGCCTTTAAAAAGGGGCAAGGATAGATTGATGGATTGCAAGCCCATAAACATGTACAGTACACTAAAGCAACATTGAACATATACATTTTATCAGCAAGTGATTTCGGTATCTCAACCAGTTGAGCAAGATTAGTTGTGAACAATAGCATAGCTTTGTTTTTAGTCATGTAGGGTTGAGGCGAGAAACATCATGGCTATCTCAAATGTTTCACACTAAAAGGGAAACTTGGAAAGGTCTGGAAACACCAAGAATGTACATTCCCTCTTGAACCGTTGGCGTGAGGAGAAAAAAGGTTAGCGCAGACCCTAATACTTCTTTAATTGGTTGACTACGAATTAAATTTGCATTAGTTTATAGCTTTCAAAACAATCGCCCCAGGGCATCATAAACAGCAAAACACTTGCAAACAATTCCAACATGCTCTTGCAAGTCAAATCTCGGAACTCGGCATGCTGTGTAAGGTTGGCCAAAGTTATGGTGAGGATGTTTGGCAGGGCCAGTATTGACACTAGAGCTACTCACAACATGCCTTGTTGAATCTTGGAGTGCTGTGGGTTTCGGTTGACTGCAAAGGCCATTTAGGTCCACCCAGTTCCCAAGTGAGTATATAAGGGTACCACTCAGCTATGTGGCACCGAGGCTGTATTATTATTTTTAGAGGTGGTATAAATGCGACATTTCACCTACACTCCACCCACACTAGATCGAGACTACGCCTGTGTTTATATCACAGTTATACGTGGCCCATTACGATTCATGTCTGCTTTTTTGATGTAACATTTTTAATTCTGATCTAAGCTGTTTTCATAAATGGAAATAAATCAGGTATGTATCAAATATTTTGTAATGTAACTTTAGTGTACACAATTTCCTACAAGCACTGTAAGTCGATTGCAGAGATCATTGGTGCCAATTGTGACTCACAATGCTTTAGGAAAACACAGTCTGGATTGGTACTCAGGAAATTGGTATCGTCGATGCATTCATGGTTCAGACAAAAATATGTAGCAGCACAACTGTTTCAACATTGGTAATAATAAGAAATATTCCTTGAGCAGCAAATCAGTATATTAGAGTGATTTCTGAAGGATCATGTGACACTGGAGACTGGAGTAATGATGCTGAAAGTTCAGCTTTGCATCAAAGGAATAAATTACATCTTCAAATATATTCAAATAGAAAATAGTTATTTTAAATTATAATAATATGCCCACAATATTTCAGTTTTTACTGTATTTTTGATCAAATAATGCAGCCTTGGTGAGCATAAAAGTCTTTAAAAAGCATACATACATAAATCTCACTGACACTTAACTGTTGAGCGGTAGTGTTTTTACAAAAAACTAAATACAGCATGTATGTAAGTAAACACATTTTCACAAAAAATGCCCATTTCCCAAACTTGCCTTTGAATCTAGTGCATTACAAAATAACAAAATGTGTGGAGAATAAATCTGAAGGTTTTCCAGTTGCACCATCCTCTGCGTTTTGAGGCTAATTTGTGACACAATGATTAGGGTATTTCAGCGCATAGTATGCTTTTCTCTCGCTCTTCCACTTAAATTCTCCCTGAAAGTGAAGCGGCCTGCCAACACCCGCTCCAACATGAGCAATTACTCCAACATTGTATATCACACAATTACTCTACAGAGAATCAATTAACAGAGTTCAGTGCTGAAAGCTGAGATGCTGAAAACCTCAGCAATGTGACTTCGACAGCATTGGCGGGAACGTGTTTGTATACGTCGCTTAGTTTGGACTAAACGGTGGCACGGCCACATGTGTTTTGCTTGGCAGCCGCTGCGGGCCCTGTACACAACACACAGCGCTGACCTCATATCTTTCTTGTACTTGGTCACACAATAATAACTCGATGAACGCTGTGCGGGGTTTAAGGGCCTCGGAGAGACCGCCAGATCTGACGCGTTGCCTAAAGCTGTGCAACACTCACTCAGCACTAATTGCAAAGCATAACAGGCCTATTTGTGAAAGCTCGTGTAATGCACGAGGTGTAAGTTAAGTGCTGTTGAGAGGTGAGTGGCTAATGAAATGCTCAACAATTTATCAGCGTCTATAAATCATTTGACTTAATTATCCTAATAAAGTCTTGATTTTATTATCTTATAGAATGGACATATGATTTATTATCAACATCATCATATCTATCATAGAAACCATGCTAAAATACATTAATAGAGTTAATATAATGGTAACTTGGTATTACTCACCTCTTCATGAAAAAATAAACTGAAGAAAAATGACAGTAACATACTGAAAGCACCTCAAACCATTTGAAGAACATCTCGTATTAAACTACTATGGTTTTACAATATTTATAATAACTGTATCCTGGCATTTTTGGCATAAACTGTGGTTTAGAGAGATTTTTCAACTCCTTCTTGAAAAGTTGACCATAGTTTCCGCCAAAATACTACAGTTGCAGTTACAGTTACTACAATAAAACTGTAGTATTCAGTACTCAGTATTAGTCACCACTGTCATAAAAAATAATAATAATGAAACAGTGACAGAAGATTCTGAAACTATGTTTATATGTTCATTTATTTAGGTTTGCTTGCTTGGTCACTGTGGTATTTTAGCAAGACAGTGGTTACCATGGTGAGTTTATAGTAAGGGATATTTCACTATACTGGAAAAAACACAAAAAGCACAAGATATTTTTTTCATATTATAATTCCTACACTGTACAAAGTTATTGCAATTTATACAGAAAATTATATAAAAATGCTTTGGTTAATTGTATGCTTCCTTAACATATACAGTGACAAATTTGTGTCTTAATATTATAGTCAAATGTATGGTTTTTGGAAGTTAAAAACTATGAATTACCATATAATTTTTAGAGAAAAATAGAGAAAATAAATGATGTATTATATTTTTAATAATGTTAATAATTTTGTTTGTTCTTATGTTAACAGTAATGTTTTTTTTTTGTGTTATATTTTCTTTTATATAGTTACATTTTTTGCATTATTTAATAAGCAAATTTTGCTACTTTTAGCAGATTGGTATATTAACATTACAATGAAATTTAGAGTAATTCTGGAAACATTGTAAGTAACATTGAAGTATTTTTTAAGTACAATTTCTTACGACCATACTAAAACAAATTTGTTGAAGAAACAATTTTCACTCAGAAATAGTAATTTTCACAATTAATTACAGCATGTAATGGAATTAAATGTGAAATTTTAAAGACTAAAATAGTATTTTCTTGTAAAATAATATTTGATATTTAATATTTGTGTTATTTACATCATCGATTTTTTTTTTTTACATTGCACAGGCTGCCAGTTTTACTGTAAATTTAACAGCACTTTTTTTTTTAATCTTATCACTCTCTGAGACCCTGTTATCTCCATATTGTTGCCAGGTTGTGAATAAACAATTAAACAATCCCAATGGCCACTCTTGATGCTTTAAACACAGTATACAATGGCACACATCTGTTTATAGTTTGTAGATATGCTCTGGTTTGGCTGTGGGCATCTGAGTTGCACTCTGCTCCCTGTAGCGCTGTAGGAGGCCAACGCTACTCAGTGGCTCCTTGTTTAGTTGCTATTTTATTACTGCTGCCTGATTTTCATTGAGTGTCCCATCTGACTCCTTACAGTGGCAGCAAACAGCTCCCAAATGCAACACTAATGTTACACCAACATGGGACAATTCTGTTCCAGAGGAGAAGACATCAGACCAGTTTAGGGGCTATAACATGAGGGCTTGAGCTATTCAATACCCACTTTTAGTACCAGATCCCTATTTCATACCCTGAATGGTAATTTAAACCCTAACAAGAGTGCAGCCCTCTAGATAGGCTACTTACAATATGGCGAGTTATTTAATAGCTCAGTTAAAACTTGCTGTTCCTTCTTTTCTCACGTGGTTGCATAACAAACAAATACTCATATTTTTGTTCTACCAACTTCTAAAACTCTTACCCAAGGTCTATAAACCGCAAGGAGACACTTAAGCCACACTTAAGTAAACGACACACTGGTATAGTAAAGTTCAACTAGCGAGTGATGTCAGGCAGAACTCAACTGGCAGAGAGATATCGTACTATCCCGCCATCCAGAAGCAGAAATCGAGTGTAAACGCTGAGCCACTGCTGGCTAGAACAGAGAGAGCCTGTTCAAGGGCAGCAGCAATAAATTGTGGTTTTTGACATTTTGTTTTCTTTGCTTCGTTTGTTAAAAAACTATGACGGGGAACCGTCTCCAGAAAACTAAAAAGAGTCTTTCTGAAGACGTTTGCTTACCAGGGAGAATCTTTGCCAACTATTGAATGCAGCCCAAACCATCCAGCTCCTAGATTTTCTAAAGTAAATGTGAGCGTTTTTTGCCCATGTGTTTGGTGTATTACGGTTGCTATAGGTCATGATTTGGGCTTTTTTCCAAATGACCAAAGTAAAATTTGACATCCCGTGCAGCGATACTGATCCAGAACCTTAGTGAAAATAATAGTAATGCTTGCCTTCTAATAATATTAAACCACTAATAACATTTAAATCCTTTATAAACTTATGATATAAGATTGTTAAAATTGCAAAAACCTTACATAATCTCTCACCGCTTGACAGGCTAAATCCTGTTCATAACTAACTGTAATAGATGGTAATGCCATATGAGGGAACAGGTCTCTAGTATTTTATTTTCATTCGTTTTTTTCACGATTAGGTTGATTCCAAGGCCACCACTGTTATAAAGTTTCTGGTCAGATGCGTTCAGAAGTGCATGACCCTCCCTGGAGTCTAAAGCGGTTGGTGTTTGCAGCATGGTGCCCTCCAAAGTGAAAAGGAAGAAGCAAAGTAATCAAAATAACTAAACCCCTCTGCATGAGTTTATTGGCCCGAGGTAAGCGGTCTCAGCCTCTGCTGAGTCATTAAATGTAGAGCTGATAAGTTAAAATGAGTAGAGGGACGATGACATCATGACAGGGCTAAATGGTGTTTTATAGTGTTTCGTTTTTCACTTTGGCGAGAAGTGTTGGGTTTGGACGGAGGCTGCCTGAAGGTTTATGTGTGAAGGCCGACTGTGGGGCGAGTGGTTCATATTGAGTTGTATATGCTTCCTCACAAATATAGTGATATCTGATTACTTGTCATACACATAAACAAACATAAGCATCATATGTCAGTCATTCACTTTAGAACTGTAATGAGTTACAACTCATCAACTTAAATGGGAAGTGTGTCATTTTAGCATCACTAATAAAATTGCAGAAGAAATTATATTCATCTTGTCTTCCATTGTTTGTACAGTCTCACCTGAACTCACTGGTTGAACCAATCTTTTGTTTTTATACTTTTTTAAAAGCACCAGCAAAAGCACTGTTTTTTTTTAACTTGGAAAGATTATTGGAGTATGTTTTCTAAGAAAATATTACTGTTTTTCAGTCTTACTACTTCAAAGTTGCACATTTAATTAAATGTGTTACTCATGGTTTCTTTGACATTTCTGAGTAAAATTAATTTCTACACCTTTTTTTCCCAGTGTAAATAGGAAAGTTTACATGTAAATTCACACTGAAAAGTAAAATGCAAAACAATTACAAAGAAATGACAAGTTACAAATTGTATGAAACATGAAATTTTTTAATAAAAAGACTGAAATACAGTAGTATTTGCTTAGAAAACATACTCCAATAAACTTTTATTTAAAAAAAGAAGAAGATAAAAAATAATTTTACAGTGCAAGATTGCATTTTTATGGTTTCTATGGTTCACATTTTTTACTACCTGCGAGGAACAAATTTTTAATCTAAGAAAATAAATAGCACCACTTTCCTCAATAAATTGCATAATTTGAGTTCATAGCACAAATTTTGCAAAATTTTTGTGTCGAAATTAATGATTCAAACAAACCCTTAACTTTGTCATAAGAATGAGCACTAATGATTATATTGTGTAATGCTTAAGTGTGCTACATTTCCTTTTAATCGTTCAGGAGGTTATGTAATTAGCCTGCCTTGTTTCTTTGTTTTAATTCGTTGTTTATTTTCCTTTTCCAAATCGTGATTTAACAGAAATTCACATCAGCTGCCATCTTGACATCTTGTTTATCTCAAGAAAAAGCGATGTCTTGAATTAATTATGTGATCTTTTGCAAGAACCCTGCTTCGTTTACCTTTCATTGTCTGCCGGCTTGTAAATTGTGTTTGACAGCAGAATTAGATTAAAATTCAAAGGCTTCCTCTCAGACCAGCTCAAAATCATGGATGAAAGCTTGTGTTGGGTTTTAGGCCCGTATCAAGAGTGATGGTTTTCTCCATTCTGTCTAAGATACATTCCATTACTTCCTTTTCGCTATTAGCATTTTCAGTGGTTGAGTAAGATCCAAGGTTTCAGCAGAGGATGCCAAGAGAACTTGCAGTGTGTGTTAGCTTATCTTCATCATCACCTTCATCCTCACAAACAATATTATCAGACCCAACTCTACCCTGACAAACAAACAAAGAAATGTTCTTGCTTTTCATTTCAGCCATCGTTATATCTGCTCAAGCTCTGGCTGAAACAGTCACTTGATTTTAAAGCGAGCAAGGAAGGAACGAAACTCTGATTTTATGGTTTGCGTTTGGGTGGGGGGCAGGTGGATGTAGCCACTCTTTCAACCTAAAAGCCACGACGGGACGTTGTAAGTAAGTGATTTGAATTCTGTGTTTGTTTATAGAATTTGATCTAAGTTCATAATTAGCTTAAACTTGATTATAGGCAAGAGCTAAAGAGAGTACAGCTGGAACTGCTTTTTGGAAGGAGAAGGAAAAATGAAAAACTCAAGTTTTTTTCCTCTCTCTCTTTTACAGAGAAAGCCAATGTTTCTAATTCCACAACTGATGGAACCTGGTTCGGAGGGAATGCTTTTTTTTTTTTTTTTTTTTGGAACTAGGTTAGTTAGAGAAAGAGTTCCTGTAAAAATCCTGTCATTCCTCGTGTCTAGACATTTTTAAGAATGTTGTGCGATTCTTTTCAACAGGATAAAGACATCAAACTCCAAAAAGGACATAAAAACACCATAAAAGTAGTCCATATGACTCAAGATGAGTTAAAATTCAGATTTCACTCACTGCATCGTGTTCTTATGAGAAACAAAGGTGTACTGCTTGGTAATGTCAAACCTGATGCACTTTAATGATGCAATAATTGGGTGAAATAATACTTTTAATTAGACAAGGAATACAAATAATATTGATTTTGCATTACATCACTTGCTTAACAGTGGATCCTCTGCAGTGAATGGGTGCCGTTCGAATGAGAGTCCAAATAGCTGATAAAAACATCACAATAATCTACAAGTCATCCACACCCCTCCAGTCCATCAGTTAACGTCCTGGCATTTTAACTTTAAACTTTTGTTCCAGAGTCCCACGAATACGAGTCCTTTTTTCACAATATTTCTTTCTCCATTAATCTCATCTTAATCAGGTGAAAAATATGCAAAGATGCAAGCAAACACAGTCTAAAACTATTTCTTTCCACTCAACAAGATTTTAATAGATGGACTGGAGGGGTGTGGATTACTTTTATCATTTGTGATGTTTCACTGCACCCATTCACTGCAGAATATCCATGGCTGACCAAGTGATGCAATGATCAAGTTTTCCAAATCTACTCTGATCAAGAAACAAACTCATCTACATCTTGCCTAAGGGTTTCAGCAAATATTTGCATTACAGCATACAGTTTAGTGCACCAAAACTTTCAGTTATGAATAAAATGTATTTCTGGTCAACACTCTCAATTCTCTCCGCTATTTTTATTTATTTTTTGATTTGTATTTTTTTATAAGCCTAACCCTAGTTCTTCCTCAGACAGAAGTTAAGCATGTTTCCCAGTAGGCTTATAAAAACCTGTACACCTTGATAGCTGGTAGTCAAAGTCTAGCTTGATTAGACTGATGATGTGTTTGAAAAAGAGCTTGTTGAGTTGAGCAAAAATGGACACTGGTTGGCTTGTAAAGAGAGAGAGTGAGACAGAAAGGCTTGCAGGGGTTATGGTTAGTTCATGGCACTGATCTCTGGTCAGAGTTGTGTGTTTCAGGTGTTTTCAGTCTGCACCACGGCTCTGTTGTTCCTTTACTACTTAGTGGTCAGCAGGTTTGTGAAAGGGCTCCTTTCTTTCAGCCTGCTACTCCATCAACCCCCTGCTTACTGCCTCTCTCTCTCTCTCAGCCCCGTTACACTGCAAGGATTCATATAGTCACTGAAACCAAGCCAACCAAACAAAGATATCAATTATGCCACTTTGACAATCCAGGTTTTACTTCAACATGCACATACCCACACATTTCTCTCATATCCTTCCATACTTCTCTCCTTCCCTCCTTTACACCTTTTATGCATACATACAGAACAAGGGCTGTCAAGCTTCAAAAGAGACTGAAAAGCACCATTAAAAAACTCTATTCCAAGAGAGAAAATCACTAAATAAACTGTGCATGTAAGCAAAAAACAAATCAAAACAATTGGTGGTTAATGAAGACTTTACATCATTAGCTCTATGCAAGAAAAAACTTAATGTGTTGTTATGGTTGTAAGATGTTGTAACCAACAATTACATTTCACCCAGTTATGTGCTTCTACATAAAACACATTATATTATAAAAAACAATCATGTTTATGAATATTTGTTAAAGGTTTGTTTGTTCCCAGCATGCATTGCAGCACAAATAAATGGTTTGTTTTAGGATTATTGTATAATCCTGATTATATAATTACACGTGTAAATTCATAATTTTGATGCCTTCAGTGTGAATCTACAATTTTCATAGTCATGAAAATAAAGAAAACTCTTTGAATGAGAAGGTGTGTCCAAACCTTTGGTCTGTACTGTATATATATATATATATCTTACTTACATTAAACTTTTGAATGGTGTATTTGTCAAAGGTGGCAGAGTCCACTCCTATAGAACTGTAAATAAATACATACATACAAACATTAACTTGATTAAAGAGCAATGCCAGAGGGCAAGTTTACAGCAAATACCTACTTAAATTTCAGTCTGTTCCTCACACACAGCTATCACATGGCTTCAGAAGACTGCTTTAGAAATGTAGCACCTTTTTCAGATGATCCTCACCTCTCTTTTTCTTTCTCACTACGGTGTTGTTGTACGAGGCTCCATCTGGTTTCTATTGGTGAAGCTGAGAAGTCCAGGATGGAGTAATTGGCTGTTGGCCAGTGGATCTCTTTGTGGGAGACTGCGGACTGAGAGATCTGGACTCAAGGAGAGAAGAAAATGGTGTTGTACCAGGACCGCTTCCATTGTATCTGTGACCTTCGATACGATACGCAAGGACTGACAAGGCAGGATACTCAGCCAACAATACAAACAATATATCAGACTACATAACATAGTTCAAGCAAATTAGAGATTTGAAAAGTGCAGAGCCGATGGTGAGATACTGTTCTGTGGTTGTGATGCTGTTTTGTCTTCTCTGCCGTTTTATTGTTTTTATACTAAAGGATGACTGACCAACATGAGACCTTAAAGCCGAAATTAAATTGATCTACAGGCACATGTTTTAGACTCTGAATTTGCATAAGGAGGGCAAAACTATCTTGTAGCATCAATTGAAATATTTTTTCAGAATTAGAATGTTTGCGTCATGTTCTGGAATTTGTTTTGAATCACTTTTCCCGTTTTTACTCGTTTGTGTTACTCATAATGTAACTTTATGTACTTTTTGACGAAATCATTGTGGGTTCTAAATTTTTCCCATAAAGAAAATGACTACACAAGACAAGGATTTGCAGGAATTTACTTTACAAGCAGATGTCTAGCAACAAATTAGGCTTGTTAAACAGGAAACCTTTATTCTGAACTATTGCTTCATCTATTTTTCTCCATAAAACTCGATGCAGATTGTAAATATACCTCAGGTATGTCTGTGGAATGAGCATCCCAAACCCTCCAAAGGCACAGATATATATATATATATATATATATATATATATATATATATATATATATATATATATATATATATATATATATATATATATATATATATATATATATATATATATATATATATATATATATATATATATATATATATATATTATTATTATTACTAAGATCTACTTTAACCTTTTCACATTAAGTTTGAAATTTATTCCGTTTAATTTCTACCATAGTTTTATATAAAAGTTTCTTATGATCTCCATAGTTGAATTATTTTAAAATTAAAAATATAATAAAATAAGATAAAAAACAATAATATTGTGAAATATTATTACAATTACTGATTTTATTTGCCTAGCATTGACATACTGTTATAGATCTTTAGATTTATATTTTTCCATTTTCCAAAAGTTTTACTAATTTTTCTTACATTTTTATTTAGTTTTAGTTTTATATATTTTTGTACAGTACATCATAAAGTAATTAAAAAAGAGAAATTCAGCTTAAACAAAAAAAAATGTATATGTTTTATTCAGTTAATGTTATAGTTTTAGCTTTATAGCTATAATAACCCTGATTACAATTTCAAATACTTTTTCCTATTTTAATATATTTTAAGATGTTATTTTGATCTATTTAACGCATCTTTGTGGACTAAAAGTATTAATAATTTATTTTAAAAAGATATATATATTTACCCCAAATTATTGAACTTGTGATAAATTATACATTTTAATTTTAAAAAATTTTGTTTTGCATCAATGCTGTTATAGTACTTTCAAAGCGGTGCAGCCTGTTTGCTGGTCTAAGCTGGTTTCCTAACTGAAAAGTACCCAAAACCATATAAAACCAACCAAAAGCCAACCTGAACCTAAGGGCAACTAAGACCTGCTTAGGCTGATTTGAAGGTTAAAGGTCAGTGCTAAAGTGTCTCAACTATTATTATCTGTGCCAAAACAAACAAAACAACAAAAACAAAAAATATGTATAAAAGTTTCTCTATTGTGGTTAGTGAGGTCAATATAAATGTAAACATAATGAAATACTCTTTAAAACCTGAGGTAAAAAATGATGTAGTTTCCTTAAATATGATGTCAGAAAGATCAGACTATTACTCTAAAGCCATTTGTAATCGCATGGCCCAGTTTAAAGCATGCACACCATCCTCTGAATCATTCTTCTTGTGTCTCTTCCAGGAATACACGACTGTTGTTTGTTTGCTTGGATCAGAGCATCTCGGGAATGGTTACCATGCTGTGTGTTTGCGTGGATGCGTATAAAAAGTGTTTATGTGTTGTGCATGTGGTGACGGATGACCAGCGCAAGATTCAAGATGTGTTTTCAGGTATCAGGTTTGAATCATTTCTCCCGTGTGATCAATGCAAACATATGGCAGCTAATAAGAGGAAGTCTCTGCTGTTTGCTGAGGACACTCACGCTTGCCTTTGATAGTGCGTGAGACAGTTCAGGATCCCTAAATGACCTTATCTTAAAACAAAACCAGTCGCTGTTGTGGTGCAGCAGTTAGCAAATAACTTTTGTCTAACTGAATATATTTTCAGCAAATATTTCTGAATATATTTCAGCATCATTACTCCAAAAGTGTCACATGATCCTTCAGAAATCATTCGAACATGTGCCGATTTGCTGATTAGAATTTTTTTTCTTATTATCAATTCTGAAAACAGTTATTATATAGCTGTTATTTGAAATACTCTTTTTTTTTTTAGAATTGTCTTTACTGTCACTTTTGCTGAATAAAAGTATTAATTTCTTTCAAAATGAACTGTGCCAATCCTAAACTTTTAAACAGTAGAGTATACTTAAGAATCAACATAAATGAGAAAGAGCAAAGAAAAAGCAACTATTTAAACAATAAAACTCTCCTCTTGTTTGTGCTGATAACACAGTTTTTGGGGCTGCAGATCTGAATCCAGGTTTTATATAATCCTTCTTATTTTTTCAGCTATTTATTACATTTACTTTTGAATATAGTCAAAAAGATGAGAGATATATGATGTAATTCCACTCCACTCCTGCTGAACACTGAAGACCCCATGTTAGACTCTTAACAGCTTGAGACTGTTATTCACTCTACAACACACCTGAACCGAGTATTTTAAACTGCAAATTTCCTTCCACCAGACGTGTGGTTGTGATCCCTACAGCTATATTTTATACGCTAGACATATTACTATTTGCTAGAACATATTATTTATTCAGAAAACTTTTTTAATGTGATGAATGCACGACTCAAACCCGAAGACTCAGGAGGTGAACTAATCATTTCTGTTTCCTGTACAGAACCTATTGGATGTTGCGGATGCATGGTCAACACAAAATGAACGAATCCCATTCTCCAGTCATATTAAAGATTCATTTGTGAATGAATTAATCGTTCAAGAACCATCCATCACTAATTATTAATAATTGTTGCTTTGATGTTCTGTCGAGCGTGTAAAATATGTAGTTTTGCGTGTTGTGTTGTGTATACACTCAGTGCACCTGTAGGTCTCCAGCTGATTCACGTTATAATTCTGGTACAGTTCTAAGTGTTGGGGAGTCCCAAAACCAAATTATGAGCCTTTCAAAAAGCATCATAAGGATACTTTAAGATCTTTTGGGTCTTTTAAGAGCTGCAGAAACCCTGCCTTTTTTCACTTTTATTGTGATTTTTAGTTCTTTTTTGCAGCCTCCAGTCCCCATTTATTGTAACTGCATTGAAAGAGTGACCGGTTTCTTCAGAATCCTCTCTTTTTTTCCACAGATGAAAGTAAGTTATACAGTTTTGGAACAAGTTTTGGAACAACATGAGGGTGAGTAAATAATGACGAAAAAGTTTTATGAACTACCCCTTTAGTAAAAGCAATTAATATCTCATTTGAGATTTTTCTTTCCAACATGAGGGAACAGCATTAAAGATCTAAAAATGAAGCATATTTCTCCACTTGGACTCCTCTGTCTCTCTGTCTCTCCTCAGAGCAAAGCCATGCTGAAGGAAATTGCTTTGGAGAGTGCCGATATTTTCATTTTTCATTTCAGGGCTGGTGTGTTTGCCTAGCACCTTGCAGAGAGAGCGAGAGTGCACTGTTTCGAAATGATGGCTAATAGGTGAGAATGTCAGCAGATTCTTGTACTTGTGTGTGCGTGTGTGTGTGTGTGTGTGTGTGTACTCAGTTTGGGGGCCTTGCTGCACTATGAGTGAAGTTAACATTTAGCATGTTAGTCGAAGCCATGTTGCACAAAACCATGATGAACAAATTTTGGTTCTTACATGACTTGTTCCCCCAGGAAGCAGCAGTTCAAGGCTGGGTTCAGATGAAACTGGTAAAAACACACTTAACAAGATCCCTCACTCAACTCATTCATCAGAGAGCGGCTCTATGAAGGCCAACTGCTTCTGATACAGGCTAAAAGAAAGAAAGCATCAAGTACAGGAAGCTCTGACACTGAACATGCTCAGCTTGTAAAATATACATACACACATACACACATACACACATACACACACACACACACACACACACACACACACACACACACACATATATATATATATATATATATATATATATATATACACACACACACACACACACACACACACACACACACATACACATATGTTTGTTTTTGTAAAAAGTAGGTTCATCCCATAGGCGTAATGGTTTTTATACTGTACAAACTGTATATTCTATCACCCTTCGCCAACCCTAAACATAACCCTAACCCTCACAGGAAACTTTGTGCAGTTTTACTTTCAATTAAAAAATGGGGACATTGGTTATGTCCTCATAAGTCACCCTCTCCTTGTAATACCTGTGTCATACCCATGTCATTATACAGAGTTGTGTCCTGATATGCCACAAAAAAGAGCACACACATACACACACACACACAAATATATTTTATATTTTATATATAAATCAGCCAAGCTGGCTGATGAGCTACACTTTGTATCCTCATGTTTTAATACTGGCCAGCTGAAAACTGCCCTAATGAAAGCACTTTTTGTGTGATTTAGGGTATTAAGATGACAGCATGCTGATAAGTGTATGGGTGTGTGCACGGTCCCGAGCTTGTGCGACATCTTTTATAAACTCATATACCTGTGATCATATACCTGTGTGACGGCCAATCATAACAGGAGGATTTAAGGACATGTTTGTGTAAGCGATGGAAATTTCTCAGTGGGAATAACCTGTGCTTACCAAAAGCTCTGATTACAGCTGTTTGAACAGATGCATTATAAAGCAGGATTTTATCATCTAAAACTCATCAGTATTTTAACTTCAGATGCTACAGGGGGTGCACACATTTTACATGGGAAATGACATCACTGTGTACATGAGCGTCAGGTGGTTTGATGCCTAATGCTGCAGCATTGTTTTAAATGGCATAACTGTGTGTTTACTCACCTGGCTTAGGTTTCATACTTTGGCCAAATGCAATAAAAGTTATAACAAAACATACCTGTATTCTCTAGAAATCCCAATACTAGCAGCACTCAGATTCTTTTGACAGCTGATCCTAAACCATGTTATTCCCAGCGGAACCTGTTTTCTTGTTGGAAATCCACTTCCTTTCTATTCTTGGGGCCCAGAAGGCTTCCAAGGAAATGTATGATTGAACAATAATAAATAACGTTAATTGCATGAAGCATGACTTGTGTGATTTGCCACTCCATCAACCAAATAAACCACCACTGATAGATCATGGGTGCACAAAGTAGATCTGGGCCTGAAATATTCTCGTCTGCTATAACAGTGTGCCATACATCAGTGCCACGGGATGAAGTACTCATCTTTCAACAAGCTATAAGCTCTAATGTAAATTCCGCCTCCTCAGCTCCTATTTTAGTCGAGTGTGAGGACAGAACACGTCTGGCATACTACAATAAACACAATAAAACAAGATGTAAAGGACAAAATAAATATTCCCACAGGGTGGCCTGCCGATGTTTTGAGAGACTCCAGTTTTGGTGACAACTGGATTCGTAGATGTAGTACTGCAGGTGTTGGCCACATTGGAAAGAATAGAAAAAAAAAGTCAACGTCAAAGCAGAGTAAAAGACAGGCAGATTACAGTGTGTCATTGTTTAAATCAATTGATATAATATATATATATATATATATATATATATATATATATATATATATATATATATATATATGCAAATTAGAATGTTAACCCAAGGTTTAGGAATGCACATGTGAAAGCTGTATATTAATACCCAGGTTTAACTTATAACCCAGGGTAAATTAAGAACAGTGTGAAAGGTGAAGGTAAGATAACAATGGTTTCCCCTTACCCAGGGTTTAGAATAACCCAGAGTTAACTATTTAAAGTGTGAAAAAGCCCTTCTAAGATAGAAATGAGCTTCCATATTTGTACCCGGCATGATTAGCCTATTTGTGTTTAGTTTCATTAAAAAAAAAAATCCTGATTATAACAGACCTTCGAAACTCCAGTTCCCATTAGTCTCCCACTCTTGTTCCACTAGCAGATGTGCAATGTGGATTTATTACTAAAGCTCAATGTATCACCACTAATTCTTCTAGCTGTGACAGATCTCTACATGGTGTTCTGATGTCATTTAGTGATAGAAAATACGAATTCACAGGAATGCCTTGATGAATGGAAGCAGCTGCCAAATCCAGTGACGGAAGTCATGAAAGTATGCATGCTATTGATCCATCAGGCTCACCTGTGTTTTCTCAAAGCTTGGGGTGGAATAATATCGGCCAATCTGCAGAATGTCAGCACAGCAGCCAAAACCAGGAGGTCCAGGCAAGCTGGGAAGGTTATGCATGAAAGACAAAGGTGGTCTTTGGCCTGACCAAATTACATTGTATTATCAAAGTCTGTCCAGCTCAAGTTCCTGATGCTACAGCTGGCCTCTTTAAAGTTTCTGTTTTCATTAAAAATTAATTGCAAAAATCTATGTTATTTTTAGCGATGCAATATTGAAAGTCTGGTCAGATTTGATAAACCAATACTTATTTTCGAGTTATGAAGAATGTTGCACTTGTTTTTCAAGAATCAAACAAAACTAATTTTTATGCACAAACAAACCCAGCTCTATCAATATCAACAGGGAAAGCACTCTTTAAAGGGCAAAAATACTGTACTAAACTTTATGTGTTCATTCAGGTCAGAAGGTTGTGAATGTCCTGAGAAAATAGCTTAAGAATTATTTTATGGTATTTATATGAAAATTGGTGCATATTTGACATACATGATATATAACTCTTGAGTTTTTATAACATTGTCCAAAAAAAAAAAAAAACTTCCTAAAACTTTTTTTTCTTGATCACTGCTTGCTTGCATCTTTAATTTGTTTTCAAAAAACATGCTATCCCACTATATAACAAAATTGTACAGACATCTGTCAAGGAAATATTAGATTGCATTGGAAAAAAGTTAAACATCGGTCAAGATTTCCTTAGCCAAAGCCAATAACAAGCCAACAAAAATGTTCAGCTTGAAAGACAGGGATGGAGGGAAAGAGAGAGATTAAGGTTTGCGAATCACACACTTCGCTCAAAGAAACAGGAACTCTATAAAAGTGAGAGAGTGTAAAGCCTCTGGAGTAGTGAGGGTCCATTGGCCAATAGACATGTTTTTGTCAGCTTTCCTAAAGTATCACTGTTAAACCTTCAGAGGAAAATGGACGGGCAATTAAAGCTGTATTCAATTAGCTCCATGGGTTAAAACTACTCTGAAATCCAAGCAAGCAGGTGGTTCTGTTTATATGTGGAAACAAAACACGTCTCTTTAAGATTATGTGATACTGTACAATCTGATCTAGTTTGACACTTTGCCACAATCCAGGGCCACATACAGTGACAAGCGAAATGTAATTCTACAAACAAGTCATGTTTCTGCTTAGACAGATGTTTTAATGTTAAAAAAAAAAATCTATATTAGTGCATGCTTTAAGAATATGCTGTAAGGTACAAGAGGAGTTTATGGTTCCCAAAAATGTAAATCTGCTGAAATTGTACTCACCCTCAGGCCATCCAATATCTAAATGAGTCTGTTTTTTCATCAGAACTACAGGTATGGAGTAATTTAGCATTACAACACTTGCTCACCAGTGGATCCTCTGCAGTGAATGGGTGCCGTCAGAATGAGAGCCCAAACAGCTGATAAAAATATCACAATAATCCACAGTCATCCACACCACTCCAGTCCATCAATTAACATCTTGTGAAGCGATTGTAAGGAAAAAATCCACAATTAGGATGTTTTTAACTTTAAAACCATCCTTTCTGGCCAAAATAAATGGGTTTAAAGGTGCTGTATGTACGTTTTTGACTCTACTAAAACATAAAAATAGCAAATGTTTGCAGATATTTAAGAAACATGCGAAGTTAACATACTGACTGTAGCATCTGAAAAACAATGCTACAGTCAGTTATTCTCCTGAAAATGAGCGTTCCATGTCGGAATGTCTGTGTTTGTTTTGGTCTGAGCAACCCGCCCTCTGCCAGTTTATCCAATAGTATTTCGGTACCCCGCTTCAGTCATGGAAGCTGCCAAACGAAAGTGTCAGAGTCAGAGTTGGAACATTCTACCCATTCTAAAAAGCCTCGGAATCCATCAAAGTAAGAAATAAATTATAGTATTTTACACCTCACAATGAATAACAGTATACTTGACAACTGGGCTGCCTCAATGTATGCGGCCTCCGGAGGAATGAGATGCAGATTCAGAGTTGTAAAAATCCACATTATAGGTGGTTTATAATTTACAAACACTAAAAATATTATAAATGTTAACATTAGCTGATCAACTACCAGTGTAAGGCTCAATGCTTTCCAGCATCAGGTGGGCTCCTCCCTCTTGGTGTCGTCAATCTGGCAACCTGCATGTGTGTCAAATCTCAGGAGGAGGAGCCTGTCAATCCTTCATACAGCACGTCTTGGATTTGTTTGTTACAAACTTTTCTCTTCACAAGATATTAACTTTTTAGAGACCTGTGCATTTGTCATTTTGAAAATGTTTCACACTTTAAATTTTGATTTTAATGAAGTTCTATATTTAGACTTTTAGCAGTTCAATTCTCTACCGACAGTAATAATCTATGAATTCATTGATTCAGTAATTAGCAATGCGTTGCTTAGATATACAGATTCGTTATTGTTGTAAAGTATTTTCTTGTCATCAACAACAAAGCAACAAAATTAGAAACAATTTTGTTATCTTCTTGTTGCATTTCGCAGCATATTTTTTTTTTAAGACAGACAAATTATTTGTTGGTGAAAGCAGTTCCTGTTTAGGATGTGCATTGTCTCTCTAGGAAAACCTCTTGCAAAGAAAAATCAATTTGAACTATTTAGTTCTTTCACATTTGGTTTATTATGAATATCTGCTTCCATCAGTTAACATTGTAAATTCAACTTGTTCAAAGTTTCCATTTATATAAAAAAAAAAAAAATGAAAGTGCAGACAAAACTAAACTGTTGTATGGTTGCTGAAATAAATTCTCTCCCTTTAAATGCCATGTTTAAATGTAAATATATATACCTTTCTATATTCGTACAAAATGGTTAACGTCACAATATGCGTTACATGCCGTTACTTTGGAAAGTAACTTTGACTGGATCATCAAAAAACAACTATAAAAACACAATTATTATCCTATTATCCCTTACATCTATTATCCCTTCAGTTAAAGCACTTTAAAAGCAATAGCAACATGTTTCTTTTGTAAAACAAAGATAAAAAATACCATTTACTTAGCGTTGAACTACATGAAATTTTGCTCAATTAAAAAAAAAAAATTATTATAGCGACTAGACATTTACTGAAATTTCAACACTTTAACACATTCTGATATAAAGCATAATGTGCTTCTGTTGAGCAGCTAGTAATGTGAGGACAAAAACATCAACACTGGTGAGTAGTGGTGTATTTTCACCAGCAAGATTCACAAATCTGAAGATATAGTTTCAGCGCTAGTGACTAATCTGACACTGGCAAAAACATCCACTCTAATATAATTATTTATTTGTTGCTTGCAATTAAATCAATTCCAGCAGAATACTCTAATGATAAAGGCTACTTATTGACTGTATTGAATGTAGAAAGATGTGTTTAGCAGCCAGATGGTGTAGTTATGACATCTACCAGCAGGGGCAAACTGAGCCATGCTTACCAACTAAATGTATTAGTAGAAAAAGCCTCAGCTAGTTTTGACTCAAGAATCTGAGGCGTTTAATTGGCACATTGACACAGGTTTGTGTAAACAAACAATTACAGATGTTACAGCAAAAGTGTTTTCTTGTTCTGAATCCTTTATGTGAACCTCCTGCTGTTAATATCTACATGTTAATAATCTATACATGACAGGGTTGTGCAAAATTCAGAATGGAAGAATGTGTTTAATTTCAGTTCATAAATGTGGTGAATCTACTGTAAAAAATTTTTTACATACATATATATATATATATATATATATATAAATCTGTAAAACAGGACACAATGATTACAGTGGTTGTTAAGAAACATTTTTTAAAAAAAGGTTACTAGAATATTGAATTTGTCAACATCAAGGCTTTTAATCAGGGTTGGCACCAGAGCTCAAAAAGTGAGGGGTGGGGGGTATTCACTTTGAAAAAAATACTACTAGTAGTGTAGATGAAGTAATTTTGAGGTGCAACAGATACAACAAATAAAATGGTAAAAACACAAACATAAAACTTGTAAATAAAATACATTTTTATATACACTTAATAACATATAGCCTATAGTTTTATAACATATAACATATAACATATAACATATAGTTTTATAAATAAATAGGGTGTTTGTCAGCTGATTGCATGCCATTGGAGTTTCCAGTAAAATAGCCTACTGGAAGCGCTGTAGTTTTGCTGTAGCTACTAAAGATACAACACACAAATAAAATTAGAAGTTACTTGGTAAGTGATGTCATAAATACACAAGCCCAATTTTGTTTTAATTGTCAGAATCAATCGTACATAATCGTATTTAAGCCAGATTCGGTCCAGACTCTGTTGCTATCTGGGAAGCCAAGCATAAGAATACTAAATTTATTATGATTTTTTTACCAATTAATTGCATACTTTAATTGCGACCCACCCCCAACACCCACTCATTTATGGTGATACGGTAAAGACATAATTTGCTGTAAAAAAAAATAATAATAACTGCAAAGTGCAAAGTGTTAGCAGTTTGGAGATTCAAGAATATTAGCAAAGATTATTAGAATTCTTTATTAAGCCACCACTGTTCTGTTTGCTACCTCAATTCAAATGCAAGAGTTAAACTGGAATTTAAAAGATTCTGAATTCTGAATGGTGCACAACCCTGGTCCATTCTGAATGCAAGTGTATAGGCTAAAGGTTATAGCAAATTGAACAACAATACGGAAATCATACTCTTGATTTTTGGCTGAATAACTCATCATAAAGAAAGTCTTGAAGTCATAAAGATTTAAAAGGTTTCCATTCCGGTTGCTTTTTAAAAGTCTTCAGAATATCTTGCTACCTGCACCCACAGCTCTCCACCACCATGTCCTCGTACTGCTTGTACACCACGTTATTAGCCGAGTCAATGTACAGAATACTGATGGGGCTGAGTCTGGTCGGGACGCAGCAGGTCGGTGGGGTGGATCTGGGATCCATGGAGTTCATGAGAGTCTGGATGATGGCGTGATTGGTAGGCTCCAAATGGGAGCGGATGGGAAAGTCACAGACGCCGTCGCAGTGGAAGGCCTCGTACTCCAGAGGGGCGATGATCCAGTCGTCCCAGCCCATTTCCTTGAAGTTGACGTGCAACTGCTTGCGGTTGCACCTTGGTATGGGATTCTTGGATGGTTTTTTCCCACGTGGCAGCGGTGCCCGACGCATCCTCCGCTGGGTAAAGAGGTACTCGTAGACGGTCTTGTTGTCGTGACCAGAACGGGCTTTGATTTCATTGTAAAAGAGCCCTTGATTTTTCGTACGCCCAAACACCACAAAGAAGGCTTTTTCCTTGGATTGCCTTCCTGTCCGACTCAGGCCGAGTAATCGCAAATCAAGCAGTCGGCCTTGATCGACTGCCTCCAGCTCAAAGCAAAGCTGTGGAGTGTTTCTAAAGTTCTTGAACAGTTTCCAGATGTCAAACACTTCCCAGTACAGGGCACTACGAGGGTCGATAGGTTGAGTATGCAGCAGGACAGGTCTGTGCTTACCTGAGGCACAGGTGTACATTTTTAAAGTTGCTATGCCCTCAGTAAACGTGGCCTTACGAAAATCCATGTGCTTTTTTCGGAGGATGCGCAGCTCTGCACCCAACAGACCATCCTTCTCCATTGAGCTGATATTGAACAGGTACCGCTGACGCCTCAGGAGGGCTGCACGGTCATCTGCAAAAGTTAAGGTCAAAGATCAATAAAAGAGTCATTGCATTTCTTCATTTGATTCATTTTTGAATTCATGGTTTTATCTAGCATAACACAAAAAGGTAGTACAATTAGATTTTCATATACCATTTTTATAATTCCATGTTTTTTGGATGTTACCATGTTAATACCAGGTTCTTGTACAAAGTATTATAGTGATGTTGAACAGTTTTGGACATCTGCAATGGTATTACCTTAGATTATAGACAGAAATTATGATACTTCCATGTTTTTTACCATAGTAATACCCTGTTTTTTGCACATTCTATCATTATTTATTTTTTATTTTTTGGGGAAATGCACAATGTTTTATCATATTTTTGAATGAACTCATTGATCGAACAGCAACGTACTTGATATTTTCCACAATCAAGCTCAAACATTGTGATTGTGTGTGTGTCTGTATGTGTGTGTGTGTGTGTGTGAGTTTCTAAAAGAATGCAATGCAATATGAAGGCAGTGCATTATAAAAATCAAAGGTTTAATTTTCTCCAAGAACAGTTTCCTTTCAAAAGACTATTAAAACCAGACGACCTCGGCCTGGAGATCACAACATACTGTAAACACAGCATTATTATCAACCTGCAGCTATTTACCAGTGGGCCTACCACCGTGACATATGGCTTTCACTAACATAGGCTGAAAAGACCATCTGAAGCGCACGGAGAGGGACAGAGAGAGTGCAAATGATTAGTGCTGTGTGAGTGTGTGTTTGTTTGTGTGTGTGTGTGGAGATGTAAATTACACTCAATGGATGTAAAAGGACATTATGTGCGGTGGACTTTTAAACTTAGAAAAAAGTACTTAGAAAAAAATTTAAGAAATAGTAATACCAAAAATGGCAATTCTATCTCCTTGTACGCACCTTCATGTCGATCCTAACCTGTATGAAGTGTATGATCTCCAAAGGAAGATATTTAGCAGAATGTTTCAGTCTGTTCTTTTTCATGCATGGAAGTGAATGAAGATCTAACATCTACTTTTGTGCTCCACAGAAGAGGTCATACAGTTTTGAAAAAAACGAGCATGAGAAAATGATAATTTGTAGGGAAACTATTCCTTTAGGTGAGGGGTAAATGCATGCATTTTTTTTTTTCGTGTCTACAGAGGATGTGGTAACTACAAATCTGCAAAAGGCATCAACTAAAACCATTCAAATCTTCTGAGGAGTCAACCTTGGAGCTACATATAGCAGGGCCATTTCAATTCCGTTTTAAACAGATTTACTTTGAAAAAAATAGAAACATATTGAGGCCACCTACTTGTAACCGGCCCAGGAGTTTATTTACTTTAAGCAGAGGTCCATCAAAAGTCTTAAGCCAGATGCATATTGACACAGTTGGTTTGGGTCAGAGACCCAGATATAAAACAAAAACAAATGATTGTGCCGATTTAGTGTATATGCAATACTAAGCACAAATAAGATGTTTTCAAAATATATATCCACCAGCTTTTCTTTTGTATAAACAGAAAAGGACAATTTAGCGTAAATGCAGCAGATTTCAAATGGGTAGCTGACCTGACATTTCAAGCAGTGACAGCAGTCTCCTGCCGTTTGCTTATATTATTTGAGAAATTATATACAATTTAAACTCTATGGGATATTTACTCCAATAAAGACTATTAATTTTACCTGCAAAAATCTAAAACATGAGTAAAGATAGTGGTGACAACAGCTAAAATATTCACTTCGTCTTTTAAAATCTATTTTAAGTTAAAATATTCTAAGTAACTAACCAATAGGTAATAGGGAGACTAATAATGTGGCTAGTTTCAGTGGGTGATTTATAAAAAAATAAATTAAAAAAAAGTAAAATCTAATCTCTCTCTCTCTCTCTCTCTCACACACACACACACACACACACACACACACACACAAACACAAATTAAATTCTTAAAATATATATTCACCCTCATATTCCATGGGGAAAAAAATATATCTGTACATTTATCCCAGTGGGGCATGTTGTCACAATATATGTGGCAAGTTGTCTTTTTTGGAAAATGCTATTAAATAGCTAATTATGGCCTTTTCAGCTCATTTTAAATAGTTAATATACAAAATTATTCATGAAAACAGCTAAATGTACAGGGAAATAAACGAATTAATAAAAATGTTACATACGATAACATGAAACAAACCATTGCGATTTTATTGTTCATCCATTTACCCAACAACATAATTTTGTTAATACACTTTACACTTAAAATATTAAATATTTGAAACCAACATGCATTCAACATTTGATTTAAAACTTCACAGCTACTGAGAATACAGTCCTTGTGGCATTTTACCAATGTGACAACTTGCCCCGTTTGTGCATAAAACATTTATCTTGTGCAAACCAGAATAAAGAGGTACACCATACCTTGTCCTCTATCTACAAAGCTGGTGATAGTATTGGCCATCCCAGCCTCGTGCAGGACGCTAGTGTTGACCTCTCCGCTGGTCAGGGACCAGTACAGCGACAGCATGTAGTCATGGGGCGTCACTAAAGGGTGTTTGGGTTCCACGCTGGTGTTTTTCGCTCTCAGATGCGCAGGTGCCGGTGCGATGCTTTTCTTCACGCCAGCATTGGTCTGTCCAGCCCTAATCGCAGCCTGCGCGACTGATTTGTGCGCAGAAACTCCTTTATTGTGTCCCGCTTGGTGTTGGATGCTGGAAGAGGATGCGACCCTCGCCTCATCCTTGGGTACCCAAGAGCGCGCGGCCTCCCTGCGCCCTAGACTCACAGAGACCGCAGCGCGACCCGGGTTACCCTCGGCCTTTATCAGAGGTGGACCAGCCCGGATGCGAGAGATCTTCGCGTTGTCTGAGGACTTAACTAGCGTGCTCCCGTTGCGCGCCACCGGTAACCGTGTATTGGATTTGGCCGCCCCGGTGCCCCTGTTACCGGCCACTCCGGCGATGGAGAGCGCCTGCGGGATGAAGTCCAGGAATAACAGAATCCAGAAACCCAATAAAAGAGGGAGACTAGTCAGAACTTTCATCCTCTGATCTTCCTCTGAGTTTCGGTGATGGAAAATTGCCCAACGACTCTACCATGAACGGGACTGAAGAGGTAAAAATGAAGCTTTGGAAATGTCTGAGCGATTATTCTGCGCAAATCATTGCCATGAGCCCCCCTCTTCAGAACCATAGTGATCCAGCTCTCTGTCAGAGTCGAGATCCAGGAGTAGGTACAAACGCGCAGTGTCTCTCGGTGAAGTCCAGCGGTTCTGCTTGATATCTTGTGTGAGACTTGTATGAAATCCCACTTTTCCAAGAGGGAAGGATGGCGTAATGCGCTCTTCTCGCTCACTCTCTCTTTCTTTCTCCGAGTTTGAACATGGTCCAGTGAAAACAGCACGCGCGCACACACACACACACACACACTCACACAGACACACACACACACACACACACACACACACACACACACAAACCTGCAGGTGCTTAAGTTGTGCGCAAACCTGAGCGCAGGAATTCCAACACAAACTAGCTTAATTACTCTCTGATGTCATGCTGTCCAGATTCATTCAACTGCAATATTACTTCTTAAAGCATGCGTCACTAAATACATAAAACCAAAAGCTTTGCATAAGGTCAAGAGAATAATGCGCTGCTTAGGTCCTCAATTTATGAGCCACGGGACAGATCTGATATGCAAATGATCTATGTATTAAACATGATTTTATATGCAATCTTCACGGAAATAAAAATGGTGAAGAACTTTTCACCCATAAATTGCTAGTTTCACAATCACTTAAGAAACAGCACATAGCAGACTGAAGAGAACATCCAATTTTGAAATGGAAATTCTTATATAGTCTAGTACTTTCTATTAAAACAATAAGTTATATTTTAGTTTGGTCTGTACTGTATATATATATATATACAGTACAGACCAAAAGTTTGGAGACATTACTATTTTTAATGTTTTTGAAAGAAGTTTCTTCTGTTAATCAAGCCTGCATTTATTTGATCAAAAATACAGAAAAAAACAGTAATATTGTGAAATATTATTACAACTTAAAATAATAGTTTTCTATTTGAATATAGTTAAAAAAAATAATTTATTCCTGTGATGCAAAGCTGAATTTTCAGCATCATTACTCCACACATTACTGTCACATGTAACATCCAGTCTATCACATGATCATTTAGAAATCATATAATATTCTGATTTATTATGAGTGTTGGAAACAGTTCTGCTGTCTAATATATTTGATGAATAAAAGGTTAAAAAGAACTTCACCTATTCAAAATAAAGAAAATCTAATATATATTCTAATAATATATTTTCTTTACTATCCCTTTTTATCAATTTAACACATCCTTGCTGAATAAAAGTATTCATTTTATTAACAAAAAAAAAAATAATAATAATAATTACTGACCCCAAATTACTGACCAGTAGTGTATATTGTTATTACAAAATTTTTATATTTTAAAAACATAACTTCTTTTTTTTTTTGTATTCATCAAAGTATCCTAAAAAAGTATCACATGTTCTGAAAAAAATATTAAGCAGCAGAACTGTTTCCAACTTTGATAATGAATCATCATATTAGAATGATTTCTAAAGGATCGTGTGATAATGATCCTAAAAATTCAGCTTTGCATCACAGAAATAAATGATAATTTAAAGTATAATAAATTTAAAAACAATTATTTTAAATTGTAATAATATATCACAATATTACATTTTTTTCTGTATTTTTTATCAAATAAATGCAGGCTTGATGAGCAGAAGAAACTTCTTTCAAAAACATTAAAAATAGTTATGTCAAACTTTTGGTCTATACTGTATATATAATTATATATAAAATAAAAACAAGAAATAAAATAAATACATGTAAATAAACAGAAATAAAGAAAAACAAATGGAGATAAATAAATAAATAAATAAAATAATAAATAAGCTATGTTTATTAATTAATTAAATAAATATTTGAGCTCAAATTATATTATTATGTGAGCAGAAAGCATCTATCGACCAATCAGAATCAAGTATCCCAGAGAGCTGTGTAGTAATATAGAGGTAGTTTAACACTAAAAGATTAAACAAAGTGAATGGATTTAAAATTCAATTGCCACATCATCTAAATATCATCACACTGGTATGAGGTCAGAGGTCACATGACATGTTTTAAGTTTCTGGGATGTAGAAACTGGCACTGCACTCTGTTTCTACTCAAGCTTGATCATACATTCGTATTTAAAGCCTGTGGAGAATCAGTTTATTTCCTCAAGTCAAATATATGGACTATTGGTAATGCTAGGTTAGACACCCACACACAGAATTCCAATCCTTCCTGAACATTAAAAATATTCACCTCCATAGACAAACAGATGAGGCAATGGAGAGTGTTTTGGATTGTGTAGGTGAAGCTAAGGACACACACACATAAACATGCTCATCCAGGGGTGAAAACTTTAGCGCTGGCCAGCAAACTGTCTGAGATGTTCATCTCTCAGCATGTTTTCAGAAGGATGGAGGAAACATGGCCTGTGGTTTAACCCACACCCAGACGCTTGGATCACCAGGAAGATTTCTTCTGTCAAAGACCACTAGTGAAAATACTTCCCTTGTGCATTTTTCTCATTTAATACAAATGTTATCATTACAGATCTAATCTACAACTGAATTGACAGTGAATAAAAAAAGGCAGCATGCATTCTTAATATCTCTTCAATGACACTCAAAATGACACAGAAAACCTGATGTTCATGCGCTTCAGCATCATTTGAGATGTTCCAATCTTGAGCTTCAATGAAAGCCCCCTAGAAATAACAGTCACCTAGAAATAATAATAATAATAATAATATAAAAATGCATTATTACTTTATTATTTGTCATATTTTATTGTTAATATGTTATAAGTTTATTATAATATTATTATATTTTATTAATAATAAACTAGAAATAATAATAACTAAATATTTTTTTTTTATTTTTTTTTAAACATTTGAATAAGTATATTCATATGTTTTATTATTTATTATATATCTATTATTTTATTGTTTATTTTATTTTATTATTAATACATTGTAATATTTATTCAAAGTTTATTTTATTTTTTATTAATTATTAATTTTACTTATTTCATTTTTCATCAATTGTATTCAATGTTTATACATTGAATTATTTATTTTAAGTTTATTTTTTTATCTTTTATTTTATTTTATGAATAATAATAAACTTCAAATCATCAACACAATGTTTGGTTTAATCCTTAAGTTTTATATTCAGGTTTTGAATCCCAGATTTTCAATGTGCTGGCAGATATCTTTGACTCCCTTCATGCCACGCTGGTATCTTTGCGCGGAGAAATGTGCTGTCGAGGTGTTAACCACAGACATTTCTCAGGTGTAGTCGGGACAAATGAAATATAAAGGCCTTTTGTTCTGGAGGAGAAGCCACAGTCTGCTAATATACAATATGCTACTCAAGTTAAGTTTAAAGATTATCTGATATTTCCATGTTTTCAGCTGCAGCTTGTTCTCCTCATTGAGAGTATAATGAATGTGTTGCTGAACCTGTCTTGTTCATTCAAATATTTGGGCCACACCATTACTACAGACGATTGATTGAGCTGCGGAAACTTTTTTTTCAAAGACAGACGGAAAAAAAAACTGCAACATTGTCCCCTTTTGGACAATTAAGTCTATTACATGCAACAAAAACAAAGGAAAAAAGAAGGTCAAAATAAGTATGACTATTACATTTTTAATTAACATGCCCGTCGGGGTTTAAACACTTTATAAAAATCTAAACTAAAATACATTTTATACAGGAAAACAATTAAACTGGACTGAAGTTTGTCATTATTCTTTGAAAATCCTCAAAAACTACTTTGCACAAAAAATATAAATATTTGTACTATAGGCTATTCTCAGAATTTGCGTATAAAATGGCTTTGAATATGGTTTTTTATGATGAATTTAATCTGAAAACCACGATTATATTCAGTACATTTATAACAGATCTACCGCAGAAAGGATCAAGGCTTAATATATAATGTCTTTAACAAACCAGCAGGTGGCAGCAAGAGGCAATTTTTCTAATGCTGTTCGCATATGAATGAATACTAGTGCACTGCACTGCTGTCTACACACTATATAAAACATACATGAAGATAAAGTGTGATAGACTCGAGTCATCTTGAACTCGGCGAGAAATTTTAGCATTTTAATCTCGCCCACATCTGTCTCACAACAGTAAAGAAATGCAGTTACAAGACTGCAGTCTTTTCTTTCTAGCTTTGCCTGCAGTAGGCAAACTTTACGATGCACACACAGGCGGCCAACATCCTTGTGCAATTAAACTGCTCAGCCTTATCTTTGTTTGCTTTTCTTGTTTACTGTCCTTCTCTGACCTGTTCCTCATATCGAGCAGAAATGGAATAATATCATAGCTACACGTCTCTCTGTGAACAGTCTAATTAAATGTGGTTTTATTAACAAAGTTCGGGAGAAGCACGATCAGATAATCATCCAATTTGTCAGAGGTGCATCTCGTTTAGCTAATCATCTTAAATAGCACACAAGCGTATATATATCCAGTCTTCCTACCTCCTGTCCCACGACAGTTTTTTTTTTCGGCATCCCTCCTCCACCCCAACTCACTTCTAATCTATTTATCCCAAATTGGGGATAGGGGGAGTTATTTGGACCCCTCCCCCAGGACAGCACGCCAAAATATGCCTACTATTCGCCTTCAGATTAGATGTAAGGGCGAACTCCTGAATGCAGATTTGGGGTGACATCCTCACAAGATGCAACTGCTTTAAACTTCATCATCAAGATTTAATGGCGATTAAAGAGGTGCATGGTGCCATAGTAAAAGACTGCTGATATTATTAGTCCCTGTCAAGTCAAAATAACAGGGCCATATTCTCTTAGTAGAGTTTTTTTTTTAAAGAGTCTAGGACTTGTTGTCATGCTTTTTAAAAATAATTTCAGTGAATATCTAATTTTATTTGTATTTTTTTAAGCCAATAGACACAAACATTGGCTGCAATTTAACATTTGTAGCATTATTGATAAGAAAAAAAAAACGTAAAACATGTTTTTGATAGGCCAATGTATGAAAAAACCTGTATATAGGCCTAAATATGAGGAATGTATATTTTTTTAAATATCATTATTTATTCATTCATGGACCAGCTATATATATATATATATATATATATATATATATATATATATATATATTTATATTTATATTTATATTAATGTTTTGCTTTAATGATCATTATATATATTAATGTTTCGCTTATTTATTTATTTTATTTATTTATTTTAACCATTATTATATATTTGCTTCTGGTTAATGATTAAAAAAATATGTGCCGACTTGTACAAAACTGAAATATTAGGCTACTGAAGCACTAAGATTAACTTGTCTGTCAAAATATACTGTAATTATAGGCTTGTGGAATTTAGACTAATAATCTTGCAGTTAGTAAGATTTTAGTGACAACAAGGCCTGCAGTTGCATAAACACAGAAACTATGTTAAGACTGTGTCTTACAGAATAGTTTGAATAACTAACAGTTAGCCAAGAGATAATACGTCTTATTTTTCGGATTCACATTAAACCAATCTACCTTTTTGTAACTTACTTTAAAAAAAGTTATGACCAAAAAAATAATTTAGAAGAGTAACTTTTTAAGACTAGTCTAAGCTGTTTTTGCAACCCGCTCCTGATGTTCATTATGTTCAATCTAAATGTAGGGGTTACTTTAAAATGAGTTGAACTAGTTGCAATAAGAAAAGCACAATAATATAGCAAATTCTTTCTATATAGTGCGTTTATATGGCAAGCGGCCGTTTTCTCCTGTGTGTTTTGCCCCACCTCTTGAGTAAACAAACCCGGGCTGGAGTTGAAAGTGAAAAGGCACCGTTCATCTTACAATAGGATTGCGTAATACATGACAGTTTGAACATTTTCCAGAACCTTCCATGACTTGTTTTTTCTGAAATGCATTCAGATGTGCAGCAGGAAACGCGAGCGTTCCGTGAGGCGGGAAAAATGCCCAATAATAGGCTACTTCTTTGTCTAGTCCATTCAACCTGTTACTGGAAGCATGGTTTTTCCCCAACAGATAAAAGATTAACTTATCATGGAAACTGCCACATTTGCATCTATTTTCAATCTGTATAAGATATTTTTACAGCACATCTTTGGAAGATTTAATCAATTGCAAGGGAACTTCCCCGTGCAGGTCAGGTCATTTCATTTCTGTATTGCCAAGCAGGCTTCAACTGGTTTTCCTAAATGTCTCAACCAACTGTTCGTGCTAAATTAGGTAAGGAAGTGTGACGTCAGAGGGCATGTGTTCAACACACCCTGTCAATAACCATTATAATATTGCATTATCAAACAGACGATCAGCCTTAAGCGGTTATAAAAAAAAAAAGTATTTAGCCACTATGCCAAGCTTAACATTTTATGAAACTCATTGTATAACAAAATATCCGACCAAAAAGTGTGGCTAATTTTTTTGGAGCTGCTGTATATAGATATGATCAAGATTCATGCATGACCCCTTACACTTTTAATCAAAACACTTTCTATTTTTATCCTTCAATCCTAAAAGAAAACAGTCTTTATTCTCTTGGTATGCTTATATGTTTTGGTAGCAAAGCAGACAGGCATCAGCATGCTGGATACAGTACACACACACACACACACTTTACAGTAATTTCTCTAGAGGTGGAAATTCCCAGTTTAACACTGAGGCACTTACATTACATACTAAAGTTCATGCAAGATATCTGAAGACTGTCAAAAATAACCACAATGGTGGCTCAGATAGCTTCTGTTTTGAAGGACCATAGCAAAAGAACTTCTGCAGAACTGAATCCTTGAAACAATCCCAAAACATTGTGCAGTACCCACTAAATAAGATTAATAAAATACATTTGAATCCAAGAATCTCCTTAGCTTCAAATTCAAGTGTGTTTGTAAACTGAAGTGTTTCTCATTTCATACTTTTTTCCTTCACTAATGTCTAAAAACCTTTTTATACCACACAGACCCTAAATAAATGAATTTTTGACTTGATCCAGGTGTGCTTTTGATCAAGAGGAAGGACCAGTTGATAGTACAACTCAAACTTTCAATTAGCAATTTTGAATAATCTCGAATCACATCTGAAGAAATATAGTGACATTTTATGTGGGAAAAAAGAAGTTCCAGACAACTTTATTATGTGCATAAAATAGCTTTATTTTCAACAGATCAGAACCTTCATGAAGAAATCAATGATTCATTGACTTCAACATTAGATCAGTGATTTCATCTGGATGTGACCAAAACAAAGCAGCAGATTTTTTTCGCTTTTCTATTTAATCATTTTACACCATGCTAGTAAGACACAGCGCAATCACGTTCCCCTTAACTAATCCAGAACATCCTTCTACGAAACATAAATAGATTCAGCTTAAAAAGTCTAAAAGAAATAGAAAATCTTCAAAAAAAAAAAAGACGAACAGCTTTGAATTGTTTTTTTTTTTTGCACTACTGTATATAAAACAAATCTAAAAACTAAAAAAAATTTAAATAAAATTATCATATGTACAACAGCTGAGAAAGTGGAGTAAAACTCCCGACCTGAAGGCAGGCAATAAAATATAAAAGTTAAATTAATACAAAAAATAAAAATAAAAAAGGAATTTCTACAAAAACACTGAAAAAAAAAAAAAAGTTAGTACTAGCATTGGTCATGGTTCTCAAATGAAACATTTTACATAAAAGGGTTCTGAAAGATACAGATGCAAAGTGTTTCACGAACAGGTTTTATGCCAAAAGTGTATACTAGGATGAGATGCAAGAACAAAAGAAATTATTTTGGCATATAAATATTTGGTAAATAAAAGGCTATCAAGAAATTGCTAAGTATCAATGTTTTACATTTTATTCAAATGGCTATATACAGATCCCTGGATGTACAAGCCTGTTTAAAGTGAGCTGATTCTCAATCAACATCTGTACCTGTTAAAGGAGCTTAGCAGACAGTCAAGCAGCACTATAGTGGATCGAGTCTCTCGTCGCACAGAACCAACACAGCAATGACATACAGATATGAGGAATGTACCATAACATGGTTGAAATGAGTATACATTACTATAGCACACCGATTTCAGGTTTGCTCTCACAGAATTTAGCTTCAAACATATACTGCATGCCCTTAATTTGGTTCCACTTCTGATGTTTTATTAAGGAGATAAAAAGTTTTACAGCACACAGATTTAAAAATAAAAAAGACATCTGATAACGTAACCATCCCTTCTGTAGCACCGATCGTGACACTGACTGTTTGTCATAACGGCTGGTTCAATGGTCAATCCAAAGCCTTTAACCTGTGAACGGCTCCATTGCACCGTGTAGTGTTTTATTTAAAAAAATATAATGGACACAATGGGCCACATGGTGAAAAGGCAATATGTGTGAGAGAACAAGACGACAAGAAAAAAAAAAATGTATTTGAGCGGTTTGGCAACAGACGCTATGCCCTCGCTTTAAGATTTCGATGCAATTGTCCAGGCAAGAGTTAATTATTTGTGTGAGGTCCTTCTGTGGTTTTCGTGGTGTGTGAGGTTGGCGGCGGCCCATCAGGCCGAGGCACTGTGTGAGCTTATAGTTCAAAAGAGAGGGAGAGAAAGTATGTGAGGGTGTGGATGCTCATGCATAGAATTCTGTGGTAGGAGCTTTCTTGTAGATGGGCGTCCTGCCCAGGTCGTAACTTCCTTCGTCTTTCTTCTTGATGCGGAGAACGAAGTGAACCAGCAGGACGATGAGGAGGATGGCGAAGACCAGACCAACCGCTGCACCTGCAATAACAGCTAGAAAACAGAAACAGAAAAATGTGAGAGAGGCATAATCTACAGACACAGCCTTAATGAATACCAGCAGCCTGTGTGGATTTTATATATATATATATATATCACTTGTTATTGTTACTGTATCTTTAGTGCAGAAAGTAACATAAAATTACACATTTTTGATGGGATAATAAATAAAAAAAAAAGGACTTTTATACTCAGATTTAATAGAATAAAATTTCCAATAGTACTAAAATAACACTGGAAAATACTGCGTTAGATGAAACAAACCACCGGGATTTATTTTAAAGCAAAACATTAAGCACTAGGGTACTAAACGTTTTTTTATATTTAAATATTCAAATGTTGCCTAATAATGTTTATTAATTGTATTTACTTTGCACATCAAACTCGAACTAAAAAACGCGTCTCCTCACCTGCAAGCATCTCTGTGTTGTTGAACAAGCTGTCATCTCCAGCATGGGTCATGTGCACTCTGCTGTCTTCAGGAAAGCCCACCTCATTGCTTTCAATCAAAACTTTATTATCGACAGCTGGCTTTGGTTTGAATGAATCCTTCAATTCAGGGATCTGGTTACTATTGAAGAAAGTCTGAGAAGGGAGAAAACGATCACAATAAAATTTATATAAAAATCAAATCGGTTGCATATACAACAAAAGTCTGTCATATGAACAACAAATCTGTAATTCAACTCATGGTTTCATGAATCATAAGCATGCATAAGAAAGAAATGGCAATTCAAGTTGGATATGACCCAAAGTAATGAATTTTAAATCACTGAGTCAGTTCAGCAATCGGCTCATAAGAGTCACAAATCAGCCAGAAAACACTGATTGCATTGCATATTTGTTTTTATATTAAACTAGTGCATAAAATGCAATAGAAAGCAATATTTACTGTAATGATCAATTTCACTTTAAAATTTGTAACTTCTTGTAGGCAAAAACCTCATTAATTAAAATTCTTGTTCTATTTCCTAACAGGCATTTCTGTAGAATACTAATAGTTGTTACAAAAATCATATCTACCTCGCTGTCTATGGGTCCTTCTACAAACCCAGAGCCTGAGCCATCATAATTATCATAAACTTCTTCATCATCATAATCATCATCGTCCTCATCGTCAGTTGGGTTTACAGTAGTAATCTCAAAATCTTCATTAGGAAAGTCGCCGGAAGACTCCAGATCATCATCGGGCGACTTGTTTTTCAGAGGTATCCATGTTTCAGTTTCTCGTACCTACAGAGACAAATAACATACATGAGGACAAATCACCAAAGAAAAATTTGCAAAATCACTCTTTCATAATGTAATCCAATGCAAACAAAGGTAACTGAAGGAACAGTCACAACTGAGTGACACAAGAATGATTTAGAGACCTCATAAAATCAAAACTGGGGTTTTAAGGCCTGGTGTAAAACATCTTATCACTTTAAAAGATATGCAGGTTACTTTGGCCTATGGCATAATGATTGTTCTGAGAGCACAACTTAATTAAGACACACCAACGCTGTTAATCACCTTAGAAGAGCCACCACTGTGAATGGGTTTTAAACAATTAATAGACTAAGCCTATTAGCATAACAGGAGGAAGTAGATCACCCGAACTTATGTTTTGTCTCTTTCAAGACTCTTTCCATGGAAGTGGCCATCTTTTACTGTTGCTATGATTGCAAGAAATCAAGTGTAAATAAAAATAAATTAAATTCTATTCTGAATAGTACATAACTGTGATTCACACAATACTGCATTACAATCAATTCACTCTTGACCTTGAAGCGGGCTGGAAAGATAAGAGGCAAGTTAGTGCAGGTCTGGAACCATAGTGTACAACAACAAGAATTCACCAGATAGGGGCTGAGGGTCTTTATCTGTCTCTCTCTCTCCTGCTCGCTGTCAGAAACAGATTTAATCGAACAGATCTCACTGAAGTTTCACATACCAGGAAAGCAAAAACATTCATAATGCACAAATGCACAGATGCACGCTCACGGCATAACCACCTTAGACAAATTTACTGAGAGTTTCAGTAAGGCAACAATGACTTCAAGTTTCTTAAATACTGCAAATGTAATGCTTAAAATGGCTCTAGATGCAATAGGGAGGCGTTTTTAAAACGGAGACTGGGGGGGGGGGCTGATTGACTCATTTTCCAGGAAAAGCAGGATCATACAAACACCACATGAAACTGCATGTCAGCTCTAGCCTGCTCTGTTGTTCGAAGACAATAAAAGAAAAAGGGAGAGCGAGAAACAGAATGACAGAAACCACAAGAGGGTGTGGGGAAAGAGGCCGACATACTTTATGGTTTCTTTAGCTTTAGTGCTGTGAAACCCCACTCCAAAATCCCCCCGCGTTCTGAGGTACTCAGCTAGAAGAGTACAGCGGATACTCTGAGAAAGCCGTGGTTCAATTAAACCAACGCTTAAATTCTCATAAGCAACCATTAAATTCTAAGCAAACATATACAAGCCACTTGAAAGAGTTTTAAAAAACTCCCACCACCCAAACTAAAATCTACAGACTAAGATGGACTGCTAAAGAAAGTCCCTCGATTTCTCAGTCGCAACACAGGAAATAATGATTTTTCTTTTTAATTTCTCAGCAATAACCAAAAAAAAAAAAAAAAGAAAAGAACCCTCATCAGCTTTTAAAAGAAACAAAACCAATGCATAAGATAACAGCAGCTCTTAAAAGAATAAATTAATTCATGCAGCTCACTAAAAACTAAATTCTGTCATCATTTAGTTGCCCTCATGTTGTTCCAAACCCTTTCACACAAAAGGAGATGTTTAGTTCATGGTGCTTGAGTCCAAACTATGGATGGAGACGGGCACTGTCAAGCTCCAAGAAGGACAAAATGCACAATTAAAGCAATAAAAAAAATAAAATTCAATAAAAACTGGTGCATATAGAGCTTGAAATGGAAGTTATTATTCATGTCATTATTGTGTTTGCTAATTATATCTAGCATCAGTGACCACAAAAGTAAATCATACAAATTGAAAACAACATAAGGTCTAGTAAATGTGTAAAAGCTTTATTTTGGAGTGAATTATACCCTTAGGCAACACTCCTGATAGCCGTTGAGACTTTGATAAAAAAGATGACTAATGTCTACAAGTATGATTATGGCTTTTATCCTCAAAGTGAGCCTGTGTAAATTAATCAGCTAAGGAAACCAGGCCCAAGTCAAGACTAGCAAAGCTGGGAGCAAATCCGACCATCTGCTGACAAATGGTCTGGCATCTGTTCCAGTGAGTCATCATGGGCGACGAAAAGAGAAGATCCCACAATCAGCGGCTCATCCGTTACAGTGAAAAACTGTCGAGGTGATCCGGCGATTATTCACTGCCAATATTTAAAGAACTACGACTGTTTGCATCTTGGTTTTACTAAGCAACTTCTGAGTGTGGAAAGTCACAAGAGTTGGGACATTTTACAGAATGTCTCCTGAAAATCTTCAAATGCTTCGATTCAGTCTGGGTTTCATTGGTGACCCATCAGAGCTACACTACAGATATTATCCGCTGTCATCTGTGGTGGTTTGAAGACTGTCCTTGTTGTCCTTTCAGGTCACAACCAATTACAGTCTCAGTCATCAAGACAAAGGGTGTCTGTCACTTCCACCAATCGGATTTAACAGTGCATTGTGTCATATGATCTCCTCATGAGATACACTCCTCACACACACAGAGAGTGAGTGTACATCCTACTTTGCACACAATCACACTTGTATATTGAGATTATTCCTTCCTACACTCCTAGCTGAATCTCAACAGCGGGGCAGAAAGACTCACCTACCTGTTAAACGATACGTCACTGTTCAATCACATGCCAAATTCTCACCACAACACCTGTTCAAAGCCCTGAAGCATTAGTGCATGAGAAGGAAATGGAAATTGGACTTTTCCTTCAAAATCTTCAACTTAACCAAACAAAAAAGGACTATTCAGCCTCTATTCTCTCACACAGGGTGTGCGATCACACTTTCCTTGTATCAGTTAGTGGCTTTAATTAATGAAGCTTCTCACTATTAAGTCAAAGACTGTTTTATACAAAACGAGCCGTTCTGAATAGCCCAAACAATCAGTGGTGTATAATCTGGGAACGAGGACCTGGGAACTTCCCAGACTAGCTTAAACCTGGCATTAACAGAGATTTAGACTGAATTTAGGAAACAAAAATGAGAAAGAAATTCACCAAAAATCTATAAACATTAGAGAATTCATTTGGTGGGTTCTCTGAAGAATAGCACCCATAACACACCATTTCATCTATGTGCATTCATCAGGAAACAATCATGTTCAAACTCATTTAAAATTTACATATCCACAGTTACTATTTAATTACGCTTTACAGCAATTAATATTGCCCAGAAATGAGAAGCTTTAAGATTGACAGTCAGACACTGCCAAAAATGATAATAAAATCTTACGATTTAGATCGCAAAACATTCTGAATGAACATTATTATTGCATTAATAATATTTTTTATTCAAAAAGTACATTTAACGCCACATAAGTGGACATTGACAAAGTGTTTTACAATAAGAAAGTCAATTATAAAACATATAAAAGTAAAAATAAAAGCTAGGAGTAAGTCTTATGACCACTGAATGATGGAGAGGCACTGAATTATTATTATCATTAATAATAATAACAATAATAATAATAATATGCATGAATGGACATGTAAAATAGCATTCTAAACAATATGACGGCGCAGGAAAACAACAGGATATTGCAAGTTAGCAGTAAATGTGTTACTAGATGTGAAAGACCACTGCGTGTTTGTGGGAACATCAATGAGGCTCAAAATTTCTTCAACTTAAGCCCGGAGACCTGAGAAACACCCAGATTGGTGTTTATTTGAAGAATGGGTATTTTCAGGAGTACAAACATTTATACGCCAAGAAAGACAAAGGGCTTGATCAAATTGCCATTTCTTAGGGGGAGGGTGTAGACAAAAATAATCTTCACTAAAGAGTAAGTGGTAAAACCAATTCAGATGAATACACATATCACAAGCCTAATTGCTAATATGTTATCATAAACAAGCTATTAATTACTAAAGGACAAATAAAAGCATAAAAAGTGCTATCATCCACACCAATAAGCAGAAAAAATAAACCGGTCAACTTAAGAAAGAGGAACAGTCATTAAGAAGGACAGCTGGTGGATGGTTCTCAGCATTTCCAGCTAAAGCCAGTCTGGCATATGGTTAATAGCTCCACAAGTAACAGAACTGGAACGGTAAACGGATGTGGTCTGCCAACTGACTCTAGAAAACACAGGATTCCCTTTACAAGGCCTCAAGATATTACTTTGGACTTGCAAAACAAAAGTGTACAGCATAAGGCATTGCATTTGTCAAAAACATCTGCGTACACAGGCAAAGTTGCTGAAATAACTAAATTATTCTTTCAAACAAGCAGCAAATAAAACCCTTTCGTTCGGTGCCAACATTCCAGCCTCGAAAGCGATTTAATAGACCAGTGGACAGCAATGCAAAAATCTTTATTACATCCTGGCAAAAGTATTTATCATGTCTGCTTCCTTTCAACAGCCATTCTGATGAGCTTCGCACCCTAAAAACAGCTGAATAAATAAAAGCAAATCACCTCATGCCTAATTCATATCAGTAGCTAGATATCTAGCATGGCCATCACACTTCAAATAATACAATTTTAACAGTGCAAGTTTTGTTTTAAGATAATTATTAACATACTAAGGTCACAAAACACTGTTTGTAATAAATCAACAATTATTTTCATTAGTTTTAAAATGAAAGATTATTTTTACAAAGAAAATACAATTTCAGTTTTTCTAATTTTCAATAGTTTCTAATTTCATGTTTCGTTGCCATTCCTAGAGATTATATTTTAAGGTGGTGAAAGCTACACTCAAATATTACCAACATCAAGGCCAAATCAAGAATATCCACTCCTACTTTGCCAAGGTTTAAAGTGTCCATATAATGTTGAGTTTAAGCCAGACAAACTTGTCCAGTGGCTAAAGAGGAGGGATCTGGATGAAAGAGGTGGACCATTTATATCTGCCCAAGTGTGTGAAATCCCAAAAGAGAGGCTGGTCAAGGTCAGGAGGGGTCAAATTCCTCAGGAAAATGCTAAAGAATGGAAAAGGAGGGGGGCGAAAGGAACACAGACACTTCTGCATGATTTGGAGGAATGCCGTGGCCATCTCTGCCTCGAAGGACAAGGCTTTTGGTATGTGTGAGCTTGTTCTCACATTCTCACCAAAGATTAAATTACACCATCTGATTTACTACTAACAGCACAGCTGGTTTACTGTTCTATTACCCTTGGATTACACAACATCACACTGACGGACAATGACAAGACCCAGTGCAAAAGCTGCGTCTGTTGGTGTTTAAGTGTAGATAAAGATCTGTGGCAACTCCTTTCCAAAGGTCTTTAATAGAATGGAAGGTTTGGTGCTCAAAGAACTTGCATTTTGACTTATATAAGGGTGTGTGTAGGGTGCGTGTGTGTGTGTGGCAGTATGACTGAGCAAGCACACTGGGTGGCATTTGTCTTCTATTTCAACTCCTAAAACATCGGCAGCAAGCTATTATTCTTTTGAGTTATCAAAGAACTGACCAACACAAAGCTGTGGCATCCTATTCACATGTGCTCCAGTGGGAGCTTCCATAATGAACAGAGGGAATAGTAAACCTCATGGACTGAATCCAAAATAATATTAATAATAAAATAAACAAAAAAAGACACAAGGGCAAAAACTGTCACATGAAAGCCAGTGCTACTCATTAAGATACTCAATAAACAAAAATGAGCAAGACTAGTTTGGTCCTCTTAAATTGGTTAAACGTTAACTTATAAGGCTTTGTTGTTTCAACAGGTCTATTGTCAGAGAGCCAACGATTTAACGTAGCTAATGCAAATATAAAACCCTTCTTTTCTTTCGTCATTTGTGATTAAAGAAAACAATATGGGTCGATTATAAAACCCCAGTATCGTAACTGAATATAACATAAGTTAAAATTCACAAAATACTCACCGATTCAGCGAAAACAGCAGCAGCCAGAGACAAAACCAGCATGAGGTAAACTTTCAACATCTTTTCTTTCAAATAAGAAGCCCCGACGCAGAGATTTGTAGTCAGTTTCCGAAGTGATTCACTTTTATAAATCAAAACAAACCGATCCTGTCTTTGTTAATCCTTTTGTAGGCCGATTCGATTAGGTTTATATAGCGTATTTTCTTGCTACTATCCTCTGTGTTGGTAAGCAGTAGTCCTGTGTAATGCTTGATCCCGTTTAGTTTTATTTCAAGACGTCACTGACTGAACCCGCCTCTCTTCCGTGTGCAGCCAATCAGAACACAGACAAACCAGTGACGTGTTTTTGGAAACTCCGCAACAGGTTTACACATTTTTTTCTTTTCTTGTACTTCTTGTTTATTTATTCTACATTGTAACTGCCCTTTTCTTTGTCTGTATAATGTTCTTGATAATAATAAAAAAAAACGTTTGCAAAACAATGCATTAGTGTCCAACATGTTGCCGGAGCACGTATTTACATTGGTAACCTAGTTAATATCCGTAATTAACTGACCAATATGAATGACTAGCATGTTTGAGGAAGTAGGAAAGAAGAAAAATGAAAGCGAGACGTTCGTGGAAAGTTCAATGACATAAATTTCCGGGGTTTTTTTGAGAGCGCTTTTTGCTTGTTCTTCCCCTTTCCATTAAAGTGGTATGAAAAACGAAAAACACTATGCTATTTAGATGCTAAATTAAATTAAAATTATGCATTTAGCAGCCGCTTTTATCCAAAGCGACTTACAGTGCATACAGGCTATCAATTTATACATATCATGTGTTCCCGGGGAATCGAATCCCCCACTTTGCGCTTGATTGCTTGCTAGCGCAGTGCTCTACCAGTTGAGCTACAGGAACACCATTGTGGGTAAAATAGCCTGGCTCTTTTAAAAGAGCTGGTCTGCATGCTGATCTTCAAAATTCTTTAGTAAACGAACTAGGCTCAGGCTGTGACCACTTAAGTTTGCAAGCCAGCATCTTGGTTTATCTTCTTTTCGTTCTTTTCCTTTCATAAATGTCAGTTATATTCAGATTTAGGTGTTGCATCATAGAATTAACGGTTGCCATTTCCTATAAAAGGTGTCTGTTTTTGGTTCTCATCCAATCATAGTTACTCGAAAATGATGGAATAACTCTTCTTGCATCACAACATTTCTATTCTCCCATGACTTTGAACTTGAAACCACTAATGCATGCCCCAACATGACACAGTCACTGTCAGGAATTTGTAATTGAAATCAATTCTTTGTAAAGTAATCAGAAACATACTCTATTATCAGATTAGAATGAATATATATATATATATATATATATATATATATATATATATATATATATATATATATATATATATATATATATATATATATATATATATATATTGTTTCATCATCTAAGCATTTTTTTGCAACGTGTCTATTTATAATTCTCTGTTAGTAAGAATAGTGTGGCTTAGAAAGCAATGCAAATCATTCTATACAAACCCAGTTTGTAGTTAATCAAGACTGTCATGCCAATAAAAGTCTCTAGTGTATGTAAATGGTCATTGTACAGGCCTTTAGGTTCAGAAATCCTACAGATACTCACAGTGTTAAAATACTCTTAAAATGCTTAACTGACCTGGCAAACAATCTTTTTTCAGATTAACTTGTTAGTAGTGGCAGGGTGAATAGGATGGTAACTGCTGACATATATATATATCCCCTGTCAGAAATTATCTTTTTAAGTCCTCTCTGTCCCCTGATGAATCTTGCAGTATTTCAGCAAGATTGCATGATTGCATGATTACAGTATATGTTTTCCATATCTGCACATTCAGCAAAATTGTGGAAAGCTTCTACGCTCAAAAGAATTTTCAAAAGGTACCAGCTGTTTCACTGACCTGCTACTCCTGAGGTCTCAGACAGTCCTATATTATGACGTGATAGAGGAATCTGGGCTAATTATAGTCTTGATTTATTTAGTCTGGGCCTAGAGTACATTTAAAACATCCTAAAGGAAGTGTTCTGAAAAATGCAAGAGATGTGAGTGAAATACATCTAATGAATGCATGCAATCTGAGAAATGCGGACACAGGGGAAGCAGGACTTTTGACAAAAATAGCCATTAATCATGGTTATGATCTAATTTAACATCACATAACAACTTGATAGATAATGTTCCTACTTATTTTTAAGAAAGATTCTTATTATTATCTGAAAGTCCTGAGATGCACAAATCAAAAACAACTCAAGGGTCAAAATAGGGTGCATAAAGCATCTTAGAAATGCTTAAAGCTTGTGGTGAATCTTACTGTTTAGTTATTCCATAACTCACTTAACTGTATTTAATTGTTTAAGCAGTGCCACATAGTCTTCATTTCTGAGCTCATGGGTTTTCAGTGTTGCTGTTATGCGATCACTGATAATCAATTCTGTAGCGGCTGCTGATTCAAGAACAATGATGGGAAAAATTAGGCAGAGGCAGTAAACACTGCAGCTCGAGTCAGCTCGTTCAAGCAGTTATGGCAATCAAATCCACATGGTGAACATTAGAGAGAAGCGCCTGGCTCAGAGCTGCTGTACGCTGGCCTTCTCCACATCCCAGCCTCAACTTTCACTCAGTCATAGTCCGTCTTTTGTCTCCACGTAAAAAGCAAATTCCACCCAACCTCTGACATAGTCTTACACACATTCCAATTCAAGTACAACAATGGAGGCCTTTGTGCTGTGCTGCTGTGTGTGTGTGTTTGCTTTTCATTTTTATTACCCTCTAGATGGGCTAGAAAGTTGAATACTTGTGTTTGTTTTTTTGTAGACATTGTTTGTATTTGTATGATCTCAGAACTCCCCTCAATAACAACAACAACATCAACAAAAACACACACAGTTTCAAACTTTATGAGTGTTTATGGTGGAAAAAAAGTCTACGGAGTTGTGTGTGGTCCCTTCGCTCTTTTGTTTTACCTGTAAATTTCTCTCTCTCTCTCTCTCTCTCTCAGAGCAGGTATGTGCAGGTGTGATATACTTTGAGGGAAGTTACTGTGATGTACTCAGTGTTTAGTGCTCACAATCCCATCTAATCTCTTTCTCCTCAGGGGTGTTAGACTTGAGGTGATGTTTGTTTTTATCGTTGCTTTTGTGAACTAATTATGAAGTAAATAAGCTCATCACAAAAACACATTCCACAGAAGATACTTGAACAATAAAGCTACACAATCCCTTTGAGCAGCCTACACAAATCAAGTTAACGCTGTTGGGGGAGGTATTTTTGTCCTGGCTGACTTTTTGTTTGTTTGTTTTTCTTTATCTTCCTTCATCAGATCAGCCCACATTCCTCTATCATTAACATCGTTAACATATTTATTGCTCTAGTTGTGAATCGTTATCGGTTTTGAACATATAGAAAAAGTAACGTATAACATATTTTATCAGATTACTCAAGTTTAAAGTTTAGTAACTTAATATAAATACTTTGGAATACTGTTCAAAAAAAAAAAAAGAAAAAGGTTTAATGTACCAAACAATACAATTTCCACATTACTTAACTATTAAGACTAATAAATATATTTTTACTGCAATATAGGGATATTCTCAAAATGCTTGCCATTCTTACTGTTTCTCAAATTAAATTTTAGTAAACTATATATATATATATATATATATATATATATATATATATATATATATATATACATACATATGTGTGTGTGTGTACGTGTGTGTGTGCTTTCTTTAGTTCTTATTTACCTACAGATCCACGAAAAACAATGTCATTCATACATTTTTGTTTCATTTTTAAACATTATGTCATCTTTATTCTTTTTATGTCAATCTTTAATAAAGTTTAAATATCATGATGATATTTAATTAGAATAATAAGACACTATAGGGCTGTTGCCAATCAAATTAAATCATATCAGTAAATCCATAACCATGTTTGCACTGCAGAGGTGGTACAGTAGAAATTAACTGAAGAAGAAATGAAGAACATAAAGTCCAATGTAAAGTCCAGTGTCCAATGTCCAATGCAATAAAACTTGTATCAGTTTCACAGGATTCAACATCTAATCTAATCTGAATAAGCATCTTAAGTTATTCTTGATCTGTGGAAACCAGGGCTGCCAACACTGATCTCACACTCTCACGCCACATGCCATTTTCTCATGAAGTGCCACTGATGTTTGTCTGAAATAGTTTTCATTTTTTAATATTTATAACATTTAGTCCTGGTTTCATAGGCGGGGTTTAGAATTAAGACAGGATTAAGCCATAGTTCAAAAGACATTTAAGCAGCTTTTATAAATGTGCCTTATAGAAAAACAAAACTTTACTGGTGAGCATCTTGAGACAAATCAATGACACTTACTATTTTATGATATGTCAGGGCAAGTTTATTTCAGTTAAAACAGCTCAGACATGCATTTTATTATGGGTCTATGGTTATACACACACACACACACATATGCATATATATATATATATATGATTTTTAAATGTTTTTAATGACCTCTCTAATGCTCACCAAAGCTGCATTTATTTGCATTTACCAACATATTGTGAAATATTATTACACAGCTTGAAATAGATATTTTCTATTTGAATATATATAACAATTTAATTTATTCCTGTGATAATAATAAATTCAAAGCTGTATTTTCAGCATCATTACTCCAGTCTTCTGTGTCACATGATCCTTCAAATCATTCTAATATGCTAATTTGATATTACAATTTTTAATTTAATATTATAAAAATATTTTAATAACCTAATAAGACAATATTATAAATTATATATCTTATTGTTATTTTTGGCCAAAATCATGTCATATTGTCTATTTTATTTGAATACAATATTGTCAATTTTTTTTTACATCATTATATGTTGTATCGTTTTCATTTTTTACTCGTTTTCATTTTTTTGGAAATACACACACACACACACACACACACACACACACACACACACACACACACATATCATATTCGTTGTTTAAACATGAATATGACAAAGCATTTTGCTTTGCTTCCCTTTTCAGTGAATTTCTCTTCTTTGGAAACTCACACAAGAGACACGCCCACTTCTTGCACTACGGTATATCACTGAAGCCACACCCATTTTCCATTTGAACTTTGGACTAGATCCTCTTGCTTTTTCTAATCTTACCAGCTCTCTCACTCCATGTGTATTTTCTCTCTCTCAAATTCATTTTCATGTTCGTGTTGATGTTTTTTTCTTTTTGTACACTTTCCCTTTTCATATCTCATACTTTCACATTACGGACGCACAGATAAAGGCTGTAGAGGGTCACTGTTGACTTGGAGCCATAAAAACAGGGCACACAACAGCTACCCTTCACCCGCTCCACCCACAACCGCCTACAACACTGCCAAACCATATATAGAAGACTACACACTAGTCCACCTTCCCAGCACATGCCAAGACGTCACCATTTCCTGTGCATATGCAAAGTGGAATTTAAGAGGAAGCCCATAGAGGGTTAAACAGTGTGAGATGTGGTAACCGAGAAAAGCTGTGATAGGGGAATTGTGTGGAATGACTGGTATTTCCTGCTACAAGCGTCACATGTGCTGCAATGTTCAGCAACAGTTTACGTGCACAGCCAGAGAACTGCATGATCAGACAATATTTAAACAAAAATGATGAGTCACAAAATTTCACTGGAATGATATTTGACCATAGCATTGGTGTAACTCCTTTAGGAGTTTATTATTACCCAATTGATGGTCTTGAGCTAAGCTGGTTATATCATTGTGTCTTCTAAAATAACCTTTATTTTATGAAAATGTAATTTAATGTAAATTATTTTTATTTATAAAGCACAATTAAACAACAATGGTTGACCATTGTGCTGAACAATATAGTTTAAAAGGAATCAAAATACATAAAATGGTAAGACAAGATGAACAAATAATAAGACATTATTAATATATATATAATATATTAATAAGGAATATTTTATATATTAATAATAGATAAAATATTGCTATTGATTATCATTAATATTAGATAAATAAATGAAAGAACTTTTCAAAACCACTAAGAATGATTAAACTTGTACAATACTGTTCAAACGTTGTGGGTCAGAAAGTAACATTATTTCGAAATAAATTACTTTTATTCAGCAGGTTGCATCAAATTGATCAAATGTAACAAATGTAAAGACACTTATAATAACATTTATACAAAGAAGATACTTATGAAGCCATTTATAATGTTACAAAAGATTTCTATTTCAAATGACTGCTGTTCTTTTGAATCTGAAAATAAAATGTATCACTGTGTCTGCAAAAATATTTAGCAGCACAACTTTTTTCTACACTGATAATAATTATAAGAGGAGGAATAAGAAGAAGTTATATTTAATAAGCAGCAAATCAGCATATTAGAATGATTTGAAGGATCATGTGACACTGAAGACACTGGAGTAATGATGCTGAAAATTCAGTTTTAAATCACAGGAATGTTTTTTAAATATATTTGAATACAAAACAGTTCATTTAAATTGTAATAATATTTCAGAATATTTCTAATTTTCCTGTATTTTTGATCAATTAAATGCAGCCTTCATGAGCAGATAAGTATTTCAAGAACATATATTATAATGTTATATTATAATATATATATATATATTCTTTATTTCTTTATTTTTTTACAGAAAGTGTAACTAGGACTTTTTCGTTTGTGGTATGTATTTTAATTATAGATCAATTTGTGCAATTGTGACAGTTACTTAAATAGGATGCAAATACCTTTAGATTTACATTGAAGGAGGAAGGAACCAAAGTCATTGAGAACTAAATATCATAAAATTTGCATGGGTAAGAAAACAATCACCTAGCAACAACCCAGAATGCCTTAATGACCGCCCTGGCAACCGCACACAACACCTGTAAATGCCACACACTATTTATTTAGAATATGTATAGTTCTGCCATGCTCTAAAGCATCACAAACAATAAATGAGTTGTGAAACTTGCTATCTGAAGTGTACGTGTGCATGAATGTGTTTCAGGGTGTGGAGTTTGGATGAATAGAGGTTTTTGTCATACTACTCCACAATTCACTGGAGAATGATCTGGTATGCTTTTGTTAGACAAAAAGCTCTGACATGGATCATTTTACCATTTCACAGTGTTTTTTATGCCCAGGAGACAATATAGACACTTAACACATCTCTCTGCTGTTTCACCTGCCCACTGTCTTTTTGCTCTTGGCCAGGTGTGACATTTCACTACAATCAAGCGACTGACGAGCGTCTCTCTTTTACAAGCCACATGATTCGAATGAGGACACTATCTGTGTGCCCACCAATACTGTAACTTAAATGAATCTGACTAATAGAGTCAGTTTCTACTCTGCTTTTTGCTAGTGAGCAGACAGCAGCTGCACTCTGTGGTTCTACTAAGAAAAAACATTTCTTGTGCTCTATTAATATTACTCTATCACTAATGTTAGCTGCTTTTCATTTCAGATTTGTTGCCTTTATTAGTGGTGTCTGATTAAGTATATATATGTGTGTGTGTGTGTATGATGATAAACATATATTATAAAAAAGAACTTCGAAACTTGGCATTAGCAACAAATTTAAATAAAATGATAAATGTAAGTAAAATGACATGAACTAAAATGAAAATAAGAAATTAAAGCAAAAACAGATCAAATGCACTAAATATTTATATTATTATTTTTATTGTATTTTGTAAAAAAAAAAAAAAAAAAAAAAAAAAAAACTATACCTAAAGCACTGCTTTGTGGTTTTCTTTTTTTTTTTATCCATATCAAATGAAGTTTCATTCTTTGTTTTTTAAGTCTGTTTTTGAATGCATGTGACTAAGTGGCCTGTAATAGAGGACGTTTATTTTAGTCTCATCTTAAACTGTGTTCAAAAATGCATTCAAAAAATAATGCTTTATAAGCTATTAACACATTCAGTTGTATTTCTGATTGGGAAATCATTAATTAGTGAGCATGTCTGGAAACATAATATAGACATGTGATATTATTGCTGAAAGGTTAACAGAAACAATTGAGAGAAACTCTCATTACATTTAGAGCGCTATATATATAAATATTGATGAGAAATGTGCTGAACTGATATTAAAAACCTTGGTGTCTTTGCAAATTTCTGACCTTGATAAGTTGAGGTTATGTAGCCTAACTTACTCATGTTTTTAGTCTACCAGGAAGAACTTGAATAGATAAGGAATGAGACACTTAAAAATGAGCCACCATCTACCAGCACTGAGCTCACAGTCATCCAGACGAATGAGACGATCATGATTAAGTGCTTGACGCAATCAATGTTCTGCTAAGCATCACTGCATAGAAGATCTCACCTCATCAGTGAACCGAAAGACTGTGTTGATCCACACTAGTCCTCTCACATTACACAGCATGTTAGACGCTAGTTTAGAAGATAATCAGAGCTACTTTAACTTTGATCATACAAGCAAGATGAATGCCTCCACTTTCATTTGCAGCTGAATTAATGTTAATTAGAACATAATATGTTTATTCACCTTTTGAATATGCATTAGATTGGAGATCAAAGTCAATGAGTGCTTTCTATATTTATATATTTTAGTGCTTTCCGTATTTTATATGCTTATGCATCTAATTAATATAGAAAACAAAGCAGTTTTATTTACATATTTATTTAAAATGGTATTAAAAATGCAACATGCACAAATGGAAAGCACTCTAAAAGACAATAGACAGCAATTCAAAATGGTTTAATATTTATTTTTGAGTATACCAGTAACTATGAGACTCGTGAAGTTACATAAAATTACCCTTTTAACCCGTTCTTCTTTTATTTTTAAGTCAATTTGGATAAAAGTTTCTGCTAAATGCATAAATGTAAATATGATTAAATAGTGCAAAATAGATGAGCAAGTGTTCTGTTGGCATTATGTTTACATGTTTATTAAAAATAGACATAAGGTTGGTTTCCAGGTTGGTGTGGTTGCTAAGGTGTTGAGTGTTTTTTAATGCATCGCTAAGCAGTTGCTAGGGTGTTCCAGTAAATTTATCAGGTTTCAATTAAAATGAGACCAATTTCATAACTGGGACAGTTACAATTTTATTATAGTTTATAATAAATAAATACATTTGATATTTTAAATGAATATATTTAGCAGTCTTCAAATATTGTGACACTTGCTGCAAATATTGTGTCAAAGAAAACAGAAGGTAAAATATAAAAGTCGTGACATCTTTTCTTCAGTATTGTGACACAAATAATTGGTGTAGGAACTATTTTCATTTAGAAATTACTAGTCAATTTTACAATTATTTACAAAAATTAACATACTGACTTAAACATGACATTTTTAGGACGAAAGTCTGAAACAGTATTTTCTTTTAAAACCTTTTTACAAATTGTAAAAAAAAATTACATTGTACATCCTAATGTAACAGATTAGTGAAAATAAATAAATAAATAAATAAATAAATAAATATATATATATTGCTTTTAGGAAATAGATAAGCTGGGGGGCGGGGTTAATTTATTTACATTTTATACATGGTTAATTTATAATACATTTTAATGTTGCCAGGGTAAAAATGAGTAGTTTGAGTGATTGAACCTTTCAAAATCACACACAGACTGATCAGACCATTTCATAATGGTTGAGATCTGGATCTTTCCAGTCTCACTCAGATCTGCTGACCTTTGACCTCCAGTTGGATCATGCCCCTATGAGGGTGGCTGTGGTTTGAGTGGTGACAGGATCCTGCTAAAGCTGTGCCAACCTAAACACTTCCATATGAGCACCCATCCTAAACCATGGGTCAAAGAGTCCATCTAAACATTGTAAAATGCCTCTTTTCATTATTAGTCGATTTTGCTGTGAAAAGCATGATATGGTTACTACTGCTTATGTTTTTAAACCCTTTTTCCGAAGTATTTAATTTATTTCCATTTTACTGCCATAAAGGAAAGTGCAATCATTTAATGCCTCATTAAAATTACCCACCAGGACAGAACAATGCGTTCCTCTCCTGAGTCCGTGATTGAATGCAGCCAGGATTCAAGTAGGCTACACACATTCCAGTGTACGAAGAGAGCAAAGCCAGGAGGAACGGGAACCACAGGTGAGGAGACAAGTCTGAACAAAACCAGCACAGATGCACTACAGGAACCAGTCAGTGAGTGACAGATGCACATTTCATAACTTAACAGTGACCTTTCTAATATTTCAAGATGAACTGGACTGAAGCAACTTAGGGTTACTTGATTATCCATAAATCAGTTTTTTTTTTAAATGATGTTTGATCATCAGGTTTCTGAGGAATGTTTATTTGTTCATCTTTCATCAACAATGTATTGCATTGTATTAAATGCTTTGAAACTATAGTTTGATCATAAAATAAATCATTTAAATATCATCTTACTAAAACATATAATTGGGAGGTGACAACTGATATTTATGTAATTGAGGTTGAGTTTGAGCTCCTTATTCTCACTATATTATAATATATGATCCTTAGGAGCTTGATCAAATATGATACAAAACCTAAAGCACATATACAAACTTTTTTTAAAGGAAATATTTCATATAAAGTCTCAGTAAACTGTTTCATTTTAATAAAAAAACAATTTTGACCATTATTTTATATGCCAGGCTTTATAGGGTTAAAACACGCATATCTGAAATACGTGATTGTTGGTATGTGTGAACTTGAACTGTCAACCAACAAACCACAAAAATGTTATTATGTGGAAAGGAGGAACAGTAAATGAATTACATTTCTCTTTAATATCTCAGTTGTTTCTCCAAGATCATAATGAGAATAAATGGAAAACGAATGGAGATTGTTGTCAAAGTCACGTGATTTTCAGAAATTTTTCCGGAGAAAATTACCAAAATTACTATGAAAATAACTTGCTAAAATAATCATAATAATGATAATTTGTAACAATTTAAAATAATTGATAAATAAATTGAAAATAAACTTATCTCCATTAGTTTCACTAACCTAAAATTCTCAAACTGTGATTTGATGTAAGATTTAAAAATCTTCAATAAAAAGTCACAATATGAACTTGTTACTGAATACTCGAATATCATCAGTGCTGTATTCATACTCATTTATAACTCTATACTCAAAATAACAAGGGTTTCATGAAGAATTTTAAGAGAAACATAAAAGTTGATGAGGTCTGAATGATCAACCTCTGAGTAATTTCAGACAACCGAAACAACAGACAGCACAATAACAGCAGCTGCTCATGTTCCCCCAGCAGAATTCCCTGTGTTTTTTTCAATCTGCTTAACAAAAGGCTTGATTATTAGGCAAACTGGTTAGCTGGGCAGCTTTTGTTGACTGGCAACATCCAAGAGACTCTTTTGTGTGTTTCCATAGCTTTTCTTGGTATGCTTTGATGCAGTTCTCCTTTTGTAAAATCCATACAACCTTACAAGTCATTCTCAGAGGAGCGGAGACAGAACTGAAATCAGTAAACCAGAAAAAAGCTGAATTAGATTTAGACTTCTGTTTAAATACAAAGCAAATGTTACAGATCAGCGAGAGATGACTTATGCCATGACATTTAACACACAGGTTATTTACAGGGATAACATCTCTGTGTCTCTGTGACATGGTTGGAAACACATGGTATGCTTCACTGGAATGCCCTTTAGGGTGTCACTCTCGTCCTCTGACAGGAACAACGTCATCTTGCTGGCCCATGTACACCGAGCTAAAAAAATAAATAAATAAATATGGGATTTTTTTGTTGGTATAAATCAGGTGAACATGTATTTACATGTATATTCTCCCTTTGCTCTTGTGCTTCCTGTATGTTTGTGTCATCTGAGAGAAGAAGATCTTGTGTTCGTAATGGAGGTTTGAATAGTTCAATTATTACATTTAAGTTATCCTTTATTGTCTTTATTTGCCTTTACAGGATATTTGTCTCGGACTCAAAAGCTGCAGTAGTACACAACAACCACACACAATTACATTACTGAGAGAGAGAGAGAAAACCTTAAACCTAAAATTCCATCACAGTTAGAAAAACCTACTATTTAAAATCCTAATAGAAAAAGGTCATGAACTCATAACGCTTCCCTGATGGTAGTAATTTATTTAGTAATTGGCATTTGGTCCAGTCTTCTTATGCTTACGTCCAAAGGAATAGCTGACCCAAAAATGAAAATTTGCTGAAAATGTATTCAGGCCGAACAAGATGTCGATGTAAATTTTCAGCAAATTTTAATTTTTGGAGTTGAACTAGGCCAAAACTCGTCAGTTTGAAAACGAAGATGTCCATTTTAATGTACTAAAGGCAAGACAATTCTTACATTTAGTGCAGAATTTTAAATTAATTTGAAACTGACTAAGAATAAACATAGAGAAAAAGATTTTTTCTTTTGAGAACCAGACCACAAATTTAAGATTTCAAACCTAAAATCAAAAAAATTTAAACAAAAATGGTATCAGGGATATTCTGCAAATGTTGTGGTTTGTATCGTTTGTTGCTCACACAGAGATTTCTTTAGATCTCTATTTGTCTTTTTATGTCTTTTGTCTATTTTATATTATACATTGATGTGCCACAGTTGTTTACTAGCAGAGAATGAAATCAAGCTTAAGAATAACTCTCGAGCTTCCAGACATCAGACTTGATCAGGCCTTCAGTAAGTGAAGTGAATAAACGGAGCAGTGCTTCCCTCTAGTGTCCGTTACAGCGACAGGATGTTACCACACTGGATTGGTATGTCACTCCAGTTTATTGAGGATTCAGAAAAATGCATTCTTATAAATGTGAAGTTCCTTCCTTACGTAACATGGCTTTCTTTATGTAGAAAAGTAAAAAAAAAAAAAAAAAATGAATGTTATGTGATGAATATATCCACGTTTCATAACTACAGTACTCTTAAATTTTCTTTCAATTGTTATAATAATGTTATAGTTATGTTTAATTTCTTGAAAATTTAAAGCCATTTATGGGTGAAGACAAAACGTCTTATTAATTTCCTGTAGATATAAAATATCTTGGTGCCTTGTCCACTAAAGCAGCAGCAAGATGCAAAGCAAGACGTCCAAGACAACAAACGTCATGAACAATCCCCAAAAAGCTGTTTTATTGAGAAATGAGATGACATCACATCCTTGGCATGGTGTAAGTTTGCATATATCAGTGAAATCAAACCTGCAGTCTCTGGGATAGACCTTTGGCAACTTTAAAATGTTAACCAAACAAAACAGTTATCACGAGATCAAAAAAAAACAAAGGAAACGGAGTAGTAAATCACAGAATGAGCCATGCTCCCATGATTCTCAGTCAGCACACGCTGTCTGGATGTTCTAGAGAAAGAACAAACATCATAAATCCTCAATACAACAATTAAGTAGAACTGCTTATAGATAACATCTTCATTGATACCTTTTATTTATTTAAATATTAGTTTTTCTTTAATAGTACCCAATATCCATCTTTATAATGCTTTAATTTGCTTCATGAAATGTAATGTTCAGGTGTACATCATCTCAGCCATGTGCGACATCTTCTTGGGGATGTAAAGGTAATATTCCATGTATCCGGAAAGGTCTTCTATGGTGATGTCATCCACGAAGGCACGGGCCTGTTCGGAACAAGAGCGAGGGGAGCTTGACGACCCAACAGAAGTTCGGCTGTTGGATGAACTGTCCTGCAGGCTGGGAAGCTTCCGCTCGCATTCGGAGATCACATCTCGAAGGCCGGTGAATGAGTAGACCTCGACCCCCTGCCAGCCGGGACACTGGCATTCCCGCTGCCCACACGGACACTGACCGGCCTCCTGCAACTTGGACAGAGTTTGAAAGTCAGACGGAGCAGCATTACCTGCGCACGCCTCCTGAGATCCCGGCCCACATCCTAAAGTGGGCCTGTTTTCAGCAGCGCTCTCTTCATCCAAGGGCATTCTGGGACTGCGGGGCGATTCCTGACCCTTTGGAGAAGGGAGGTGGGTTTCATAGCCGACGACACCGAATACAGTGGAGCACGGTGCTGAGAATGCTACTTCGTTCTTGACGGCGCCGGTGTCGTCGGGCTCTGGAGGGGTCTTGTGTTTGAGCTGGTCAGGAGGGGGAGACATTTTGCTGCAGTAAGTAAACTTTGGAGGATGAAGGATCGGAGATTTTGATCTTCGACGTCGCTGGCTTCTCACTGCTCCTCTTGATGACTTTCTTGTGCATCTATAGTAAAGAATAAAGGTGAACATGTTAGTATAAAGTGTAGCTTTGAGTGGTTGTTTTAATCCTATCTATTTGATATGTTAACTTTTAAGGCCTCTAGATGATCAACATGATCAAATCTTTCCTAAGAAACAATCTACTACTTTTATCTGATTGACAGTTCATACTTTTTAACAAGTAAAAGGCCTTTAAATGTGATTGTAAAACTGTCTCATACTGTTCCATAAAAAAATAAAGATTTTCTATTACATCCAAACTCAGGCTTTAAAGGGTTAACTAGGTCAGAATCTTAAAGCAGTCCTCACCCAAGCCAGTTATCTTTCGAGGAGCTCATCTTGGATTTGGCTCCTTCCGGGCTGCTTCGAGCAACCAATCTGGAAGCCAAAGACTCAGAGACGCGGACTGTAGCTGTGGAACTGAAAAGGAATATACACAATTAACCGGCCAGCACAAAAACATGGCTTCTCTGCCAAAAAATTTAGCCTCCGTTTCACTTTTGAGACAAATTAGCTGAAAAAAAAAACAAAAACAAAAATTCAAGAGACAGCAAACCTTTCAGCATCCACACGAAGTTTCTTAAAAGCGGTCTGTAGTGTCTCCTCCTCACACTCCTTGCCTACTTTCTCCACAGCAGCCATTATGTTAGACAGCCTTCAAACTGAAACCAAAACCATAAAGAGTGAATACAAGTTAACAGCAAATCCAATTAAAGCCATTAAAACATTCAACTTTATCTTAAACCACTCAGGTACTTTCAACCATCAACACAGGCTTCAAACAATTAGAAGAATGTAATAAATGAAGAAAACCTGCAGTGACTGAATAGTAATTCTAGCGTTTAGAATACCCTTTACACAAATGTTGTAAAGTGAGTATCAGGTTCTAAATTATTGACTTATTCACAAGCATATTTCAACATTGTAATGTCCTTTATCATTCATATTGGACTAGTTGAAAAGTTATGATTCATGTTGTGAAAGGCTGATCACATGAACACTTCGTATAATGAAGTTTAGCATTGTGTCAGGATAAGTTGGCGCTGTTTACAATCAGTGTCTACTTTGCCTTACCAAAATATATCACAAAAAGGGCCCTTAAAGCAATATACTTACGGCCAAAGGACCCAAATCCGTGAAAATCCCGGACATACAGGAGTTTGTTTCTCCTGTATAGAGGATCTGTGTTCACAAAGCTAACAGGCTAACGTTAGCTAGCCAGCGTGTAGAGGCGATATCTGTGAGAAAACTCACTTTAAATCACCCGATGACAGACTTTCGATGAGCATAACGCGATCTAGAGATCACGACTGTTCGATCAATACTCACAAATGATAGAATAAATCAATAAATCATATACAATACTGTAGATGTTTCGCTCGCTAGTGTCTTGTTTACACTCAACCACCAGAGTGACTCTGCAACAAGATCCTGATGACGTAGTGCACGTACACAAAAACGTCAGCAGATTGTAGACGCTTGTAGAAGCTTCTCGTGTAGTGCCATATTTTATTATTAAAGGATGCAATATATTTTGTAGAGATTTATTATATATTTTATTGTATTCTATTTATTTATATATTAATAATTTGAGCTTTTCATGTCTAGTTGTATGTGCAATATGGCTACAGTATTAAGTCTGTACATTTGCGTTTATTATTTCATGTTTTTATACAGTCTATGATTATTTCATATACAAATAATGTTTGAGGCGCATCTAAATCTGCACACGTTTTATCTCACTGAACATTCATAATTCGTAGACGCCATAAGCATTTAAAGCATATCAATCTATTTTATTGGTATCTGAGAATAAAATAGAAAACCGCTTTACAAATCAAATACAAGTAGGCCTAATTAAATAACAAGCATTATTTAGTAATCGCAAACGACTTTGAGTGGTCTTTCCTGACCGTCGATGAAAAAAGTAAGTTTTCCACATCACAGACGTCTTTATAATCTATTGGCTAAAACATATGTAAACCTAATAAATTAATCTTTAAAGTATTTAAAGATGGAAGTTATATTAACATCACAATTAAGTTAAAATGGGGTGTATTTTTTTTTTTTTTTTTTTTTTTTTTTTTTTTTTTTAATTTCCCAACTTTATTTGAGCAGGTGCTAACATGCAAAAAACTTGTAAATAAAAAAATATTCCAAATATTCCCATTTTTAAAAAATAGGCATTAAACATTCAGAAATACAGTCAGCGGTACATATATACATATTTATACATATTAAGAAAAAAGTGAGTATTAGCAATTGATATAGTTGTTTTTTCTGTTGTTATTATTATGTAAAAAAGTTACCTGTTCATTAAACTGTTACCAATGTATAATTTTTTTTTTTTCTGCTAACTGCCACTGTTTTTCTATAAAGTAAATCATTCGACAAACACTGCACTCAGCTGAATGGCGTCCTCTTGTGGTGATGAAGTGAACTGTCTCAGGCCTCCATACACCTTGCAAAGCCTGTTTGCAGTCGAAAACACGAAGCTTTGAGTTGTAAAGAAGCCAGACACAAAGGGCATCATAAAGATTAAATTTATAGCAAGGCTACCATGAAAGAACTGCTTGTATTACTGTAAAAATAATAATAATAATAAAAACAACCAGATGCAGAGTTCATTAAAGCCAGAAAGGAAAAAGTTTGGTGAGTTCTTGTTTACTCTTTTTCCCCACATGTGCAGGAGTTTATGTTTGAAGAAAGCCACATGAAGCATTAAAATAAACCCCAGTGTCTGGTTCTGACTGTTAAATGTGCCAGATGTGTGCAGGAAGTGTTTTAGCACAGATACTTAAACCATAACAATGCATTTTATCATCCACTTTCCTCATCCTTCTCTCCATGTTTGGGTTTGATCTGGCAGGAAACTTAATGATGTCTGAAGGGAAATGGGCCATGCAATTCCTACCCTTGCATGTTTAAGCATTTAAATTGCAATGCCAAGACTATTCCTTCATAAATAAAAGCATGCTCACACATACAGTTACTGGACAACATATGCGTGACTATATATATTATTCAATTTGATAAGGGAATAATTTGTTAAGGCAAATATTTTTAAGTTAGAAAGTGGGACCTTCCATGTACCAAAAAAAAAAAAAAGTTTTACATGCTAAGTAATACGAAGGAGGAGGAAATGTAAAGTCATTGCTAAAACCTTTAAGTTTTTTTAAAATTAAATTTAAATACAAATTAAAGATTTATCAGTATTTTTTATTAAATATTTATGAAAGTCTAAGACTTTGAAATGATTTATAATATAAACTAATATTTAGTTAAATAATGTTATATTTGTCTCTAATTATTATGCATTGTCAACATTGTGTTTACACCTTTATTTTTATTTATGAATTTATTTACAAAAGTCTGAGACTTTAAATCATTTCTTACGAAAACTTATATGTTGTGTTTAAATTCATATTAATTTAAATAATGGAATATAATGCTTTGGCATTTTCAACCTTTTAGTTGAACCATTAAATGTATTTATTTATTTATAAATGGTTTTAATTATTTACAACGGTCTGAGACTTTCAAATAATTTCTTATGATGTAAACATATACAGGGTTTATATTATTATGCAAGTAATATTATGTATAATGCCTTTGCATCAAAATGACATAATTTGTATTTATTTATTTTAAACAGTCTGAGACTGTGAAATTATTTTTTATTATGTGAACTTTTTTATAGTTTTTATATTATTATTTGTCGAGCTTTTAATCGCAAACAAAGCATCTTTAATATGTGTTTTATGGTTGATATTAGTTTTAGACTTTGCAAGACCTGATGTAATTTGAGTATGAGTTTCACATCCTAGTTTCACATTTATACGTACAATATTATAGACATTTAGATTCAGGACAGTCTGTTGTAGTTTGCAGCTGTGGCCTGCAGATGGCGCTGTAGTGTAGGTTAAAATGTTCTTTTGAGGAGGAATGTTTGTCGTCGTAGCTTGCTATCTGTCGTGTTGAAAACAAGATGGTCTGTTCTCTGCAGCAATCAGGAACGCGGTTCCTCCTGCTCCAGAAAATTCCTCATGTTATTGAATTTCATCCCATATATCATATTACATTGTTAAAGATAATCTGGAATCCTGGGCTTCACAATTACAGCGGATGGGGGACAGTTTAGCATAGCTTGAAAGATTGATTTTCAAAAGCCCAAACAGTATCAATCATTATCATTATGGCTCGTAATGAAGTGTGTTGAGGTTATCTGTTGTATCATTTCTACTCATCCCATAGGACACAGGCAGTGCTCTTAAAGGAGTAGTACACTTCAATAATAATAATAAACAAAATCCTGATAATTTACTCACCCCCATGTCATCCAAGATGTTAATTTCTTTCTGTATTCAGTGGCAAAGAAATTGAGGGTTTTGAGGAAAACATTCCAGGATCTTTCTCCATATAATGGACTTTAATGTGAACCAATGGGCTGAAGGTCCAAATTGCAGATTCAGTGCAGCTTCAAAGGGCTCTACACAATACAAACTGAGGAATAAGGGTCTTATCTAGTGAAACAATCTGTCGTTATCTTAATAAAATAAATGTGGAAAATGTATGTACTTTTTTACCACAAATGTTTGTCTCGATTTCAGCCATTTTGTAATCACGATGAAAAGGTCACGTAGGCAGTGACCTTTCCAACAGACCCAGTGTTTACAAAAAGACCCTGTAAAGAAAGTCCTTTACAAAAAAAAAAAAAAAAAAAAAAGGTGAAAATGCGATGGTGTTTTTCGCCCTAAAATACCTTTTTAAACCAGAGTACATAGACTAAGAGCTGACCACAGATGACCTTTCCATCATGAATACATCAAGTGTGAAGTCGTGGACGTTTCTTTTGCGGAGCTAGTGCAAAAGAGCATTTCTGGTTAAAAGGTATATCATTTTTTTTTTTTTTTTTTAGAAAACGACAGATTATTTCTTTAGATGAGACCTTTATTCCTTGGCTAGGATCATATAGAGCCATTTGAAGCCGCACTGAATCTGCAATTTGGACCTTCAACCTGGCCACAATTGAAGTCTATTATATGGAGAAAAATCCTGGAATGTTTTCCTCAAAAACATTAATTTCTTTGCCACTGAAGAAAGAAAGAGATGAACTGGATGACACGGGATGAGTAAATTATCTGGATGTTTTTAGTTTGGGAGTGAATTTGTAGTCCTTCTGAGCTTTGGAGCCTTCATTCTAATAGAAACACTTATGTAAACATACGTAAACTTTATAAACCACCATTTCTTAATTTATAGAAATGTCAAAGCATGGCACATTCATGAACACATTCACTCTATTCATGAACACAATTGCAGCCTTTTCTTCCAGCGCTTTGAATCTGGAGGAGGGATTTTACTAGCACTCTTTAAAACCAGCATATTACAGCTCTCTCTCATGAAGCTTTCATAGTTGTCAAGGCTGTGTTGAATGTAAAAGCTTTCCTGCCAGACATCCCCATTTTCCGAGGACAATCCTGGTTTTTGGTGTCCTGTCCTGGACTGGAGCTGTCCCCCAGAAATGTCCCCATTTTACAGCACGTTCTAAACAATGATTACTTTCTCCTACAGAGGGCGCTGCGAACGACTGTAGCCACGAAAACCTGGATGGGAGCAAAGCGCTATTATCATCAGTTATCAAAAGAGACACCATTACTGGTTTCATAGTAGTTACATGAATAATAAAACAAAGTAATAGCCGTCGTGCGCACTTTCTAACAAAGCATGATGAGGTTGCGGGATTGTTTTGCACACAATGTCACAAATCCGATATCAATAACATAAAAAAAAAATGATCAGCTAAATTAAACAATTACACTTACAGAAAGCACTGCACTACATTTGTGGTCAGAGTGAGCCTAAAATGCAAAACAGTAAGCTTGATTGGGGATAGTAAACATCAATTTACAAAAGCATGAACATTTAATAACCTGAAAAAATAATTGTAATTAGCCTACTATATACTCATATTTTGTGAAAATGTTAAAGTACCCCATTATGCCATTTCCAATATTGCCTTTCATGCCGTGTGTTGTGTAGCTGTATGTGAACGTAAACGATCTGCAAAGTTGTGAAGCTGAAAGTGCACAATAAATAAAGTTACTGTCTCCCAAAATAAAGAATCGACTCTGAACATCTGAAACGAGTCATTAGTATACGAATACGAATCCCACTTCCATGATGGCTACACATCACGCAGTTACACATTTGCATAATGCTCATGTATGTTCTATGTTGGCTCGCTGTGAACAACTTGACTCCGCCCACAAACACATAATTCTACTGACGACAGCTTCTCTAATCTCGGGGAGTTCAACATGGGATTCACAAAATGCTTGCTGTTGAAAGATGGATCAGTATCATGTTTATTTGGATCAGCTGCTCTACTAAATCACAACCTGTAAGTATGATAAATAATAGATGTTTATATTTTCTATAGAGCGTTCAAAATACAGAACTATTGAAATAGGCATATCATTTCCGATATGCGCTGTATGCAGTAGACCAATCAAAACATAGGCCATCAGCAGGCTCACGGAAAGGAGGGGTTTAGAGAGACTGAATCTATGAATTGCATCGAACAAATTGTTTGAGAATCGCTGGAAAATGAGGTGATATTGAATGCATATTTTTTAGAAAATGAAAGCATTTTTTGACCTTGAATGCATGTAAACCTATTGTAGGAGACTCTCAAAACAATATTAGTAACCGTCAAAATGGCATAATGGGGCACTTTAAATGCAGTCAGAAAATGTTAAATATTTGTATACAGATTTTGTTTTATCATATGTTTTCATATTCGATTTATTTTTTATGTTTTTGTATCTTTTGTATTTTGATCTGTTTACTATTTGCAGTAGTTACTATTTACTTTTCAAATTTTCAAAATTGATGATTTTTAATTTTTTGATTTGTAGTTCTATTAATGAACTAGGGTAAGTTTGATCCTCAAACATCATTGTAATTATTTATTAT